>NC_080112.1:25976853-26280766 GCF_950005125.1 Chionomys nivalis
TATGGAATGGAAGGACGTAGAATGTTTAGGGCACTTCTAATTAGTTCTTTCTTTCTTTCTCTTTCTTTTTTTAAAAAATTTTTTTTTTTTTATTTTTGAGACAGGGTTTCTCCATAACTTTTTTGGTTCTGGTCCTGGAACTAGCTCTTGTAGACCAGGCTGGCCTCGACCTCACAGAGATCCGCCTGCCTCTGCCTCCCGAGTGCTGGGATTACTTTCTCTTTCTTTTTTTTTCCTTTTCTTTTCTTTTTTTGTTTGCTTGAGACAGGGGTTCTCTTTTGAACAGTCCCAGTGGTCCTGGACCTCACTTTATAAAACTCACAGAGATCCTCCTGCCTGTGTCTCCTGAGTCCTGGGATTAAAGGCGTGCCACCACCGCCCACTTCTAATTCTTATTCTATAAAAACAAGCTCAGCAAAGAGAGGGTATAAGAACAAGCGAGAAACAAAATGCTTGTGCTGATCAAAGGAATGTCTAGCTAGAGAGGTTGGCACATGTCTGCAGTTTTAGCACTTAGTAGGCTGAGAGAGGAGGATCTCAAGTTGGAGGCCAGCCTGGACTATAGAGAATAAGAATCAAAGCCAGTTTGGGCTACACAGTAAGACCCTATCTCAAAAGAAAAAAAACCAAGAGTACATAATTCAGAGGGAGGATTTACAAACAGAGTTGAGGCCATCTCTCAGGACACTGAGCAAAAGTAAAAAGAGATAGAAAACATGAAATAAGCCGTATAGGGGAGGAGGGATGTCAGCAATTAAGAGGATTTTTGTTCTTCTAAAGGACCTGCATTTGATTCTCAGCATACATGGCAGCTCATAGTTGTAAATCAAGTTTCAAGGGATTCAGCGCCCTCTTTTGGCGCTGGTGCAGACATACATGCAGGTCAAATAGCCATACACATAAATTAAAAAAGATTTATTTTTAAAAAGCCACACAGGGCTGTGGATGTTGGTAGCTCAGTTGGTAGAATGCTTGCCTAACATGCACGAAACCCTAGGTTCAATCTCTAGTGTCATATAAACTAGGCCTGGTGGCACCTGGTATAATCCCAGCACTCAGAAGGTGGAGGCAGGAGAATCAAGAGTTCAACACAATAAAGTCCAGACAATCCCTTAGGATTGAGGGTTTAGAGCAGGAAGTCAGAACTGAAAAGGCAGAGTAGAGAAATAAAAATCAAGTTACAACTCTAAGAATAAAGTGGATTAGATGAAACTATGTAGCAGAGACACAAAAGAGATCCATTTAGAGGGGCAGATGTGGCAAAGGTCTTGGGCTCCCTGGCAGCCATGTGCGAGAGGCAGAGTTGAGACCTGTTGTCAGCATGTAGCCTTCATGGGCAGAGGGGAAGGGACAATTATCCCAGACAGCTACATACTTGCCCTGGCTCTGGACTATCAAATGGCTCCTGCCCCCACTTAAAAACAATAGGTCATCCTTAGCTATATACAGAGTTAGAGGCCAGTCTGAGCTAGACAAGTCTCAAAAAAAAAGTCAAATCAAAGCAAAACAAAATTTCATAAAGGATCAAGCCAGGAGGTTTAACATCTAATAGGAGTCTGAGAGAACAGAGAAAATAATTATCAAAGATCTAATATAAGAACATGTGCAAAGGGGCTGGAGAGATGGCTCAGAGGTTAAGAGCACTGCCTGCTCTTCCAAAGGTCCTGAGTTCAATTCCCAGCAACCACATGGTGGCTCACAACCATCTGAAATGAGATCTGATGCCCTCTTCTGGCTGCAGACACACAGACAGAATATTGTATACATAATAAATAAATATTAAAAAAAAAAGAACATGTGCAAAGACAGAAGGTGTAAGACTGCAGATGTAAAATACCAACCCACTGCTAAAGAGAAGTTAACAGGACCTAGAGTTCATGTGGGATACTATATGGGAAAAAGAGAAGAACCGAAAGCCTTTCAGAGAGCAAAACAGGTAACTCAAAAAGAAGCAAAAAATACAATTATCATCAGCACCAAGTGCTGGAAAATAGTAAAGCAAAAAAGAAAGTAAAGAAAAAAGCATCTAGATAGGACCAAGGACCACAAGAGCACAAGTAATGTAATAAGTTGGATGGAAGGCCACATAAAAGAACTACTACTTACAATATAATACTCCCTAGTGGCAAGGACTTAATTATTTTCTCTAGGAGGATAAACTGGTACCCTTCTGGAGTAAAGTTTGGCAGTATGTACCAGACCTTAAAGCATGTTGATCTGCCTGACTCAGCAATTCACTATTAGAAATTCATTATGCAGATATACCTAAAGATATAAATTATATATTTTTAATACTATTCATAGTAGAATTGTTTATACTAGCAAAAACTGGGAAGTTTCTTGAATGTCCCAGGATTAACTGACCAGAAATACAACCATGCCATGAAATAATCTACAAAGAATAAGATGCTTTGTAGCACCAACATGGTAAATGTATCCCCAATAGTGAGATGAAATAAAGTTGCCAATGAACATGTGGAGAATTATCACATTGGTAGTATATTATTAATAAAGGTGACTATTTACATATGCATAAAAATCTATGAGGCTAAAACCTAAAGTGTCAACTTATTTTATGTGTATGTGTGTGTGTGTGTGTATGCTATGGTATGTATATACAGGTCAGAGGTCAATTTGCAGGAGTTGGTTTTCTGTCTTTCCACCATGTAGGTCCTGGGGATCAAACTCAGGTTCTCAGGCAAGCACCTTTACCTGCTGAGCCATCTTGCCAGCCTCCTATTTAACCGTAAAGAACAGTTTGAAGTACTGTCATAATTGAAAACAAACGAAGTATTAATTTGAGGTCCACTCCAGCTCGGGGGTAAATTGTTTTTTTTTTTTATATTTATTTATTATGTATACAATATTCTGTCTGCGTGTATGCCTGCAGGCCAGAAGGCACCAGAACCCATTCCAGATGGTTGTGAGCCACCACGTGATTGCTGGGAATTGAACTCAGGACCTTTGGAAGAGCAGGCAATGCTCTTAACCTCTGAACCATCTCTCCAGCCCTCGGGGGTAAATTGTTAAACAAGATCTCCAAATACTTATAATTCAAACCCCACCTCTTTCACTTCTCTGCACGACATTGTAACCTGTAAGGTTCAGTTTCACCATCTGTAAAATGGGAACTCCACAGTTCTTGCTTCAGAGTAAAATTAGGAGATAGCAGACAACCAGAAAGCAGCGCATTTCCTCAGTCCCGGCCAACTAAAGAACATGAATGCCCTTCCCTTCTTCCTAACACCTATGACTGGGCCTAACAAGTAGCCAGGAGTCCAGTATTTAGGGTGGGACTTGGGATATACCTGGGGTCCTGGTCAAAGGTGAACTGCGTTCCTTGACCATGGTGCACATCCCAATCCACGATCAGAACCCTGTGAGCAGGAAAGAGGGGAGTTTTGTACAGGGGATCAAGTGAAATATGGAGGAACAGCCTAGACCATGGTGCCCCAATTCCATCTGTCATTTGGTGCTGACCTCTGAATGCGGTGCTTCTTTTGAGCATAGCGGGCAGCCACAGCCACATGGTTGAACATGCAGTACCCATCCATAAGACTGCGCTGGGCATGGTGTCCAGGAGGCCTAAGCAGAAAAGGGAAGGCTACAGGTTTGGGAGTCTTCCTCCCGCACTCCCAATTCTTTCAGCATAGATTCTGTGAATCTGCCAGCAACTGAGTAACTGTGGCTTCTGAAGCTTCACAACCCCCAATCCAATGCTCTCACCAAAAAAGATTTAAAAATAACCATTAAAATGTACCCATATGCCAGGCACTGGTGGCACACACCTTTAATCCCAGCACTTTGGAGGCAGAAGCAGGCTGATCTCTGTGAGTTCGAGGGCAGCCTGGTCTACACAGAGCCGGTTCTAGGACAAAGAGAAACCCTACACAGAGAAACCCTGTCTGGAAAACAAAACAAAACAATACAGTGAGACTCTCAAAAAAAGAGAAAGAAACAAAGAGAATATAGCCATGCACCCATTTGGTATTGTGGCACGTGCTTGTAATACTAGCACTCAAAGACATTGAAGCAAGAAAATATATAGCTCAAACTCCTGTCTCAAAAAATAAAAAATGAAGTTGTCCACACATATTTTCTCATACCCAGCCATTTTGCTACATGGCCTTAGGTGAAACCTATGTAGTAAAAATTGCTATGTTCATAAATGGTCCACTGTTATTTGCTAAGGTATTAGTTTGAAGCAGCAAATGACTGAAACCAAAATGCCCAACAGCATGAGAATGCCTAACTTAAAAAGTATATTTCACCACTGGGCAGTGGTTTAATCCCAGCACTTGGGAGGCAGAGGCAGAGGCAGGAGGATCTCTACGTGTTCGAGGCCAGCCTGGTCTACAGAGTAAACTCCAGGACAGCCAAGACTGCTTCACAGAGAAACTGTCTCAATACTCTCCCCCCACCCCCGCAAAAAAGTATATTTCACAATGGCATCTCACTCAGGTATAACACATATTGTTAAGAGAAAGCTTTCAGCCGGGCAGTAGTGGCGCACGTCTTAAATCCCAGCATTCAGGAGGCAGAAGCAGGTGGATCGCTGTGAGTTTGAGGCCAGCCTGGTCTACAAGAGCTAGTTCCAGTCTGGAAGGGAGCACACTGTGTGCTTTTTACCATTGGTGATTTTAAAAAAGGAATGGAAAGGACAAAGGCCATCTTCTGCATTTTATCAGTTCTAGAAAGTCAGCTGTGACAAGATGTTCTATGATTTTCCATGGCAACAACAAAACAGAAAATGCTATTGACTAAAATCTGAGATGTCACGGTTTGTTGGCTACATTGGATTTCAAGATGTTCCAGATAGAAAAGAAACACATACCTGTGAATCAGTGAACTATGATACTTATTACTTTCTCACAAGACTATCTGTGAGAAGACACAGAAGTTACTGGTTACAATGACTATCTTTCAGGAGCACATCCCCAAGGATAGGAGAGAGGAGAGAATTTTTATTGAATTCCCCTTCATGCAATTTGACTCTTCAACCATATGAAGACATAGTACCCGAGCTAACACATTTTACATTTGAGAGAAGGACTTTATTTTTTGAGAAAGTAGCTTATGTAGCCCAGGCTGGCCTCAAATTTACAATGTAGTTCAAGCTAGCCTTGAATTCCTGATCCTTCCACCTCAAAAGTATTACCTCCATGCACCATTAGGTAGAAAGATTATTTTTAAATGTAAGAAGCATCAGTGGTGCACACCTTTAATCCCAGCACTTGGGAGGCAGAAGCAGGCAGATCTCTGAGTTTGAGGTCAGCCTGGTCTACAGAGCGAGTGCCAGGACAGCCAGGGTTAGACATAGGAACCTTGTCTTAAAAAAAAAAAAACAAATAAAATGAAATAAAAATGTAAGAAGTCAAATGCTTGAGAGTCCTACCTGATGACGGCCATGCCATTCCGAATCTCAGCCCCTAGGACCGCATCTACCAGCCTGAGGACAGAGCCTGTGGCCAGGCAGGCACATGAGTATGAGTTCTAGAGACAGTGGAGAGCCAAAGAGAAGAAATGAGAAAGGACTGGTCTATCTACTTAGCTTTATTCCCACAGTGAAGTTGGCACAGACATGGGAGACCCCAGAATTGCTGCCCCACCCTGACCTCACAGTTCTCATGCATACCGGATGCAGATAGACGGAATCATAGGTGCCTGCTAGTATGCGAAGTTCTCCTTCATTCATGTACTGGGTTGTTTCCATCAGATCAATGTATTCCAGGCTGGGGACACAAGATAGGGGATAGGTCTGAGAGCCCTGTTCCCTCCCAAGCCATACCTTCTACAAACCAGGCCTCTGGCCAAATCAGACCTCCAGCCCACCTAGGGGATTGGTTGGGATGCAGGCCACGGTTCCTATTTCTCCTCTAGCCCACCTCAGCTCTTATTTTCATTGGATTCATCCCCGTTTTTGGCTCTTGGAGCTCAACTCAGATACTCTCTGCCAAGCTAGTTTTCTGTGAACCACACTGTATCAGGCCTCTTCCTTTGAGGTCCTACAGCCCCCTAGGAGCCTCCTGATCACTCTGCCAGACATTCACCATCAATTAACTAACCAGATTATAAGAACACTAGCCTATCACAGGCTTAGGATCTTAGATTGTCAGGTACCTGGCACACATATTGACCCTCCTGAAAAACTGAGATTTCTTTTCTTTAGGGTGGTTAGAGGCTTTTTCAGACAGGGTCTCATGTAACCCAGATTGAACCTGCTATATAGCTGAGGATTGTCTTGAATTCCTAATTGTCTTGTCTTCACATCCCAAGTAATGAGATTATGGGCATGCAGCATCACACCTGGCTGGAAGTTGGGTTTTTGAGCAGTAACAGATTTAGAGAGGCTCAGGAACTTGCCCAAGGCCGGCCACAGAGCCTATGGGATTCTTTCCCAAAGCATTCAGTCTGTCCTGGTGAGGGCATCCTCCTCCCACCCTACCAAGCTCCCAAGTTTTCACCTGTGAACCAACATCAGCTCCTCCTTCTCAGCAAACCGGGCCTGGGGAGACATGAGGAATAAAGGGGCTAGAGCCCAGGCCATGCCTTGGTGTTGCCAGGTCCCTGCCCACCACCCGCATGCTGGGGGCCTTCACCTGAAAGGACACACAGCGGTCCAGCAGGCTCTCCAGGATCAGCTGCTCTTTGATGGCATGGAGCCGCTCAGGGCATTCAGGGAAACTGGGGAGGTGGAGATGCAGTCATATAATCCACCCAGCCAAGTAAGACACTAGGAACCACGTCTGCTTTAGCCACACCTCCCAGCTCACCTCCCATAGCTGCTCACCTCTTATCTGTGCCATTTAGCCTTGCCTCTTGTCATTTCTGAAGTCTTACACTTTCCTCCCTACTACCATTCACGCCAGCAGAAGCTCCAGTCTGAGCTGTCTGCCACGTAGCCGTCTCAAGAACCTCCCTACCTCTACACGCCCTCCCCCAACAGCCCCTTCTGTAGATGGCAGTCAGACAGTGGTGAAAAGTCAAAACCCTTTTGTAGCTCCTACTCCATTCCCAGTAGGAACCAAAATCTTTATTAGAGTTGGAAGGTCCTAAAAACCGTGTCCCCATCCTTTTTCTGACCCTGTTTCTTGTCGCATGCCGCATCCTTCACTTTATTTCACCTGTAATGGTCTCCTTGATCTTCAGTTTGAACACATACCTTTCAGTCAGGTCCGTAGACTTCAATTTCTTTTGTCTAGAACACTCCCTTAATGACCCTCCCCCGGGATTTTTATTCAAATGTCAGCAGTCCCTTCCCTGGCTGTTGTATTAAAAAAATGGCAACACCCCTTCCCCTCAAACATTCCTCTCCCTCCCAGCTCAGTCATTCTGCACAGCCCTGCTCTGACACTTTTCTTGACACTGACTTTGAAGGCAGTCTGGTTTACTGCTGTATCCCTAGCTCCTCAACAAATGGAGACCATAAATGAAAGCTTTTGACATCATGAGTTAGTTTTAGGTCAGGATCGGGGAGAGAGCCACTATATTTGTAAATATTAGTGCAATGATTAACAGACCATCACAGAGGCTGGTAAGATATCTAAGATCAGATGGAAGAGAATCTCAACAGTTGTGAAAGTTAAAAGAGGGATCAGTCAAGGGTAAAGACCCACGCCTAGAGGGTGTCTGGCATGCCGAAAGCACAGCAAGAGGACCAATGTCGGTGAAGTGAACTGAAGCAAATAAGGACTGGCTGACTAGGTCACAAAGGGTGACGTGGAGCCAAATCACGTGGAATCTTAGAGGCCGGGATAAAGAATTCAGACTTTACCTTAAGAGCAATGCTCTGCCCTTGAAGTATTTTAAGGAGGGGAACATCATCTGAAACATTTTTTAGGCTTCAATGTGGAAACTGGAAGCAGGGGACCGATCAATAGAGTCAGATAGCGAATATGTTTTGAACATAGAGCCAAAAGGAATAAGCAGATTCTTTTGGAAAGTAGAGCAGATGAGAAGTATACTTCAGTATAACTGTCTCTTTCTCAAGGGAGGCTCTGTGACTCTGCATGCTAACACTAGTCTAGGGCCCTCTAATAAATACTTCTAGTCAAGTGCGATAGGTAACTCATGCCTGTCATCTCAGCATTCAGAAGGCTAAGACAGGATAATCACCAAAGATTTAAGGCTAGCTGGACAGTGACGGTGCACGTCTTTAATCCCAGCACTTGGGAGGCAGAGGCAGGCGGATCTCTGTGAGTTCAAGGCCAGCCTGGTTTACAGAGCGAATTCAAGGACAGTCAGAACTACACAGAGAAACCCTGTCTCGAAAAGCCAAAAAAAAAAAAAACCTTAACACTGTTGTTGGCTGTTTAATGACCTCCCCTCATACTCACCAATCAGCTGAGAAGGGATTTTTGTATTTTGTTCACATACATCACCAACTCTTGGCACACAGCAGACACATCGATAGATGTGTTGGCTTAAAACGAAACTCTTTCAAGAATGATCCCCACCTCCCTAAATCATCTGCCTCCAGACTATGAGCCAGAATAAGAACAGATTCACTCTTGCTTGGTGGAGGGGAGGCAAATGTGTAAATTTTCTACTGTGGGGACAATCTGGAGGTCCCAGCCTCACCTGTCATCCCAAAGGCAGTGGAAGTCATTTAGTTGCTCATCAAACACCAATCCAGTACCAACCAATACTCTTGTCTCAGGGTCCAGATCCTGTAGGGGCAAAGAAAGAAACACAGATTCATTCAGGTCCCCAATCAGAGAAAACACTGCATACTGTCCAGGATGGGGAAAAGCATTGTTTTGTTTGGTAAAGAAGGCTAAACTGTAGCCAGGCTTCTCTCACCAGCCCTTGAAGTCCCACGATCAGGTCTTCTTCAACCGTTTGGCTGAGCTTCTTCATTTTCCCTTTCTTCTTTACCTCTGCTAGATTGGGGCTGGAGTGGGATACAGTACCCTTCTTAACACTTCGCTTCTGCCAATCAGAGAGAAAGATCAGAGTCTGAACATGGCTGGCTGGCTTTCCCTCCCCCCTCATCAGGGCCGGGCTGGAGCCTCACCAAGGTGGCGCTGGAGTCCTGAGGGGGCGACTGGGGATTGTGCCTACTCTTTCGCTGCCTGGTAGAAGAATCTTGGCCGGTGGAGGTCATGGCTGAAGGGCCTTCGCTCCTGGAACGGCTCTAGCAGGGGTGTAGGCTGGTGATGAGGTCCTTGGGGTATCTAGAGGACCCCACATCTCTAACCCTTTCCAGGCCCCGCCCCCATTCTAGACCGCATCCTTCGCGCTGTTCCCTACCCGTGCCTTCTAAACCCCGCCCCTCAAGGCCATCTTCTGCCACAGAGGAAACCTGGTGTCTCCTGTTCTCCTGGACCTTGCTGCTTTTATACGATTCTCCTTCCTCATCTTGCCTTTTCATTAAACAAGGTAATCCCAGGCTCAATCCGGCTCTTCTAAGACCTGCCCTTTCCAATCACCGCCCCCCACCCATCTACTTCCCAAGCCCTTTCATACCTCTAGTCCTCGCCCAGAACGCTTGGCTTCCGCAACCTGCCCTCTTCAGCCTATCTCCCCGGACAATCACAGACCCTTCTAGACTGCCAGGCCAGGCTGCGGTGGCCTCGGCACTACCCTTAAAGACTCACTCAACTCCACCTCCTATAAGGCCGAACCCGCACCTTCCACACCTTCTGATCACGACCCGATCCTTTCACCGCGTCCCGCTGCTCAGAAGACTGCCCCTTTCGAGCAGAATCCATTAGACCCCACCCCCTTCTCAGAGCCTAACGTTTAACCAAGCTCCCTCCGCCAGTTCCAAGCCTCCGCCCCCTTTCCACACGGCCATCAAAGCTGACCAATCTCCCCCTCCCCCCCCCCGCCCCCATTCCCCCCCGCTACTCACTGAGCGCTGCCCCTTTCTCAAACTCCGCCCTTGGCTCGCACCGCCTAATTCCCGGCGACCTGTGTGGCCCCGGGCACCTGATCCCTTCTTTTCCATTGGGCTGAGCATTTTAATTTGCCCGCCCACGTCCACCCCACAGCGCGGATCTAGTCCGCCTCCAACGCCTCTGGCGCACACCACACCTCTCGCGAGTTCACCTAATAGATGGGCGTGGATCGTTCTGCGCCTGCGCAAAGCATGACTCACTGGTTCGAGACCCGGATCTGCCCCTAGCGCTGCGCCCCCCCACCCAATTCCCCCACCCCCATCCACTGCCGCCATTGTTCTGATTGCTATGACTGCCGTTCTCAGTTCCAGGCCTGTCGTTTTAGGAGCCCTACAGACTGGCATCGGTCGTGCTTTGCACTGATTCGAGAGCAAATCAAAGAAGGAGGACGTTCAGAAGGGACATCTTGGGGACTCCTGCGCTGCGCTTGGCGATGACGTAGCTAGCGTAGTCGGGTGATTAGTCCGAGATAAAGGCTATGGCTATGGACTAATAAGGCCTGTGGCTGCTGGCAGCCAAAATGACAGTGATGATAAGCGTTGAGAAGTTTCTGAGTTAATAGTCACTATCATGGTACGCAAGAAGTATCTCCAAATGCTAGCTATTAACATTCTGCAAAAATGGGTAGGGGCGCAGAAGGACTCACTAAGTGGCACACATTGCTGAAAGCCACAATTCTGTGATGTTCGCATTGTTACGGCTGCTTTGCAGACAACACACAGAGGGACTTAGACCTGCGATCTTGGTCAAGTCACAGCGTTGTCCTCAGTTTCCTTATCTGCAAAATTATGATGCTAGTACCAAGGCCAGAATAGACTTTGGAGGGATGTTTCTCCTGGATAACAGCTCATCCTACCTGCCCCCTCTGCTGAGTAATCAAACTAATAGCACGTAATGGACTAGGGAGGGAAATTTGTCCTTGTGACTCTTTGGGACGCCCACCCTGTGTCTAACTGTCACTCCCACAGGAGGCCAATTTGTCCTGATCTCCCCTTCTCAATCTCCCCCTCCCATTTCCCCCCTCCAGGCTGAATCCGGAAACAAGCCTGGAGTTCTGCATCACTGACTAGCAAATACATTGACAGTACTGTAACCCAGTAGTTAGATCCACTTGCAAATGCCGGTTTCAGCCTCCTCCATTGCCTTAAGGGCTACGGATCTAAATCTACACAAACGAAAGAAAATATATAATGATACATAATGAACATTCGGGGGTGTGATAGCTGCAAAGCAATATAGTAAAGATTCTTACAAACAGCGAAGTCTCATTTCTTGTAGAATCAAAAGGAGTCAGTACAGTTTATAAAGGGCACCAGAGCAAATAAAGGCTTTGCAGTCACAGGTAATCATTTTTTTTTCTTGGCTTTTCGAGACAGGGTTTTTCCTGTGTAACAGCCCTGGCTGTCCTTGAACCAGCTCTGTAGATCAGACTGGCCTTGAACTCAGAGATTTGCCTGCCTCTGCCTCCCCAGTGCTGGGGCTAAAAGCACATGTCATCATGCCCAGCATATTTTATTTATTTTGCCTGTGTTTGTTCCAGTGCCTAAGGAGGACAGAAAGGGGCACTGGACTCTCCAGGAGCTGAAGTTACAAGTGTGTATGAGCCATTTGATGTGAGTGCTAGGATTCAAGCCCTGAGCCATCTCTCTGTTCCAACAACCATTTAAAATACTGATTCTCAACACGTGGGGCATGATCCCTTTGATCCCTCTATCTCCAAAAATATTTACATTACAACTCATAACTAGCAAAATTACAGTTATGAAGTAACAACAAAAATAATTTTATGACTAGGGATTCCCACCACCATCCAGCATGCTGAATGGTTTTATGTCAACTTGACACAAGCTAAAGTCATGTGAGAGGTGGTAACCTCAATTAAGGAAATGCCTCCATCAACTGGGTGTGGTAGCACACATCTTTAATCTCAGCACTTGAGAGGCAGAGGCAGTTGGAGCTGTGTGAATTTGAGGCCAGCCTGGTCTACAGGCCTGTTAAAATGGTCACACAGAGGCAGGTTACCTTGTCTCAAAAAAACCAAAATCAACCAAAAGACTAGGCACAAACCCTCATATCAAGGCTGGGTAAGTAGCCAGTAGGAGGAAAGGGGTCCCAAGAGCAGGCAAAAGAGTCAGAGACAGCCCCTGCTCCTGCTGTTAGGAGCCCCACAAGAACACCAAACTACAGAACTGTTACCTGTATGTAGAGTGCTTAGCACAGTCCCATGCCGGTGCCCTGATTATTGCTCCAGTCTCTGTGAGCCCCTTATAACCTCTGCTTAGTTGATTCTGTGGGTTGTGTTCTCCTGGTGTCCTTGACCCCTCTGTCTCCTATAATTCTTCCTTCCCCTCTCCTGAGGGATTCCCTGAGCTCTGCCTAATGTTTGACTGTGGGTCTCTGCATTTGCTTCTATCCATTGCTGGATGAAGCCTCTCTGAGCCCTGTTGGGCTAGACACAGATCTGTTTTTCTAGCTGGCCCTAAGGCATTTTCTTAATTAGTGGTTGATGCGAAGGGACTGTCCAATGTGGGTGGTGCCACCCCTGGACAGGTGGTCCTGGGTTCTTATAAGAAAGCAGACTGAGGTTAAGACTGCTCTTCCAGAGGACCTGAGTTCAATTTCCAGCAACCATATGGTGGCTCACAGACATCTGTAATGAGATCTGGTGCCCTCTTCTGGCCAGCAAAGCGCACATACAGACAGAACACTGTATACATAATAAATAAAATGTTTAAAAAATAAAAAAAGAAAGAAAGCAGACTGAGCAAGTTACGAGGAGCAAGCCGGTAAGCAGCACTCCTCCATGGCCTCTGCATCAGCTCCTGCCTCTAGGTTCCTGCCCTGCGTGAGTTCATGCCCTCACTGCTGTTGATGAAGAACTGTTTTCGAGAACTGTGAGCAAAATGTGAAATGAACTCTCTCCTCCCCAAGTTGCTTTTGGTCATGGTGTTTCATCACAACAATGGTAACCATAAATTGGACAAAAATTGGTACCAGGAATGGTATATTGTTGTGACAAACCTGACCATGTTGTTTTGGGGAGGATTGTAGAAGAACTTTGGAACTTGAGACAAGAAAAGCCATTGACTGTTCGGTGCTTATTGAGCTGTTCTGTAGGAGTTGGAAGATAAGAATGTTGTGTTGAGGGCAATGCAAAGATGGAGGCAAGTTTGTAAAGTTTCAGCGGGAAGTTCTGTTGTTGCTGTTGTTTTTGAGACATGGTTTCTCCATGTCTGTTCAGAGGGAAGTTTAAAGACTTTATTGGGGCTGAAGAATCAGCTGTGTTTAACAGGATACCAGAACTATTAAAGTGAGGCCTTTGCAGGAATACTCAAGGCTGGTCAGCTGAAGCTGAGAAATTCGTGGTGTGGGAAGTGTTTCTTCAGAGTCAGAAGACAGGGGCTGTGTTCCAGAGGTGGTCAAGGTTGTACCTTGTGCTAACAGTTGAAGGGGGTAGTGTAAGCATCACCCAAGCAGTACTGGTTTTGAAGGCATGAAGGGGTCGTGGAAAGCAGCCAAGGCTTGGCACTGTGAGAGGCCAGGAGAGGCCATTGAAGGTGCAGCCTCAGTGGCAGTTGACACCCAGGACTGATGGGGTCATGCAGAGAAGTTGAGGCTTGGCGCCATGAAAAGAGTCCAGGCGAGGCTATTGGTGAAAGTGTAGCCCAGTTGCAGCAAGGGACCCAGCATTTTGGAGATGGGAGGACCACTAAGGAAAGCAGCAGCAGTGAAGTGGAGTCAGCTGGAGCCTAGAAGACAAGCGCTGCATGCTACAGAAGGCAGAGCTGGAGAAGTGACCCAAGCTCCTGGAGGAACACAGAAGAGCGTGAGTGAATCGCAGGCACTGCACATTGAATTATTTACACTGTTGGAGTTTGGTTTTGCTTTGATTCAATTGTGACCATGCCCTGGTTCTTCCCCCTTGAATTAAGAAAGTATTTATTTTTTGATTTTACAAGAGTCCACAGTCGAGAGTCTTTGAATTTTAAAAGACTTTAGATTTTAAGAGAGATTGGCTATTTTAAAGACACTGAACTTTTAATGTGTTTGATTTTTTTTTTTTGAGACAGGGTTTCTCTGCAGTTTTGGAGCCTGTCCTGGAACTAGCTTTTGTAGACCAGGCTGGCCTCGAACTCAGAGATCCACCTGCCTCTGCCTCCCGAGTGCTGGGATTAAAGACAT
Organism: Chionomys nivalis; assembly: GCF_950005125.1. Taxonomy (NCBI): domain Eukaryota; kingdom Metazoa; phylum Chordata; class Mammalia; order Rodentia; family Cricetidae; genus Chionomys; species Chionomys nivalis. Next base: position 25,990,938 of record NC_080112.1, read on the forward strand.
GCGCCACCACCACCCAGCGTGTTTGAATTTGTAAAGATCATGGAGTTTTAAAAGGATATAAATCTATATCCTGATATAGACGCTCCATGATGAAACTTCATGATCTTTACAAATTTAAATATATATAAAATATATAAACATATATAAGAATATACATGTATATTATGCATATATATGTGTATGTATATGTATATATTCTTTTGGGTTTTTGAGACAGGGTTTTTCTGTGTAACAGTCTTGGCTGTCCTGGAACTTGCTTATAGACCAGGCCAGCCTCAAACTCACAGGCCTCTCTCTACTTCCTGGGTGCTGGGATTAAAGGCATGCAGCACCATGGCCTGCTATTTATATTTTTAATGTGAGATATTGGGAATGGATGAGAAAGAAAAGGTTGTGGCTTAATGGTGATGTGTTTGTGTAAAGTTGACAAGGGATCAATTGTGCTGGCTAGTTTTATATCAACTTGACATAAGCTAAAGTCATCTGAGAGGACGGAGCCTCAGTTGCGATGTCTCCATAAGATCAGGTTGTAGGCAAGCCTGTAAGGCATTATTGTAATTAGTGATTGGTAGAGAGGGTTCAGCCATTGTGCATGGCACCACCTGGGCAGGTGGTCAGGGGTTCTATAAGAAAGCAGGCTGAGCAAGCTATGAGGAGCAGGCCAGTAAGCAGTACCCATCCATGATCTCTGCATCAGCTCCTGCCTCCAGGTTCCTGCGTGAGTTCCTACCTGCACTGCTGTTGATGAACTGTTGTATAGAACTATGAGAGAAATAAACCCTTTCCTCCCCAAGTTGCTTTTGGTCATGGTGTTTCATCTCAGCAATGGTAACCATAACGAAGATAGCAAGAGTTCCATTTCTCCTTGAGGACAGGTATTCCTTTTGTGACGACAGGGCCACATCAATTCTACTATTATTTATTTATTTTTATTTATTTATTTTTTTGAGACAGGGTTTCTCTGTGTAACAGCCCTGGCAGTCCTGGAACTTGATCTGTAGACCAGACTGGCCTCAAAGTCACAGAGATCTGCCCACCTCTCTCTGCCTCTTGAGTGTTGGAATTAAAGACATGTGACGCTACGCCTGACTAATTCTGCTGTTCTTTATTGAACCAAACAAATGCTACTGGGAAGTACAAGGATAGGGACTCTTCTTGTAGTATTGCTGTTTTAATGAATCAAAGAGGCTTCTATGCAGAACAAGATGGTTTCTAGAAAGTTCCAGATTATAAGTTTCTATGAGAGTTCAAGATGAGATCTCTCTCTCTCTCTCTCTCTCTCTCTCTCTCTCTCTCTGTGTATGTGTATGTGTTGATGTGTGTATGCCTGTGTTTGTGTGTGCACATGGAGGCCTGAGGGCAACTTTGAGTATCTTCTTCACTTTTCACCTTACTGTTTCCAAACTGCTTTCTTATTTGTCTCTGTGTATCCATGAGTGTGGTTTGTGTGGAGGCCAGAGGAGGTTGTCAGATATTATGTTACTTTCTATCTACCTTATTCCTTTTAGACAGGAGTTTCCCTGAATCTGGAACTCATATTTTTTTTTACCTAGGCTAGCAGCCAGCAAGCTCCAGGGATCATTCTTCCTTCAACGTCATCCCAGCACTCAGTTTACAGGCATTCATGAAGTCAGACCCAGCTTGTCACATGCGTGCTTGTATCCGAACCCAGGCCCTTCCCTTACAGTTGGGCAGTAAGCCCTCTTAAACCTTGAAGCTGTCTCTCCAGCCCCCTCCATCTTATTTTTTGAAACAGAGTTGCTTTTATTGGTGGGGGAGGCATTTGAGACAGTGTCTCTCTTCTGTAGACCAGGCTGGCCTCAAACTTGGAGATCAACCCACCTTCATCTCCCGAGTGCTGGGATTAAAGGCGTGCACCTCTACTGAATGTGCCCACTTGAGTCTCACTTGAGCTTTGTGACTTGGCTGGCCAGCAGGCCCCGAGAATCCTGTTCATGTCCCCTTGGTGCTGAAATTGCAGGTACATGCCACACTTAGCTTTTGAAAATTGCATTTTATTCATTTTGTTTGTGCACGTGTGTACATTCGTGCAAGCATGAGAGTGCCATATCATGTTTGTGGAGGTCAGAGGACAATTTGGGCGAGTTGGTAGGAGAAAGTCTATCATCTGAGTCTCAGGGATTGAACTCAAAATCCTCAAGGATTTGTGGCTGGCACCCTTACCTGCTGAGCCTTCTCCATAGTCTCTGGCTTTAAAAAAAATACAAACAATCACAAGCATGGGTTCCGGGGCTCAAATTCCAATTCTCATGCTTTCACTACGAATACTTTACTGCCTGAGCCATCTCTCTAGCCCTAGGATGAGAAGTCAGGTGATCAATTTCCAGGTCACCTAGGTGCTTTCTGTATAGCTACCATGCTTATGTTCACAGAGACATTAAGATTGGTATACACTGAGGGCTGAGATGGAAGATGTATCTCAGTTGGTAGAGGGCTTGCTTAGCATGCATGGAGTCCTAGCTTTAGACATCTGTAATCCCAGCACTTGGGAGGTAGAGGCAGAAGATTCGGAAGTTTAAGGTCCTCCTTGGCTACGTAGTAAGATAAAGGCTAGCCTGTGCTTTTAAAAAAAATGCGGCCGGGCGGTGGTGGCGCACGCCTTTAATCCCAGCACTTGGGAGGCAGAGGTAGGCGGATCTCTGTGAGTTCGAGACCAGCCTGGTCTACAAGAGCTAGTTCCAGGACAGGCTCCAAAGCCACAGAGAAACCCTGTCTCGAAAAACCAAAAAAAAAAAAAAAATGCGGTATTCATACAGTTTCAGGTTGAGGGATTGTTATTAATTGACCTAAATATTACATTATGCTAGTTGTTATGAGAAATTCAAGGGCTTAACAAGTAAGTGTTTATTTCTTTTTCATAAAATACCATCAGAATGTTTGTGGCTACTCATTCATGGACCTAGAGAAATACCTTTTTATGGCCTAGTTGCCTCTGTATACTTGGAGTTCTCACTAGTGGTAGATGGGGAAACAGAGCAGAGGCTTGCATGGAAAGCTTTTGTGGCCTAGACCTAGAAGTCATAGATGAAACTTGCACAGAATTAAAAATAAATCTTGAAAAATAATTCGATTAGCTTAAAATCCCAGGTATTCACACTTGCTTTCTTTGATGCAGTGCTGGGGATGGAATCTAGAGACTCACACACGCTGGACAAGTGCTTTGCCACTAAACGACACCCTCCAGCCTGGCACAGGAGTTTTACTGCAAAGGTAAGAAGTCCTCTGTGGGTTCAAGTTAGTGTCTGCTGTCTGGAGTCAGGAGAATGACTATATTAGCCGGGAAGGCAGGTTTGTAGGAAACTAAGCAGTTGAAGCCATTGTCAAGGGAGAGGGGAGGATGTGACAGCTCTGATTTTCTGTACAGATTTAAGAAAATTCCTTTTAAGGCCTGAAGAATTAAGGCTTTCTGCAGTTATTCAGGCCAGAGGATTACAGCATAATAGGCCAGGTGTCACGGATGACAACATTAACCCAGAGGGTTACAGTTCAAAGCCCTTTGACAGACGTTCCTCTTGTCTCCTTCTTTGGAGAGTAAGATTTGGGAATGTTTCTGTTAATACCTTTCCCCATTTTTCCACCTCTCCACACACTGACCTGGAGTATTTGCCTTCAGGGGTCATCCACAGTACCTCAAGACAGTGTTCTTCCTTTACAGCGCCTGCATTTAAAAATCTTTGTTCCCAGCATAAAATAGTTTGCAACATGGGCATTTCTTACACCCCACAGGGACAGGTGAGTGTAAAATATTCCATAGGTGTGTCAAACGGTAATTAGGAAAAAATCCAGGTGTTTCTATACAGCACTGGAGCTAATAGGAGCTGATCGGGATCATGAAATCCTGTATGTGTTCAACTAAAGATTCTAAGACAAGTTCCAGACAGATGTTTATGGCAATTCAGACTGTGAGTTATAGAACTCTTTCATCCTGGCATGCACGTGTATGTGTTTGTATGTGTGTGCTGCTGTGTGTAGAGGTGAGTGTGTATGTGTGTAAAGCCCAGGTGTCGTTCCCCAGGCGGAGTGCAGGTTTATTATTTTGATACAGAGTTTCTCACTGGCTGGGAACTCCCCAGATAGGCTAAGCAGGTTTGCCAGGAAGTGCTAGGGGTTTGCTCCCCCACAATGATTTGTTGTACCAGGTTCTGGGGATCAAACAAAGGTTCTGGTATTTGGAAGGTAACACTTTATCAACTGAGCATTTTGTTTTGTTTTGTTTTTGTTTTGTTTTGTTTTTCGAGGCAGGGTTTCTATATGTAACAGTCCTGGCTGTTCTGGTAGTCACTCTGTAGACCAGGCTGACCTCGAACTCAGAGATCCACCTCGCAAGTGCTGGGATTAAAGGTGTGTGCTACCACTGCCCGGCAAACTTTTTTTTTTTAAAAAAAAAAAAGAAATGAAGCCACCATGTTGTCTATGTTGTCCAGACTAGTCTTAAACTCTTGGCCTCAAGGGATCCTTCTGCCTCAGCCTCCTGAGTAGCTAGGACATGTACTAGGGATGTATCTTAGTATATAATTACCTAGCATATTTGAGAAAGAAGGAAGGAAGGAAACAAGAGCAAAGATAATTCTGGAGCTGTAGTTACTTGGTAGAGCATTTTGCCTAGCACATGTGAAACCCCGGATTACATCCCTGGCAACATAAACAATAACAACAAAACCCAGCAGCCAAACGGTTTGAATTTCAATTGTGTACCATCATGTCCACATTGGAATATGGATTATTTAATGAGACCACCACAGGTTCCCCTACAGGATAGGCATTTTTATAGTGATTCACTCCTTAGGTTCCTCTAAAAAGGTAGACAGAAGGTTCCTATTGAATTTAATGGCAAAAGCTTTCTGTACCAGCTCAGGGTGGAGGTACCTGCTGGAAGTCATAGTTCTCTGCAGAGTTTGGACTGTGGTTATTTCCAAGACTTGGATTCATGTTTCTTCTGTTGGTCCAAGACAGTGGGCCCCTAGGGCAGTGATAGTGCGCACCTTTAATCTCAGCACTTGGGAGGCAGAGGCAGGTAAATCTGTGAGTTCAAGAGAACTTGAACAGTCAATCTGGTCTACAGAATGTACCAGGACAGCCAGGGCTGCACAGAGAAACCCTGTCTCAAAAACTAAAAAACAAAACAAAACAACAAAATGTGGGGCTCCATGCAGGTTAAGGCAGGGCTTTCAGGATAACGCCATGGCCAGGGTAGCTCCAATCAGGAGCTCTTCTGCCAGGTGAAGCCATAGGTCCATAATTTAATAAATAAGATTGGCAGGGTTCCAAGTAGAAAGTAAACTACAGGTATCCATGCTATTTCTTCTCATAGGATCTTGCTGTTTAGATTAGTCTGGCTTTTTGCAATCAATTAATTAATTTTATGTGTATTGTGGTTGTCTACCTGTATGTTTATACACTATTTGCTTGCCCGGTGCCAAAAGAGGCTAGAAGTGGGTATCAAATCCCCTGGAAATGGAGTAAAAGGTGCTTGTGAGTGCTGGGAATTAAATCTGGGTCTTCTGAAAGAGCAGCCAGTGTTCTGGACCGTTGAGCCATCTTTCCAGGCCCTCACCTTTTTGTTTTGAGGTACGATAGCCCTACCTGGCCTAGACCAGGCTAGCCGTGTATCCCTGCCTGTCGCTGCTACCCGAGTGCTGGGATTATAGTCAAGCATCCCCATGCCCAGCTAAGAAAGAACTTTCTCAACAAGTTCCAAACAAAAGTCTGTGTTACAAGGTGGATTCTGGGTTCCTTGGTAAGACGTGATATTTAATAGGATTTTTGTACCAGGTAGTGGTCAGGGCTTATTGCTGACAATAAAAGCAAGAGCTTCTACACATGATCAGATTTCCTGAAGGAGTTAAGGATGGAAATTTCTATACAGAAAAAGTCAGATCTATGGAAGTCATAAATGAGTTTATTACACATGGGTTGTATGGAGGAGAGAGAAGTAACCCAGTGGTATGCCAGTGATGTTCTTGCCGGAGGTCCACACAGGACCCACAGAGAGATTGAGACTCACACAGAAGGTCAGGGGTGGGTGGTACAGGGGCTCCTTGCTGTGTGTGGTCCGAGATTCTTAACCGGGCTAGTGTAGGGCTGGAGCTCGTATCCAGAATCAGGATGGATTCCCTGTGGATCATTAGAGAGGGGCTCCCTTTCAGGTGTGAAGTCCATGCCTGAAGTCCCAGCACCTTTGAGGCTGAAGCAGGAGGATTGCCATGAGTTCAAAGTCAGTCTGGATACATACTGAGCAGAAAGCCAGCCTGGGTTATGTACAGAGTGAGACCCTGTGTCAGAAAAATCGAGAAAAACAAAACAACTAGATGGAAGTGAGACCAGGGAGGAAGAGAGGGCAAGATGAAGGGAAGGAGAGCAGGAGAAGAAAGGTAGGGGGGTAGACGGAAGAAGGGGGGAGAGGTATGGGAGAGAGGGAAATAGGGAAATGGAAAAATGGAGGGAGGGGAGGAGGGAGGAAGAGGAAGAGAGTGCTTGTGTGTGTGTGTGTGTGTGCGCGCGCGTGCGCGCACACACACACACACACACACGTGAACAAGAGGTCAGGTCTATAAAGTCTCAGAACTGACCTGTGCTTCCTGCACTCACCCCTAGGAGGGGGTGAACCTGGGATCCCTTAACGTAAGACCAGGAACCTACATAGCAGCAGTTCCGCTTAGATAAGGGGTGAGAGCTGAGCACTGAGCTTCTTTTGGGGCCACAGCCATTCTGGACACTCTCTGAAAGGAATATAAGTGATTGTGATTTTTTTTTGAGATAAAATCTCTATATATCGGGCTGGAGAGATGGCTCAGCAGTTAAAAGCACTGACTGCTCTTCCAGAGGACCTGGGGTTCAATTCCCAGCACCCACATGGCAGCTCACAACTGTCTGAAAATGCAGTTCCACAAGAACTGACACCTTCACACCAATGCAAATAAAATAAAGTTAAATAAATCATTAAAAAATTTTTTAAAGGTTAAAAAAAAAGATCTCCCTATATCTCAAGGCTGGACTTGCATTCACTGTGTAACCCCAGCTGGCCTTGAACGCAGGACAGTACTACTGCTTCAGCTTGCTGAGTTCTGGGATCACAGGTGTCTGTTCCATACCTGGCTGTGTTCAATTGGCACTAACGACGGGGAGTTGGCTCTCTGGTGAAGTTAGGTACCAACTGTGTTTAGTTTCTGTACCTCCATAGCGCTCATGTGTGGGGTTCCAAGAGAAGACATCTCTACTAATACAAACAAAGCTGATTTGCAGGGCTGGGGACAGTCACTCCGTTCAGAACCCACTCATTGAACTCAGGGTGGTTGGACAAGATACTTAACAGGTCCAAACCTCATGTTTTTATTGGTAAGATGAGTGTGAATAGACTTTCTTCAGGCATTACGAACTAAAGTAGACCTTTGAAAAATAATTTATCTTTATTTCATGTGCATTGGTGTTTTGCCTGCATGTATGTCTGTGTGCAGGTGTCAGATCCCTAAAACTGGAGTTACAGGCAGTTATGAGCTAGCATGAGGTTGCTGGGAACTGAATCCCAGTCCTCTGGAAGAGCAGCCAGTGCTTTTAACCACTGAGCCACGTCTCCAGCTCCATATTTTTTGTTTTTGAGACAGGATTTCTCTGTGTGACAATCCTAGCTACCCTGGAACTCACATTGTAGACCAAGCTGGACTTGAACTCACAGAGAGCCACCTGCCTTTGCCTCTGTCCAGCTAAAGTAGACCTTCCTAAACTGTGAGTTGAGACTGAATATGGAGCTGTGCGCGTGGTAGCTCACACTTTTAATTCCAGCATTGGGGAAACAGATGAGTGAATTTCTCTGAGGCCAGCCTTGTCTACATATTGTGTTCCAGGCCAGCCTGGGCTACATGATGAGACCCTGACTCAAGACAAAACAAGAAAGTATTGACTGAATATGGGCTTACATAACTGAATGTAGGGGTCATGGAAAGTTTGGCAATAGTAAAGCATTTCTGAGTTTAATGGTCAAAAATTAATCCAAAAGCATATCCAGCATGTTTATGGTAGCACTTGCTTGTGTGGAATCATAGTATTGTGGGGTATCCACCAGAGGAGACTCCTCAGACATGGGTTTAAGCCAAAAGAAAGTCTTTATTAGTCAGCCGGCAACTACACTGGGTGTTTGGGATCCTAGTGTAACCCTGAGCCTTTCTCAGGGTGAGCCTTAAAGCACAAAAGCCATGTTCTGAACTGACATACTTCGTTAGCAAGAACAGTTATCCAGAAGCAGAACTACAGAAGCCAAAAGCAAGGTTGGTACATTTAGAGACTTCCCAGAACTATGGACTTTGATAGGTTAGGCCTTTGTTTTAGTTTTGGCAGGTGGTGCTGTCTATGTGCTGAGATTTACAAACTGGATGACACTTCCATCATGGAGTTAGTTGTGCTAAGATTTGGGGGCCTACTAACATCTGGGACCTTGTTACAATAGGACTTCAATGCAGCTCTGGTTTCTTACTATCATTCTTTAAGATGCAAGTATCAAATTACTATGTGCTTCATGGCACAGGCCTGTAATGCCAGGCACTTGAGAAATTGAGATAGGAGTACGAAAAATACAAGACTAGTCCAGGTAAATTAGTGCAACTCTATCTTAAAAGGTAAAAAGATAGGAGACAGGCTGGGTGGTGGTGGCGCACGCCTTTAATCCCAGGACTTGGGAGGCAGAGGCAGGTGGATCTCTGAGTTTGAGGCCAGCCTGGTCTACAGAGTGAGTGTCAGGATACGCTCCAAAATTACAGAGAAACCCTGTCTCGAAAAATTAACAACAACAACAAAAAAATAAATGGGAGATAGATAAGAAAGGGTGTGGGTAAACAAGTAATCAGAATTAATTATATTCATGTGTGAGCAAAATTTAAAAAAAAAGGAAAAGAAGCTGGGGTTATAGCTCAGTGGTGGAGTGTCTGCCTCTCATGAATTAGGCTGAGTTTAATCCCCATTATTATATTGTATTAGAATGTTTGACTTAAAAAAATTATTGTCAGCTGGGTGGTACACATGCCTTTAGTCCCAGTACTCAGGAGGCAGAGACAGGTGAATCTCTGAGTTCAAGGCCAGCCTGATCTATAGAGCGAGTTCCAGAACAAGCTGCAAAGCTACAGAGAAACACTGTCTCAAAACACAAAATAAAATAAAATAATACGGTTCTTGGGCATGGTGGCACACACCTTTAATTCCAACACTCAGGAGACAGAGGCAGGTGGGTGTCTGTGAGTTCAAGGCCAGCCTGGTCTACAGAGTGAGTTCCAGAATAGCTGGGTCTATGTAGACAGACTCTGTCTCAAAAAAAAAAAAATAGTGTTTGAGTGAGGTTGGAGAGATAGCTCCGAGGTTAAGAGCTCTTCTAGAGGATTCAGGTTCAGTGCCCAGCAAACGTGGCTTAGAAACAGTAAGGTAGCCGGGCGGTGGTGGTGCACGCCTTTAATCCCAGCACTTGGGAGGCAGAGGCAGGCGGATCTCTGGGAGTTCGAGGCCAGCCTGGTCTACAAGAGCTAGTTCCAGGATAGGCTCCAAAAAACCACAGAGAAACCCTGTCTCAAAAAAGCAAAAAAAAAAAAAAAAAAAAAAAAAAAAAAAAAAAAAAAAGAAACAGTAAGGTAGTCCACTTCCAGAGTATCTGACATCCTCTTCCAGTTTCTATGGGCACTAGGCATGCATATGGCTCACAGACCTCTGTGCAGACACTCATACACAAAAGATAGTAAAATAAATTTTAAGTAATTTAAATTACTATTTGAAGTGCTAACTTCATTTTTAAAGCCATTAAATAAATTTTGTTTAGGATTAGGAGAGAATTTCTAACAATTTCTAAAATAGCCATAAACATACTTGTTAAAGCCGGGCGGTGGTGGCGCACGCCTTTAATCCCAGCACTTGGGAGGCAGAGGCAGGCGGATCTCTGTGAGTTCGAGACCAGCCTGGTCTACAGAGCTAGTTCCGGGACAGGCTCCAAAACCACAGAGAAACCCTGTCTCGAAAAACCAAAAAAAAAAATAAATAAATAAATAAATAAAAAAAAAAACAAAACAAAACATACTTGTTAAAAATAAATACAATTTGTGTGTGTGTGTGTGTGTGTGTGTGTGTGTGTGTATCAGAGGACAAATTGCATGAGTCAGTTTTCTCCTTTCATTATGTGTGCCCCTCCAATTGAACTCAACATCAGGCTTGGCATCAAGCACCCCTGCCTGTTGAGCCATCTTGCTAGCCCAGGCTTAAATGTAATTCTCGCATTTTGCACTACATATTTATCTGAAGTGACATTCTCAGTATTGATAATAAAATCAAGATATACTTGTACAGTTTCAAGTATTCAGCCAAGATTTCTTCTGAATGTGTGTGGAGGTCAGAGAACAATCTCTAGTGTCACTCCTCAGTCACCTCTCACCTTTTGTTTGAGACCTGGTATCTTACTAGCCTGGAACTTCACAAAGTAGTCTAGGCTGGCTGACCAGTGAGCACCAGGGGTCCTTTTGTCTTTCCCCTCTGTCTCGCCAGTGTTGCAATTACATGTGCAGGCTACAATGTCTAGCCTTTTACATGGGTTCGAGGATTTGAACTCAGGTCCTCACACTTGCAAAGCAGATGACTTACTAACTGCCGTCTTTCCTGTTCCAAGATTTAATTCTTTATTGTAGTAATGAGGAGAGCAGGCCTGCTTTTTATCCCGCCCGGCTCCCACATGGCTAGCTTTACACCCGAAATAACAACACACAAATTGCATTCATTTAAACACTGCCTGGCCCATTAGCTCTAGCCTCTTACTGGTTAACTCTCACATCTTGTTTAACCCATTTCTATTAATGTGTATCGCCACTTGACCGTGGTTTACCAGCATGAGACTAACCACCGTTCGTCTTGGGTAGGAGAAGCATGTGTCTGCCTGACTCTGCTTTCTTTCTCACAGCATTCTGTTCGGTCTACTCCACCTATCTAAATTCTGCCCTATCAAAAAGCCAAGGCAGTTTCTTTATTAATCAATGAAAGTAACACATAGACAGATGACCCTCCTACATCACTTTATGAAAAAAAAATATCTTATTAAGCCGGGCGATGGTGGCGCACGCCTTTAATCCCAGCACTCGGGAGGCAGAGGCAGGCGGATCTCTGTGAGTTCGAGACCAGCCTGGTCTGCAGAGCTAGTTCCAGGACAGGCTCCAAAGCCACAGAGAAACTCTGTCTCGAAAAAACCAAAAAAAAAAAAAAAAAAATCTTATTAATCAGGCAGTACTGGTGAGCACTTAATCCCAGCACTTGGGAGGCAGATGTAGGCAGATCTCTGTGAGTTCGAGGCTAGCCTGGTCTACAGAGTGAGTTCCAGGACAGGCAGGGATACAGGAAGAAGCCCCGTCTCAAAAAACAAAAACAATAAATAAATATCTTATTAGTATGAAAATTTGCTTTCCTTTTCTGATGAATAAGATTGTATGTATACTGAAGAATTGTTTTAATTTATATATGTTCATGATTTTATATTACTAAATTATTTGTTTTTTAACTTCTTTATTCTTTGAGAGTTTTGCATCACGCACCCCAATTCCACTCACCCCAGCCCCCCATTTCTTCCCCTCACCCCTGCAGCACCCCCCAACCAAAGAAATCAAAACACAGTAAGAAAGCAAGCAAGCAAACTAACACAATTAAGAACAAACCAAACCAGCTGGGCAGTGGTGGCACGCACCTTTTATCCCAGCACGTGGAAGGCAGAGGCAGGCAGATCTCTGTGAGTTCTGAGTTCGAGGCCATCCTGGTCTACAAACACTATTTCCAGGACAGGCTCCCAAGCTATAGAGAAACCCTGTCTCAAAAAAACAAAATAAAACAAACAAACAAAAACACAAAACAAACCAAAAAAGAACAAACCAAACGAAAACCCCCCAAACAAAAAGCCTCTTTGCTTCTCCTCGCCTGCCTCTCCAACATCTCTTGATGCATCCTGGTGGCATTGGGAGCCACAGTGTGTCATATAGTATATATACCCTTGTGTCCTATCAGCTTTATTAGTAAACGTTCATTGCAATGAGTCACTGGTTTGGTTCAAGGCCTCTGGTTTCTGGTACACCATCGTCACTGGATCCTCACCAGATTTCCTCTGGGATATCCTGTATACCTAATTTATTTTGTTTTATTTGTAGGAAAGGGTTCATATGTCCCTGGCTGGCCATGAACTTCACAGGCAGTCAAAGATAACCTTGAGTTTAGGATCCCTCTAGCCTCTACCTTAGAAGGAAAGAGGCCAGACAGTCTTTGACCAGATTACCTGTCCCAGCTCTATGCTAAACTGTATGGCCTTGGGTGAATCACTTTACCTACTTGTCTTAGAATGTTCCCAACTTAAAAGTACATTATCTTCTAAGTGTTTAATTTCCTTAAAAATATTTTTATTTTTAAAGACATGTATTTTTACCTTATGCATATGAGTGCTTTTGCCTACGTGTATGTATACTGTAAGCCGAAAAGGAACTGGAGTTACAGCTGCTTGTGAGCCATTATGTGGGTGCTGGAAACCAAACCTGGTTCCTCTGCAAGAGCAGCAAGTGCTTTGAACTGCTGAGCCTTTTCTCTATAGCCATCCTCCCAACTTATGCTTATTAAATTGAATGACATATTTCACTTCGGGGAACAACTCACCCCATTTAATAGGAGTGTAAAGAGGTACCTGGCAGTGTGGTACTCGCCACCTTGCAGGTATAAGATTCACAGGCCATTTTTTTTTTTTTTTTTTTTTTTTTTTTGGTTTTTCGAGACAGGGTTTCTCTGTGGTTTTGGAGCCTGTCCTGGAACTAGCTCTTGTAGACCAGGCTGGTCTCGAACTCACAGAGATCCGCCTGCCTCTGCCTCCCGAGTGCTGGGATTAAAGGCGTGCGCCACCACCGCCCGGCTCACAGGCCATTTTTAATTTTAATTTTATGTGGATGAGTGTTTTGCTTGCATGTGTGTGTGTGCGCCACCTGCATGCCTGGTGGTGCCCTGGGAGGCCAGAGGAAGGGGTATGGTCCCTTGGAACTGGAGTTAGGGAAAATTGTGAGAAACTGTGTGAGTGCTTGGGACCCAGCAGTGTCCTCTGGCAGAGTGCTGCGCTTAGCTTCTGAATTCTCTCTCCAGCCTCCAGATGCTAGTTTTGTGTTGTCGTTTTTTACTCTTAACTTGCCTGTCCCCAGCTTTCCAAACCCTGGAATTGCCGATCCGAGCCTTCACACGGAGCTTAGGTTTAAGATGAGGCTTCAAACTAGTGGCAATCCACCTGTCTCATCCTTCCAAGTGCAGGGATTATAGGCTTGCGCTACCACATCCTGTTTCAGAAGATGTTTTGTCTGTCCGTCCCTTCATTCTTCCCATTCCCTATAGGGCAGCAGGCTTAGTTAAGGACTGGATGCCTCCAGGAAGGCTCAGGGAACACATTTGAGCTTTCCATGTAATTCACTCTTTCCCACTTTCCTTTCCTGAAGATTGTCTCTTTTCCCATGGAGGAGGGCCCCTAACTCAGTGGGAAAGTATGCTCCACGAATGTACACAGAGCTGCTCCCATTGTCAGCCCTAAGACACACAGTGCCACGGCACAGTCTACATGGTGCATGCACCCAGACATATTTAGACACTGGCAGAGAAAGAACTGCCGTTTCCACAGCAATAAAGATGTTCTAGAGAGACACACATCTTGGTACAGTTTGAAAATGAAATGTCCTACACGAGTTCATATCTTTAAACATTTGGTCCTTAGCTGGTGGCACTATTCTGGGAGGTTGTGAGGCCTGACTGGTTGGGGTGACCTTTGTGGGTCATAACACTTCTTGCTTCCAGTGTCGCTCTCTACTTTTCTGTTCTGACTGTCATGAAGAGTCTTGCTGTAGTCCCCACCCCCACGAGAGCTGCCAAAATGCTTTCTCCACTGTGATGTATTGGAATCCATTTGAAACCCTGAGCCAAAATAAATCTTCCCCGTGTAAGTTACTGTTATTGGGTCTTCTATAACAGCAACAAAAGAATTCATTGCTGCACATTGGGCCTCGTACATAGTCCTTGCTCAGTGTCTCAAAGGTGCTTAGTCATCAGATTCTGGGCCCAGTTTGTGATGTCACACTGTCTCAGTGATCATCCAGAGTCATGCACAACCGTGCAACTCCAACCTCACCTGTCTCATCGCCTGTCACCGTACACACATTTCTACGTGCTGTTCTCCTGCAGCTTGGTGACACCTTTGCCATCTTACACCACCTCACCCACAATTAACCAGTCCTATACCATCTTACAAAGACACATGGAACCACCTGGATGCTGTCCACAAAACTTCATGTGTGCGGTTACATTTTTGGATGGTGATTTTCAGTTGTGAAATGTTATACTGCAGACTCCTCCAGGCTTGTGTATTCATACATTTCTGTTAGATTCTGTTGTCAAAGAGCCCAGGCGCCACTCCACACCCCCACTAGACACTGACATTTATTTAGCCAAACACAAACTCATGGCTCCAGTTTCAGGTCTTTGGTGGTTTTATTTTACAAAATCTTTGAAGGTACATGCAAGGTGATGTCTGCGGCCTGTTGGGTTGGGCTCTAAGAGGAGGAAGAAATGGGCATGGTGGCAGATGCCTGGAATCCCAGCTCACAGGAACTGAGGCAAGAAGGATGTCAAGTTTGAGTCTATCCCAGACTATATTGGGAATTCAAAGCCACCTGGGCTACAGAGTGAGACCCTGTCTCAAGAAAAAACAAAACAAAAAACAGGAAAAAAAATGTCAGACATGGCAATACATGCCTATAATCCCAGTACTTGGGAGGTAGAGGCAGGAGAATCAGGAATTTGTCATGGTCAGCCTGGGCTACAGAGATCCTGTCTCAAAAATAAAAATTAAAATTAAAAAAGAGGGGACACCTTCTCTGCCACAAGGCCTAGGCCATTTTGTGTACCTTCAAGAACTGAGGGGAGCTACCACAGTGGTGCTGGTGGTAGGCGGCACAGGACCTGTGGGGAAAGAAGCTGCGGGCGATCCCAGCAGAGGTCCAGAGAAAGGCATAAGATGACTGACAGGTCCTGATAGCACCACAGGTCCCAGGCCCTGGTAGAGATGGGCAGTACCTGTAGTGCCCAGTGTCAAGCCTGAGGCCACCTCCCCACAATTTCCACCACTACTGCCACCAGCTACCACCATGAAGCCACCAGCTGGCCCTTCAGCTGCTCCTGCTCCTCCCAGACTTGAGCCCCGCTTCTTTTTCCCTTTTCCAGAGGCCTTGCGGTTCCTAGTCTGAATTCCATCCTTCCGCATGGTCAATGGTCGGTTCACCTGGAGAAAGGGAGACCACAGGGTTGCCAGCTCCAGCCCTTTGTGTGTATATCTCTGGGCTAGGGACATCCTCTCAACCCCACTGTTTTAAGAATATGGAATTAATTCAGTGACTACTGCGATGTACTCAGGGCCGCTGGTGTAGAGAAACGTGGCCGTGAGGCCCTGAACTTGGAATATCTTCCTAGACTGGCAAGAGGTACCCAAGACTTAGTGCATGGGAGGGAAAGGTAGTGGAGGTGGCAAGAAGAGAAAGGGGAAGGACAGAAAGGAGGCCTGAGATGGGAAGAGTGGCTGAGTGTGAGGAGAAGCGAATAGAGAAAGAAATCGCGAGAAGAGAAAGCTGAGAGAAGCGGAAGGGAGGGCAGAGGAGGAAGACTCTGGGCGGGAGAGGGAGTTCAAGGTGTGTGAGGACACCATCATGGAGGAAGGACGGCAAGCACCATGAAGGAGAGTGTCACCTGATGTAGCTTGTAGTAGAGGCCACAGGCATTGCACACGGGATCTCCACTGGCATTTCTGCGCCAGAGGGTTGTGGTGGTCGTTTGGCAGTTAGTGCACTGAGTGCCTGCCCGTTTGCTGACAATCTGAGGGACAAAAGGATGTAGATCAGAGCTCTGGGAAAGTAGAAGTTGGGGACAGAGGCTTACAGGGCCTGAGAAAAGGAGTGGGAGTCCCACTCCTGAAGGCATGTGAATCACACTGAATGTAAGTATTCCTATCAAGGATAAGGAAATTACTTAATTTTAATATTATTGTTATTTTGTTTTTTTCGAGACAGGGTTTCTTTGTGTAGTCCTGGCTGTTCTGGATCTAGCTCTATAGACCAGCCTGGCCTTGATCTCACAGAACTCCTGCTTCTGCCTCCTCCACCACTGTCTGCCAAGGACTTTATTTTATAATCTGTGTGAGACTCCTTCCATCTCTGGTTTTCAACTTTGGCCACATATCTGAATCTTTTGAAAGAAGCCAGGTGTGGTGAGTCATACCTACATTCCTGGCCCTCAGGAAACAGAGACAAGAGGATCGTGACAAATTCAAAACCAGTCCGGTGTACATAGTTCCAGGCCAGCCAGGATGACATAACAAAGCCCCATTTCAAGCAAAAAACAAAAAAAATCAAAGCAAAACAAAGAATTTCTTGGGAAGCTACAGAAATCTCAGTAATCTTATGGTAGAGTACCTGCCTAGCATGCACGAGGCCTGGGACTCCATCCCCAGCACAGAAAATAAAATCCTTTTGCCCAGTTCAGTGATGTCCTGCCTTCTATAAGAAGGCATCCAAGGAGATTACAATGTGAACCATAGCAATAAGCCCACTTAAGGATGTGGGTGAAGTTTTTCACACAAATTTGAGAACAGGGTTTCTGTTTGAAGCCTCAAAGGGTAGGTAAAGGATGAGAGTTCTAGATCAGAGTAGGGCTCCTGCATAGGAAAGGGATGGGTGTGTCCCCATGGGGAAAGGATGAGGATGAGGGCAAGTATACGATGTGTTGGAGACAAACATGAGTTGGGCAGGGTTTCCTGTAGGAGGGAAGAATACGGCCTCTTGTCCTGGGCTGGAACTCATCTGCATAGGTCAGGCTAACCCCTGGTCTTACCAATCGCTTCTTGGGTCGGATAAGAGGCCGGTTCTGGCCGTTCATCTTGTGATACAGACCGCAGGCGTTGCACAGGTAGTGGCCTGTTCTGTCCCTTCGCCACAGTGGAGTGGCTGTTGCTCCGCAGTTCACACACTCTCTGGCCTCTGGTGGGTGAACAGAGAAAAAAGTTAAGCATTATCTCAGTTTAACTTTGCCTTGAGCTACCTAGCCCAGCTCATCCTCCCTGTCCTTTTTGAGAGCCTCACCACAAGGGGCCAAGGGGAGGCTTCCGTGAAACTTGGGGGAAGAGTAGGCTGCAGAACCGAGAGGGCTCCCCGTGGGAGAGAAGAAAGGACTGGGAAAGTCAGGTCCCACATAAGCACTGCTGTTGACAGGCAGCGATGCCGGCAGTGCAGTCCCCAGGGTCAGGAGGTCTGGACTCAGTCGCTCTGTCTTCAAGGTTTCCAAGAAGGTGGTGCTGCTTTTCCCTTCAGGGTCTTCCAGGGCCTGGGGAGGGCCATCCTCGTGGCTGGGGCACACAGTTGAAGCAGGGTATAGCCCCGTCTTGCTGTAGGCCCAGCTAGCATAAGGGGAGCCTCCTGGGATTCCCTCCATACAGTTGAGAAGTGGGTACACCTGAAAGACTGTTAAAGGGGTACAGGGCGGAGGTGGGGGAAGAAGGAGAACAATAAACCTAAGGGTAATCAATGTTATGGTGTCCTTCAGTCCCAACATGGCAGCTAGGTTTCCAATCTTCCCATAATAATTTGTTTGTTTATGTTTTTTCTCTGTAGCTTTGGAGCCTGTCCTGGAACCAGCTCTGTAGACCTCGAACTCACAGAGATCCTCCTGCCTCTGCCTCCCAAGTGCTGAGAGTGTATGCCTCCACCACGCAGCCACAATAGTTTCCTGGCTAACTCCTGGGTTCTAAGTCCCTCTGATCACTGTAGCAATGACAACACTGTCCTTCCCTTTCTGTCTGGGATTGCAATGACTACTGTCACCAAAGAGAGCTAACACATACTGCCAACCTTGCCTCTTAAAGTGTCCCTCCAGTAGGGCATACAGAAAGGAGTACTGCTGTCGTCGGGGGAAGGGTCAGTACATTCATACACATGGCTTCTATTTCCAAGATGACCCCCTAGTAGAATTGTGAACTGGCTAATGGTCTGTGTGGCAATCCTACCAGTCCCCAGCCAGTGCCAAGGCAACTACCCAGCAGTTACCTGGGGAATGTCTGTAGGCCTCCGTGTCCCTGTAGTAGGCCAGCGCAGTGGCTGCAGCTGTGCCTGCGCTTGGGGAAGTGGAGGAAGCTGCTGCATCCAAACCCTCAGGCCCTGAGGAGAAGAACCCTCCTGAATCTGGTGGTGATACCAGGGCAGAATCCACAAACTGTGGCAGGGTTTCTGAGGCTCCCAGGGCCCCTAGGCCAGGAAAATCCATGGAGAAACTGGGGTTTAACCTGTGAGGACAGGAAGGGTTGTCAGACACGGAAATCCTTTTTCTCCAAGTCGTCACCTAGGACTCAGATTCTTTCCTCTTCGCTTCCTCCCTTCTCAGGCCGTTCTCTCTCCTGTCTCGCCTTCCATCCTCACTTCCTACCCATCTTCCTTCCTTTGAGCACTTCCTCATTTCTTCTTACTGCCTCCCTTGTCTTTCTTCCCTCCATCCTCAACTGCTCATCTCCCTACCCTTTCCTCTTCCTCTTATTCCTCCATGTCTTCTCTCTTCCCTCTTTTGTCTTCCCCCTTCCTGTTTCCACTGTCATCTGTTTCATTCCTTTCTCCATTCTCTTTCTTCCTTCCTTGTTCCCCGTCTCATGTGCCATGTTTCTCTTCCTCTTTCTGTATCTCCTCCTTCCTTCCTTCTCTTTTACTCTGCTCTCTACCTTCCAACCTTCTTCTTTCTCCTCCTCCCATGAGCCTTTTCTTCTCTCTTTTCTCCCATCCTTCTATTTCTTCTTTTTATTCTCTCTTCTCCTTCCTTTCTTCTTCTGTGGAGGCAAAGTGTGCAACCAAGGTCCCTTGGACCCCTTGACAGCTCCCTCAGGACCTTGGGGTTCACCCTTCTGTGCTCCCCAACTTCATCCTATCTGTTGTATCTCGCCATCTGACTTTCTCAGAAACCCGTGGTTTCCGGCTTTACCCCCTCCCCCACCTCAGTTGTGTCTGTAGACAGAGGGCCCCATTAGTTCCTCCCTGCTCTATGAGGGGTCAGTACCCCTGCCTCCACACTTCTTATCTCTGCCATCCCCGCCCAACTTTTGAAATCACCCCAAAGCTACTGGCT
This sequence comes from Chionomys nivalis, assembly GCF_950005125.1. Taxonomy (NCBI): domain Eukaryota; kingdom Metazoa; phylum Chordata; class Mammalia; order Rodentia; family Cricetidae; genus Chionomys; species Chionomys nivalis. The sequence goes on from NC_080112.1 coordinate 26,010,123, forward strand.
TCCTCTGAGGAGAGTGACAGGTGGGAGGTGTTCCCACCCTGGTATCCTCCCTCTGGAGGAAAGGGTCTATTTCAGGAACCTTCAAGTCTTACCACCCTTGCTCGACCTCAGTTTCCCCATCTGCTATAGTGGAGGTGGTACACGAAGAGCTGGGTGGTGACCCTTTGCCTCTGTCTTATATTGCATGTCTATCTCTTTAACTCTCTGGCTCCCTGGGTTTCTCCCTCCATTTCCTTTCAGGGCTGACTGTGTTTTCCCTACATCTTGCTATGCTTCTAGGATGGACCTTTGAAAAAAAAGATTTTATCTTTGTGTGTTTATGTAGTGGGGGCGGGTACGTGCACACACATATGGGAAGGACAGAAAACATGGGTGTCGGTCCTCACTTTCCACCTTTTTAAAGACAGGGGCCCTTCCTATTTTTCTACTGTGTGCATACACCGGGATAGGCCTGTGAGTTTCCCGAGATTCTCTTCCACCTCCCATTTCCCCATAAGTATGCTGGGGCTATTGATGTGCATGCTACTGCATCAACATTGATTCTGGGGATTTGAACTCAGGTCCTCACACTTATGCAGCAAATAATTTATTCACTGAGTTGTCTCCCCGGCCGTCTAGGGTGTGTGTATCTTGCCCCCTCTTTCTATGCTTTTATGAATTTGTGTGTCCTGCCCTTCTTTTATCCATCCATGTATGACCATATCTAATTAATTTCTTTATGTCTTTGTATCTTTCTCGACTTGCCTTCTGTGTCTGTTAATATTGCTTTCTCCTATACTCATACTGTCTCTTCAGTCTTTCCAAGTCCGAATCTCTTTGCCTCCCAGTGCCTGTTCCTCCCATTTCTTTCTCTGACCTTGAACTGTCCCCACAGCTCACAGGGCACTATTCCCACAGCTCACAACGTGCCTTACTACACACAGCTTGTAAAGGAGTTGCAGAACCTGCCCCTGCCCCTGCCCCTGTAGGGAGAAGTGGGAGACAGACTGAGGACAAGACCACCTTCCCTACCCACTGGGTAGATCAGCAAGGGCTGACCCCAGGGTTGGGGACCATGCTGGGGATAAGGCAGCTCATAATTGTGTCCACCATCACTTTGACCTCAGAATTCCCACATTTTTTTTTGGACAGTGTCTCTTCTCCCTCTTGACCACCAGTTTACCTTCCCTCCCTTTGCTTCCTCTACGATTGTTTCTGACTCTCCCTGACTTGTTCTCCCTTCATGTTTCCTTCTCTCCATTCTGTTTCCGCCTCTCTCTCGCTTTCTGTCCACGACCCTCCTTCTGCCTCTCCTCTGATTGCACTGTTACTCTTTCTGTCTGACTTTTTCTTTGAGTCTCTATTTCACCTTCATGTGTTTTATGCCTCAGTGGTCTTTCTCTCAGTGTCTCTGTCTCTTGTTCCCCAGTTCTTTTTGTGCCCCTCCTCTCTGTATCACTCCATCTCCTGATCTCTTTCTCTGTCACCATCCTCCATCTCCAGCCTCATTGCCCGCCCCTGGACCTCTCACCTTGGTGGGTTCAGAGCTGCCCACCCCTCCTGTAGCAAGGACCCACCCCCCACCCCAGTTATCACTCTCCCAACAAGAGATAAAGTTTATCTCAAGGCTGGGGGATATGAGAGCTCCTTATCAGCTGCCTCACTAGAGAAAGTGCTGCCCTAGCCAGGAGGCACAGAAGCTGCACCTACAGCTCTCCCTGGGCCCAGCCCCTCACCCCAGGTAACAGCCTTTGCCCAGGCCTCAGCAAGGGTCCCTTGGGGCCCAAAGGCACTGAGGCAGGATCTGGGGAGCAGATGTAGTACTTCGGGGCTAGAGGGAGAGTTTCCGACTCCAATGTGGAGTTGAAGTCAGAAGTTTGGGTATGGCTATGGAGTTTAGGAAAGGAAATCATGAGTTTGAGGAGTAGAGCCAAGCTTCAAAGTTCAGACGCACATTTTGGGTTCAAAACTGGATTAGGGAAACAGATGGGGTTAGGGAATCAAGGTGAAGTTTGAAAAGTTAGAAATGTAGTTTAAAGGAGAGAGAGGTTCTGCGGGTCATGGTAAAATGGGAGAGAGACATGGTCTTTTCCTGGGCAGCTGTTAGGTTTAGGAGAGAGGGGCCAGACCGGACTGTGGCTGGTGTCTAGATGAAGTCTGGGAACACAGAAAGAGTGGGAGAAGCCAACAGGGGGTCGGAGTAGAAAAGGTGCGGAAAGAGTGGGATTCAGCGAGCAGTTAGACCTTAGAGCTTATAAAAGATGGCCACAAGGGTCACTGTGACAGAATAGATTTGGGGAGAGCAAACTTAGCGTCTAAAGTAACGAACGCATTTTGGCCAAGAAGTAGGGGAAGGAGGCCATTTGGGGAGGCCAGAGAGAAGACCCGGGGAGCAGGCATGGGGTCTGAAAGGCAAAGATGGGGGTTAAAGCTAGGGTTGGACAGATCAGAGACAGGTGCCGTTAGTCAGAAAGACGGGGGTAGAAACAGAAGTATTCACTTGGGACTAGAAATGTGAGACCTGGGGAAGCCAAAGTGAATGTTTTTCTTCTTCAGGAGATCAGAGAGGCAGAGACAAGTTTCAATTAGTGGAAATACAATTTGGGACAGAGATAAGAGCTTGGGGGATGAAGACATAGTCTTTTGGTTTTTGCGAGGTAATATCTATGGGTGGTAGGCCTGGGAGGAGGAGGAGGAGAGTGACAAGGGGTTAGAGGACATAGGCATCTTAGAAGGAATGGGGCGAAGTTGGGGCAGATAGAGGAAGGGTTTGGGGGGAGAGATGGAGGTTGGAAGCAGAAGAAGTCTGGGGAGCTGTGGAAGAATTCGGGGATGACCCACATTTTAGGGACAAGATGTGGGTCAGAAAGCCTGGAGCAGGCTTGGGCAGCAGGCTGGGGTTGCCTTGCTGGAGGCTCTTTGGGAATTGAGACTGACCTGGGATGGTTGATGCGAGGGTTCAGCCACCTTAGTGATGTGGTGGAGCTCAGAGATCCCAAGGGGTGTCCTCACTGGCCTTGGCCTTTGAGGCTCCCTTCCTCCCTCCCTCTTGCCAGCCCGCCCTCCCTCCCACCCACCTACCTTCTCCCTCCTCTTTCCTCCCCAGGGAGTGGCTGGTGCCCGAGTGGGTGGGGCGGTGCAGGGGAGGGGGTGTGCCGCCTACTTGTGGGGGACCTCTTAGGCACTTGTACTCCCTCCACCCTTCCTGTCTATCCTGTAGATTGTTGGATCTAGTTCGCCTTTGACTTCTATGGAGTCCAGTGTCTAGTCAAGTGAACTCTAGTCAAGATACATGGCAATATTAAATATAAGTTTCACGCACCACTAGCAAAGCCCCTACTCTGTGCCAGGCTATGTGTGAACTGGACCTGTATTGTGTGTGAGCCCTCCTGGATTCTGGGAGAGGAGTGGTATAGCTGTACCCATTTTGCAGGTGAGAAGAATGAGGTTTATAGAGATCTGGGAGTGTTTCAACTAGAACCTGTGAGCCACCTTTATGGACCAGCCTCGGGGACTAGGCTAGGAGCAGCGGAGTGGAGGTACACTTCTTTAGTGTCTGGGGCTTGTGCCTGGGGCTTACGCCAGCTCTGGCCTGCTCTGGGGCAGCAGATAAGTCTTATCAGATGGAGGCGACTGTGGCTGTTGGTGCCGCAGTAACAGGCTGTCTTGGGGTTGGGGGGCAGGGTGGGGGATGCACACAGGGACTGTGCCTCAACTTGTTGCCCGCCATACGTTAGAGGCGGGAAACTGAGGGGACACCTAGAGTGGACTCCTTTGTGAGTCCCCGAGGATTGGGATAAGATGACCAATGGGACGGATAGTAAGTGAGAGAGAGGCAGAGGCAGGAACAGAGATACACAGGAGATGGCAAAGAAGAGACAGAGGGACAGCCGTAAATAAAGGAAAGAGAGAAGTGGAAGGAGGCAAGGGGCACCTAGAAAAGAGAGATTCAGAGAGCCTGAGATGTTAAATATGTAGGGAGAGTCAAAGAGACAAGATGGGGCAGAGCTGGACAGGAGGCAAACGAAGGAAAAACTTGGAAATGGCAGGGGCCTAGGGCACAGAGAAAGGAAGGGGGAAGTAAAAAATAATGTTGGAGAGAGATGTACAGTGCCAGAGTCTGAGAGTATGACCCCCAGGGGGAACTATCTAGGATATGCTCCATGCTGGTGGCATTGGTGTGAGGATGTGGCTCTGCTGTCAGCTTGCGCTGAGGGGCCAGCTCTCCAGCCCTGGTCACTGGATGCTTACAGTCCACCCCTATCTTCTTGTCTCGCTCCACTAGTGCCTCACACCCACACAAACCTCTATCAGTAGATTCTGAGCACCGTTTCTGCATAAAAAAATCATCGCGTGCCGGGTGGTGGTGGCGCATGCCTTTAATCCCAGCACTTGGGAGGCAGAGGCAGGCGGATCTCTGTGAGTTCGAGACCAGCCTGGTCTACAAGAGCTAGTTCCAGGACAGGCACCAAAGCTACAGAGAAACCCTGTCTCGAAAAACCAAAAAAAAAAAAAAAAAAAAAAAAAAAAAAAAATCATCGCGCGCACACACACACACACTTTCTGTCATAGCCCTAGAAATTTCTCACTTGGGGAGACTGAGACCCATCAAGGGGAAAGACAAGGAAGAAGTCATGAGTCAGCCTGCCTACCAGCCTGTTCCAGAGGAGCTGATCTTCTTGTGTTTCTCAGAAAGCCATTGTCCCCAGGCTTTAAAAATGGCAGGCTTGTGTTAAGCTGCTGTGTGTCCCTTTCCTTTGGGGAACCCTTGTTTACCAAGGAAGGCCACAGAGCCTGGACCTGGGGCTAGCCCATCATTCTCTTCCAACCCAACCAGCTACTAGATGGGAGACCTAGACGGCGTTAGTTATTCATGAGTCACCATGCCCTCATCTGTAATGGGGTAACCATGCATGATAGCTACTTCCATATTGGGGAGAATAAATGAATTTGAATGTGAAGTGATCCAATTGTCTTTAATCTGAGTTCTCAATATATCAAATATTCTAGTTTTTTTTTTTTTATTGGGTACTCATGTGACTCTGCAATCTCCAAGTAGAGATTTGTCTCCTGGGTGCTTATTGTATGCTAGTCCCGCTCGCTCCCTTCGCGACTAGCTCTGCTGTGGATTCTAGCTGCAGCGCCAATAGGAACACTGATACTAACTCTAAGTTGATAGGCGCTTTAATGCTGGTTTTACTACTAATAGCAGGGGTTGGCTAACAGTATGTTAATTCTTGTTTTATAATCTAGTTCTTTTTATTTTATATGCATTGGTGTTTTGCCTGCATGTTTGTCTGAGTGAGAGCATCAGATCTTGGAGTTATAGACAGTTGTGAGCTGCCATGTAGGTGCTGAGAATTGAACCTGGGTCCTCTGGAAGAGCAGTTTGTGCTCTTAACTGCTGAACCATCTCTCCAGCCCTACTTTTTAATTCTAATCTAAGATTTATTTATCTATCATCTATCTATCTATCTATCTATCTATCTATCTATCTATCTTTTGTTTTTTTTTTGTTTTGTTTTTTGGTTTTTTGTTTTTGTTTTTCGAGACAGGGTTTCTCTGTGGTTTTGGAGCCTGTCCTGGAACTAGCTCTTGTAGACCAGGCTGGTCTCGAACTCACAGAGATCCGCCTGCCTCTGCCTCTCAGTGCTGGGATTAAAGGCGTGCTCTACCACTGCCAGCCAACTATTATTTTTGTAGTGCTAGGGATGGAGCCTAATGCGTCTCTCATGTTAGGCAAGAGCTTTGCAACTAAGCCATACCCACAGCCTTAAAACTAATTATTATCCATTCCAGTTCTAAGAACAACCTCCAGTTCTTACCCCCACCCCATGCTGGGAGTATAACTGAGGGCCTTTCATACGCTGGGCATGTGCTTAGCCAACCGCTACATCCCCAGCACCCGATTCAGCTAGAACTTTTACCCCCAGGAACATAGCAATAAACAGACCACCAGGAGCAGCAGCATTGGTTGGCAGAACGCATGTACTGTGCTAAGTACTTTTCCTGGATAATTCTATTGCAGTCTTTGTGGTATATCACCACTCTTGCCTGCCAGACTGCAGTGGGGGCACAGAAATGACACTTTCCAAGGCCTCTGGTACTCATCTCAACTCTCACACTGACTGACTGCCTAATTTCTGGGCAAGTCATCCTCTGGGCTTTAGTTGCCTCCCCTGGAAAATGGTTATGGTTGTAGACTTTCCTTTCCCCACACCAAATGTCACTAGTCTGCATGGTGCCTGCCTGGCACTCCACAAACGGTATGCTACGTAAGCAATCATTCTCATCATTATTTAGTATGGTTATTTGCCGAGGTTGAAGCTGAGGTGAAGTCTGTGGGGAAGCCTCATTAGGAGGGGAAGGCTAGAGGCATGTCCCATAAAATGGTGTGGTGCTCGGTGCACATCCCATTTCTTCATTCCTGGAGGTGACAAAGGACTCAGTAAAGGAAATGAAGGGTGGGGAGTAGGGTGCCTCTGAGGCCAGGCCTCACCCCATTCCCTCCCCCATCCCTGTGGAGGGGGTGCAGGCCCAGAAGTCTGTGGCCACAGTTCAGCCAGCAGGGAGGCAGCTGGGAAGGCATAGATAAGGGAATCAGCGGGGGCCAGGCTAGGCTTGGGGGAGCCCAGTGAGGGCGGGGGTGGGGTGTCCGTGTTGAAGCGACTTCTCTGTCAGGCTTCCATTTGAGACCCATGCCAATGTCCTCTCTTCCTGGAATCATTCCTTGACGGTTCCCTCTCCCTCCTGGCATCTTTTGAGGTTCTGGAGCCTCTGTTTGACTCAAGCCATAGCACTAAGGCTATCTGGGTCTCACTCTAGACTGGAGTTCACTGGAGGAGTGGTACAGAATAGGACTCACTTCGGTAGCGCTACCACAGAAAGAAGCAACCAAAACTTGACTAAGGAGTCATGTGTTTGACTCCAGAGTAAAACTGTTGGTTATTATCTCAAGAATTATTTTTAATCGGGACGTAACGATTATACATATTTATGGCACAGCACGGTCATTTGATACAGGCACATAATGCACAATGGTTGAATTGGGGTGATTAGCATATCCACTTTAAACACCAAGCACCAATGGTTTCTTAGAAGGGGAAAAAGTTGATTACATAGAAGGACTAGAATAATGGTCATTAGAGGCTGGGAAGGAAAGGTTGAGTATGTCTAATGCCTTACAGCCCAATAGGGTGGCTGGTTTGCAACAGCCAATTAAATGTAGTATTTGTTGTCATTATTTAATGATAAAGAAAATAACACAGAGAAGGACCTCCGGAGTAGCAAATGTAATCTCTGTACTCAGGTTGAAGGCAGGAGTATCAGAAGTTCGAGGTCATTTTTAGCTGCGTAGTGAGTTTGAGAGCAGCCTTGAATATATAAAATTTTGTTTCAAACAAAAAAAAAGTGGGGACCTGGGTTCAATTCCCAGCACCCACACAGGGGCTCACAAACAACTGTAACGCCCCTTCCAGGGGATCTGATGCCTATGTCTCACCTTTGTAGGCACCACATGTTACATACACAGGCAAAGCACTCATACACATGAAAATAAATCTTATTTAAAATGGCCATAGCGATGAATAAAGTAACTGATACACGAATGTTCTATTTGTCTTTGTATTCTTCCCAGTGGTCTATGATGTTTGTTTTCATCTTTTTTAACAGAACACATCTCTTTGCTGTCAGGTCAAAGCTAACCAACCCTATATACAGACACCAATGGTTCTTATAGCTCTTGAATTCTTCCTTTTTCTAAGTTTTGTTTTCTTTTGTTGTTGAGACAAGATTTCACTATGTGGCTCTGACTGGCCTGGAACTTTCTATGTGGACTAGACTAGCTTTGAATTCACAGAAATCAACCTGCCCCTGTGTCCCCCTCTGCTATGATTAAAGGTGTGTGCCACCTTGCCTGACTCTATTTAAAGGATTATTTTAGATTTATTTTTATGTTATGTGTACAGGTGTTTTGCATGTATGTCTGGTATCTTCAAATGCCAGAAGAAGACATTGTATCTCCTGGAACTGGGGTTACAGGTGGTTGTGAGCCACCATATGGGTGCTAGGAAAAGAACCCAGGTCTTCTGGAAGAGTAGCCAGTGCTCTTAACTGCTGAGCCATCTCTCCAACCCAGATTCTTCCATCTTTGAGCTCATTTCTAATTTATAATATAAATTACACAAATAAATATGTGGGCTTTTTTTAAGAAAAAGAAAACAACGAAACTACCTGGTTACAAGTAGTAAGTAGAGGACGACTTCACTTCAGATTTTTTTACAAAATTAGGAATGAACATGAGCTGGGTGGTGGTGGTGCACACCTTTAATCCCAGCACTTGGAGGCAGAGGTAGTAGATTTCAGTGTGTTCGAGTCCAGCTTGGTCTACAGAACGAGTTTCAGGACAACCAGGGCTGTTACACAGAGAAACCCTGTCTTGGAAAACCGAAAGAATGAGCATGTGTACACAGAACTAGGAGTACGGGGTGTAGCTCAGTGATAGAGCTGTGGCTTAGAATTTTTGAGGTTCAAGCCTCAACACTAAAAGCAAAACAGAAATTATATGTTAACATATCAACATTAATTTTGTGCAGTAACCAAATTTTCTTCCCTTTGCTTCTGTGAATTTTTTGAAACAGTTATTTCTGTAAAAAGCAAAGACACTGAAGAGAAGCCATTATGGTTATCACTATTATTATTTTGAGACAAGATCTCAATGGAGTCCAGGTTGGCCTCAAGCACAGTCTCCCAAGCGCTGGGGCCATAGGTATGCAAGCACCATACTCTGACTGTAATTAGCCTGGCAAGACCTGAGATATCCTAAGGAGAGACACTTGTGCCCTTCCTTCTACTGGCAGGCTATTGAGAAAATAGAATCAAAGAAACTACAATTTTCCCAGGATGCTCTCTCTAGAAGGAAAAGGCTAGAACTCTAGTGCCAGCTAAAGGGGAGTTTGTCTCCTGGAAAGAGATTCACATAATTCTGACAGCTTATCAAATCACCTTGCCAGACAGACTAGAGCCAAGACAGTCAGTCAGTCAGTCATGGGTCAGTGGTGGGCAGTAACACACCTTTGACCAGAACTACTTAGTTATGTATACTCTTGCATTCTGTTTAAACCCAAACCTTTCAGGACCCTGGAAAACAGACTTGGGGGCGGGTAGAAGACTTGGGGATAGAGGATGGAGATATGGTCGCTAGACCACCTTATTCTTTTACCAACGTGGCCATGTTGAATAAATCACCCTGTCCCTCTAGTTGACACATTGAGGATGGTGGACTGAACCTAGGTTGTTTGGGCTGCCTGGGCCTAAGCTCTGACCCTGATAATTCTGGGTATTTTATTTATTTTAGATTTTTTAATTTGTGTGTGTGTATGTGTATGTATGTATGTATGTATGTATGTATGTGTACCCTGTGCATACAGGGGCTAGAGGAGGGTGTTGGATCCCCTAATACTGGATTACAGCCAGTTGTGAGCCACCTGATGTAGATGCTGGCAACTGAACTTTGGTTTTCCACTAAAGTAGCAAGTAAGTGCCTTAACCACTGAGCCATTTCTTTAGCCCCAGGTCTTTATTTTTAATATGCATTTTTGTATCATGAGCCTCCTCTATTCCCTACCTCCAATCTTTGCTAAATTACCAAATGATGAAGTACAGAATGTAATACCAATACTGCTTGACACTTGACAATCTCAACCCTGTCCCGCTCTCAAAAGGTCGTCTTCCAGTGTCACCATTCAGGCAAGAAAAAAAATTGAGAAAGAGACATCATTGAAAGAATTTCAAATTAGGGATATGTCTGTTAGTCAAAACTTCTTAGCTAGAAATAACTTTGGGAACCAGAGTTCTTCCATCCTTACATTGAAGTGTTTTCAAGAGGGACTACCATTAAGATCAAGAAAGAAGCCGGGCGGTGGTGGCGCACGCCTTTAATCCCAGCACTTGGGAGGCAGAGGCAGGCGGATCTCTGTGAGTTCGAGACCAGCCTGGTCTACAAGAGCTAGTTCCAGGACAGGCTCCAAAACCACAGAGAAACCCTGTCTCGAAAAAAACCAAAAAAAAAAAAAAAAAAAAAAGATCAAGAAAGAAGTAAGACAAAAGATAGACAGAGACGTTTTTTGTATTACCATTGTCTGTCTAGTCTAAGTCACTTTTCTGTTTTGAGACAAGGTCTCGTAACACAGACAGACTTGAAATCTGCTCTTCAGCCAAGGCTGGCTTTGAACTCCTGATGTTTCTGCCTGCACTTCCCAGATGCTAGAATTAGAGGTCTACCCCACCATACCTGACACAAATCACCTTTTATAGCAAGTTAGTACAATTCATTTTCCAAAACATTTTTCTTCCTTCCTTCCTTCCTTCCTTCCTTCCTTCCTTCCTTCCTTCCTTCCTTCCTTCCTTCCTTCCTTCTTTTTTTTGGTTTTTCGAGACAGGGTTTCTCTGTAGCTTTGGAGCCTGTCCTGGAACTAGCTCTTGTAGACCAGGCTGGTCTCGAACTCACAGAGATCCGCCTGCCTCTGCCTCCCGAGTGCTGGGATTAAAGGCGTGCGCCACCACCGCCCGGCTTTTTTTTTTTTTTTTTGAGACAGGGTCTTGCCATGCAGCCCTGGTAACATGGAACTTACCTCAGATATTGGGCTGTCCTAGAACTTGCAATGATCCTCCTGCCTCTGCCTCCTGAGTGCAAGGATTACAGTTGTTCGACTCTATGTCCAATCTTGAAAGATGTTTTCTCTGCGTAAGCGTTTTGGTCCTGGAGGAGTGGGCTGTTTTCCCAGGAGCTGCTGCATTCCTGATTTGAACGGTCTGGCCTTGTGATAAGGGCGGCCCGAGATAACTGTTTAAAAAAAAACCGTGTGAAAAAGGGTAGCAGAGAATACACACTTTTCAAAAACCTAATAACAAGTTCAAAGAGCCCAGTTTGTTATGGGGAAAGTATGTGTGACCTTTTCATACCCAGTGTGGTCTACATTGGCCTCAGATTTGCTGTGTAGCTGAGATGACTGAATTTCTGATTCTCTTGGGTCAACTTTCAGAGTTTGAGGATTGCAGTCTTGTACAACCATGCCTGGTTTTTATGTAGTTCTGAATACTGACTCCAGCCCCTGCTATGTATAAAAAGTACAAACGTTTTACTTTATTTATTTTTTTTAACTTTTTACTTTATTTTTGGTGTTTTTGAGACAGGATTTCACTGTGTGGCCCTGGCTGTCCTGGAATTCAAGCTGTAAACAAGGCTGGCCTTGAAGTCAGAGACCCACCTGCCTCTGCCTCCTCAGTGTTGGGACTAAAGGTGCGCAGGCCACTCAGCAAGTATAAACTTTCACAAATTTTATTTTATGTGTGTTTCATGTTGACTCTTGGTCCATGGTGTTAGTGTGGAGGCTGGAGGACAGCTTCCAGGAATTGGACCTAGGGTTTGAATTCTGGGAGTCAGGCTTGGTGGGAGGTGCCTTTACTGGCTGAGCTAACTCACTAGCCCTCTTTATTAAAGCTGTTATACTGAGGACTGGAGACAGCTCTTGCACAGGAGTTGCGTTTGGTTGCCAGCATCCACTTGATGCCTCACAACCATCAGTAACCCCAGATCCAGGGAGTCCTGCACCCTCTTCTGATCTCCATGAGCACTAGATGAGTACGTGGTGCCCAGACATATATGCAGGTAATACACCCCCACACATAAAATAAATAAAATGTGTTTCAAAACCCTTTACAGCAAGCTGACCGTGGTAGTGCACACCCACACATTCACCCCAGGGCAAATTATTTACTCTTCTAATTGCCCCTGCAGCACCTTCCCCCAAGGTCACACCCCCAGATAAATATGGACACAGGAACACATTCCTCAACTCAAGAGCTTCATTTTTTCTCAACCCCACGTGACAAAAGTGGTGTGGAACAGACCTGAGAAAAATGTTAGTCTTTCACAAACTTCTTTCTTGGCATAGAAGGGGGAGGACAAAGAAAGACAGCAAAGCTGGGGACTAAACTTGGTGACTTTGGCATGCCAGCATTCTACCACTGAGTGACATCCCCAGCATCTGCTGGGCCATTAAGTCTCACCAGTGGCTCGGGGAAGCACAGAAAGACAGGTTCCATGCAAGACCCACAGGTTACTCTTTCGACACCAATCAGTTGTCTTGCACCATTCAAAGGTTACAGAGGAAGCGCCCCATAGTACAAACGTGTGGACAGCGACAGATCTTTGCTTGGGGCTTCTGGATAAAAACAAAGCAAGTGTTCTGGAAGTTAAGATCAGGAAGGCAACTTCTAGAAACAAGTAGATTCCCAGGAGACCATGAAAAGCACTTAAATTTCTGATTTTTAGGAATCATCCTGGGGCCTCTTTCTTGGCCAGCTTCTTTTTCTGGACTATAGGAGAGGTATGTGTTGATCACTGACCAAGCTGGAGGTGGGGTACAAGGAGATCCAAGAGAACACCACTAGAAGTAGTCAATTCAACCCGAGATCAATAGTCAGAGGTCAAGAAAGGCAGGTTTCTTGCTCTGGTTCCCCCCACCCCCTTTTCCCAATTAAAGTTGAAAGCCAAAGACAAAAGCCAATGGGAAAGCAAAGATCAGGGAAGGGAGGGCGAAGAAAGTGGCATCTTGGGTCTCATACCAACAGAGCCCTTTCTTGGTCTAGTCCTCCTGCTTTTTGTCCTCCCCCGTCCCTCCCAGAGTGTTCTCTGTAGTGCTCCAGGTAGGAGGCTTCAAAGTCAAACACAGTGAGGAGGATACCAGAAGAGACCCGACAGCCGTTGTGAGCCTGAGGGGTATATGGAGGAGGACACCAGTCCACACAGGGCCTGGTTGCCAAGCAGCCCTCGTCCTACTTGTGATCCATGATGGTATTTCTCAGAACCACATAAGAACCACGTTCGGAGAGGCCAGTGAAGCGCTCAGCGGCTTCTGGGTAGCACACACCTTTAATGACAGTGGAGGTGGAGACAGATGGCTCTTTGTGAGTTCCAGGCCAGCCCAGGTTACATAGTGAAGCCCTGTCGCAAAACAAAACAGAAACAAAAGCAAAACCTTTTATATCAGGTTAGGGGTATAGCTCAATTGGTGGTTGCTTGTGGGGCATGCATGAAGCCCTGAATTTGATTCCCAGCACTGTTTAAACTGCGCTTGTTGGCACAAAAACTGTACTCCCAACATTACTTGACTACACTGCAAGTTTAAGATCAGCCAGGACAACCTGTTTTCTCGAAAAGAGTGACTTCCCTGAGTTGGCTGGTCCTTTTAGAAGGGGTACTGATGTCCTCTGGACTCTGGCTGAGCAGGGAGAGGGAGGGCCAAAATATTAGCCTTTTATTTATTTATTTTGAACCTTCCTGTAATGGAAGAATTAGACTTTCCTTTTAACTCTGTAATTCTTGGGTCAGGGATGCTTTGGGGCCTGAGGACAGTGGCCCCTTTGTTAAGCCCTATTTCCTTTTAACCCTGTTAGTTCTATACTATAACCCTCATTTTGGAAACACTAATTTTTAGTACAAAAAGTATTCTTTTGAGCAGAATTCATAGTTTGGTGTAATTTCAGTTTTATTAGGGGTTCATTCTAACAGGGAGCATTGTTGAAACAATGGACCCGCTAAAATGATCATCTCTGCTAGGAATCTCATTCTAAAGGACAGCAGCCAGAAGGGGAACTTGTCTCTCAGAAAGACAACTGGTGGGACCATCTTACTGGAAACATGAAGACAGCTAATGATGGGTCAGTGGTGGGTGGGGCCACACCTTGACCTGGACTGCTTAGATGTGCGAATCCTTGGTCCCCTGTTTAAACTTTGATCTCATATCAGGACTCCAAAGACAGACTTGAGAGATTAGTCCGTCTTCCCAGTGTGGTCACATTGAATAAATCTCCTTTTACTATTTTCCACTGTGTGGGAGTGACTTTGGGGATAAGGTCTCTGTGTAGTCCTGACTGGTCTGGAATGAGCTATGTAGACCAGGCTGGCCTCAAATTCACAGAGAGCCTCCTGCTCTTACCTCCCTGAGTGTTGGTTGACACCACGCCTGGCCTGCTTCCAACTTTTAATTGGCTTATTTTGGATGGGACCTGACTTGGGGCACAAGTTGTGAAACCCCTGTGTAACAAAACGGCATTCATGAGGGGATAATTTGGGGGTGTTTGCCACTCATATCGAACTGACCCTAGGTAGAGAGGAAAGGAAAAATGGAAGTTTCTAGATGCGCTGGAGTCATTTACTCTTTCCACTTCAGTGGTATCAGCCGCTGCTTCCCTCTACCCAATGAAGCAGGAAAATGAGTTTGGATTATTTTTTTTGAATTCTCAGAAAATGTGACCCTTGGTAAGTCTCTACCTGATCAGCTTTTGCCTTCCTGCTTGCCTTTGGGATCTTTTGAGCCATTTGGGGTTCTTTTGAGTCATTAGGAGTTGCCTTTTGGTTGATTTTGCCTTTAGCTACTCTTCTGTTGAAGAATATTGGAATTATTACTGTAAAATAGACAATGGTGGTGAAGCAGAGAGTTCTCAAAGGCTTTGGGAACCAGGGCTGGCGAAATGGCTCAGTGGTTAAGAGCATTGCCTCTCTTCCAGAGGGCTCAGGTTCAATTCCCAACATCCACATGGTGACTCACAACTGTGACTCCAGTTCCAGGGCTTCTGATACCCTCACACAGACATACAAGCAGGTAGAACACCAATGACCATAAGCTAAAACTTCCTTTTTAAAAAAGGCATTGGGGGGTGATGGCGCACACCTTTAGTCCTAGCACTTGAGAGGCAGGTGGATCTTTGAGTTTGAGGCCAGCCTGATCTATACAAAGAGTTCCAGGACAGCCAAGACTGTTACACAGAGAAACCCTGTCTGGAAAAATCTAAATAAATAAATATAAAAAAGCTGAGAGATGGTGGAGCATGCCTTTAATCCCAGTCAGTACTCTGGAAGCAGAAGCAAGTGAATCTCTGTGTGTTTGAGGCCAGCCTGGTCTACAAAGTGAGTTCCAGGACAGTCACGGCTACACAGAGAAACTGTGTCTCAAAAAAAACAAAACCAAAAAAAAAAAAAAAACCCCACAAACAAACAACAAAAAACAACAGCAACAAAAAGACAGGGGGAGGTGAGCTTTGCCATTCCTGCCATAAGAAGCCTCAGGGCTTGGGTTTGCTGTGATCTGTGTTGAAGGGGGTCTGTCAACTTTAGGAGGGAAGTTGGCTTGTCTTCCTAGAGTGACAAGTGTCTTAAAGAGATAGGTCCATAAAGTTCTGCGGAACTCTCTGGGGCATCTACCATGGGAGAGGAAAGGTTGGGACTCTCTTGAACTTCTGCAGTTTGGTGCCATTCGGAATAGTTATGTCACCGTGAAGATACTGTCTTTACTCGTTTGGTGGACTAGAGAGAACTGAGCTGACTGGTCTTTTGTAAACCATTTCTAAGACAGCAGTGGGGGGCATCTCTGCCCTTGGAACTTCTGAACAGGAAACCCTGGCCACTTCAGCTTTGTCTTTTCTGTTTGAAGCTCATCACGTGCTAATAATCATGATTGGCATGCCTCTAAGATGTTTGAATGTTTGTATGTGTAAATATATTTAGGCTCATTTTATACTACATAAGAGCAATTGCTCTGTATTTATTTTTTTTTCCAAGTTAAAATCCAAGGATTCAGAAAGCTAAAAAAGAAACTCATTTCTAGACTTTACCTGGGACAAGCTTATTTAAAATTAATTAAAATGTTAATTTTTTTGTTTTGTTTTTGAGACAGAGACTCACTATGTAGCCCTAGCTAGCCTGGAACTTGCTGTGTAGAACAGGTTAGGCTTGAATTTATAGAGATCCACCCAGTTCTGCCTCCCAAGTACTGGCCTCAAAGGCATTGGCCGTCACATGGGGCTGAAATGTTAATTTTTAGCTTCCATTGTAAAATGGTTTGGGGCGGTGCTTTTAACTGTTAATTATGGAAATGGGTTGAGAAAAAAATCTGATTACAAAATTTAGGAAAGATAACCTAAAGATAGCTAAACATATTTTTTGTTAAGTGTTCAAAATATCTGAACAGCATTTGCTAGACAAACAAAGTGTACAGTGAAAAGATTAATTTCTGGGACCTGTGTCCACAGATACTTCTGTTGAGAGTTCTGACTTTCACTTTGAAATAATTATTAAGATAATATACTGTGTTGTAAATATGTATTTTAGTATCTAAGTTACTTGCTAGGGTATGATACAGGGATAATGACAAGGCTCAGAGGGAAGCTCCAGGACCTTTTAGTTTGGGGAAAAAAAGAGGTGGGGGCAACAAAGCAAGCTTGTTATTGTTATTGTTGTTGTTGTTAGCACCTGTGGGTAACGCCTGTAGCCGCTACCAAAACAAATTGAAAGTGAGTAATTGGTAGAGGAGATGGTTGTATTGCCCTGCCTTGGGAAAATGGAGTAGAAACCGGAATGAAACAGCCCCCATTTTTTTTTTTTTTTTTGGTTTTTCGAGACAGGGTTTCTCTGTGGTTTTGGAGCCTGTCCTGGAACTAGCTCTTGTAGACCAGGCTGGTCTCGAACTCACAGAGATCCGCCTGCCTCTGCCTCCCGAGTGCTGGGATTAAAGGCGTGCGCCACCACCGCCCGGCAACAGCCCCCATTTTTGAAGTGGGAGGTGGTCTCCTGGGTTTTTATGGAGAGAATAGGTGGGGAAATTCTACATTTACTTGAGTTCTTTCCTAGTCAAAGTTCCTCAAACAGCTGAGATTTGCTCTGCCTCTCCTGGAACTTCTTGAAACCTACTAAACACCTGCGTTTCTATTAACATACTAAAGAAAGGCTCATTCAGTCTGAGTTCAAGGCCAGGTCTACAGAGTGAGTTCCAGAACGGCCAGGGCTTTTACAAAGAGAAACCCTGTCTCAAAAAACAAAAACAAAATAAACAAGAAAAACCTAAAAAAAAAAAAAAAAAAAAAAAAAAAAAAAAAAAAAAACAGAAAGAATGTTTCCAAAAGTTAGCACACAGGAAAAGAAGGTTTACTTTGTTCCTCAGGAATGGTAAGCCATGAGTCAGTGGGTGAGCCTGGAGACCTCTCCCTTACAAAGTTAATTTTTGCCTGGAGGGTGGTGGCAATACAGGCCTTTAATTCAGGGGCAGGTGGATCCCTGTGAGTTCGAGGCCAGCCTGGTCTACAGAGTGAGTTCTAGGATGGAAAGCCAGGGCCCCTCGTTACACAAAGAAACCCAGTCTTGAAAAACTAAACAAAGTGCCACATGAGCTTTGTCAGAGAAAAACAAGAACGGAAGCAGCCTAAGCTCTGTTTAGTTGATGGTTCTCTTAGGTGGAGTGTGCCCCTGATTGATTAAGGTCACGGGAAGCTGCTTTGGAAAAGTAAAGACATGGGGTACCTGCTGTTTTTGTTTAAAGCATTTATGAGCGAGAGCAAGCCCTCCAGGTGAACAAAGATGAACATGACCTAATAACCTAGTTCAAATCTAACATAAGCTTTCTTGTAAAACCCAGTTTCTGCAAAGGCTTTCTTTTTTTTATTATTTTTTAATTGATTTTATTGAACTATACATTTTTCTTCCTCTCCCCTCCCCTTCTACCGTCTCCTATGGTCCCCATGCACCCAATTTACTCAGGAGATCTTGTCTTTTTTACTTTCCATGTAGATTAGATCCATGTGTGTCTCTCTTAGAGTCCGCATTGTTGTCTAGGTTCTCTGGGATTGGGAATTGTAGGCTGGCTTTCTTTTATGTCTAAAAGCCACTTATGAGTGAGTACATGTGATAATTGTCTTTCTGGGTCTTAGTTACCTCACTCAATATGATGTTTTCTAGCTCCATCCATTTGCCTGCAAATTTCAAGATGTCATTTTTTTCTGCTGTGTAGTACTCCACTGTGTAAATGTACCACATTTTCCTTATCCATTCTTTGGTAGAGAGGCATTTAGGTTGTTTCCAGGTTCTGGCTATGGCAAACAATGCTGCTATGAACATAGTTGAGCACATGTCCTTGTGGTACAATTGAACATCCTTTGGATATATACCCAAGAGTGGTATTGCTGGGTCTTGAGGAAGGTTGTTTCCTAATTTTCTGAGAAATTGCCTTTAAAAATGGGGTACAGACCTAAACAGAGAACTCTGAACAGAGGAAGTTAAAATGGCCAAAAGACACTTAAGGACGTGTTCAACATCCTTAGCCATCAGAGAAATGCAAATCAAAACAACTCTGAGATTCTGCAAAGGCTTTCTTTCTTTTCTTTTTTCTTTTTGGTTTTTCGAGACAGGGTTTCTCTGTAGCTTTGAAGTCTGTCCTGGAACTAGCTCTGTAGACCAGGCTGGCCTCGAACTCACAGAGATCTGCCTGCCTCTGTCTCCCAAGTGCTGGGATTAAAGGCGTGCGCCACCACCACCCGGCTCTGTAAAGGCTTTCTATGCCTTACACTGTCTCCTTTAGCTCACTCTTCTCTAAGACTAGCTAACTCTCGGAGTTTTTATGAGTTAATTGCTTTGAAAATGTCACCGCGTCTGTGTCTCCCATTTTCATTTCAGTGGGTGTGACTTCGGAGACACCAAGCAAGCAATTTTGAAACCTTTCTTTTTTTCAAACTGTAAACTTCGTCTAGTTATTATTATTAAAAGGACAGCTCCTGGGGCTGGAGAGAAGGCTCAGAAGTTAAGAACACTGGCTGCTCTTCCAGAGGACCCGGGACCCACCTAGCAGCTCACAACTGCCTCTAACTTCAGTTCCAGGGGATCCAACACCCACATACAGACATACATGCAGGTGAAACACCAATGCACATAAAATAAAAATAAGTAACTTTTTAAAAAAAAAGGACAGCTCCTTTAACTTTGGTTGCTTAGCTCCTAATGTGCAGTAGATAGATGAGGGTGGCTGTTTTTACAGAAGTCTTTGCTTTGTGTGGCATTTGTCTGTATGGCAGCCTGCCACCTTCTGACAGGAATTGTTTTGTTCTATGTGGTGAATCTAAGACAAGGTTTTATGTTTGGTTTAAAAAAAAAAAAAGCATTGTTTTCTGTTTTCTGTTTCAAACAGTTGGCTGCTTAGGAAGTTGTCTTAAAGGCCAACTCCCTTTAGGGATCAGTTTGTGTCATGGTCTTCAGATGATGCCTGTGAGCTGACTGTTTGAACACCTGTTTTTAGTTGACTTTAGTGCGTTTAATACACTGTGTATCCGACTGGAAACGTGGAGATGTGTAGCTAACCGTTATATCCTATACACAGTAACCAGCAAGTGCGCTTACTCAGCACAATGCCTTTGCAGCAGCCAGCTGTGACTAAAGAGAGGGCAAGGGGGCAGAACCAGTCAAAGCCAGCCTGAGCAATGGGCACTGGGGATGAAAAGATGCAAGAAGCCACATGACAGCACCTGGGTGAGAAAGAGAGCCAACTCAATGAGATTGTGGATTCGGGAGCACTAACAAGGAAAACCCTCCCATCGGCACAGCTGGACCGAACTTTGCCCCTTTAAATGAGCAACTAATACAGTTTTATTTTACTAAACCAAAGACATTTAAATATTGCTTTAGAAGTAACATCTAGCCAGGCAACGGTGACACAGGCCTTTAATTCCAGCATTTGGAAGGCAGAGGCCGTTGGATCTCTGACTTCAAGGCCAGCCTGGTCTACAGAGTGAGTTCCAGGACAGTCAGGACGACTCAGGAAAATCCTGTCATGAAAAAAACAAAAGGAAAAGCAACATATATATTCTTCTGTACCATGATGCTAACTGTTGCTCCTTTTACATGTAGATGCCTCTTAAACTCTGCCAGCCTTCTAAAAATTGGCAGACGTTAAGTATTTGTAAATTTGTACATGATTTGATTGCTTAATTTTCAAAGTAGCTTTACTATTGTTGATTATGTGTTTTTTTTTTTTTAAATCGTGTCAGGTGGTGGTGGCACATGCCTTTTTAATCCCAGCACTCGGGAGTCAGAGGCTGGCGGATCTCTGTGAATTTGAGGCCA
Source organism: Chionomys nivalis (assembly GCF_950005125.1). Taxonomy (NCBI): domain Eukaryota; kingdom Metazoa; phylum Chordata; class Mammalia; order Rodentia; family Cricetidae; genus Chionomys; species Chionomys nivalis. The sequence goes on from NC_080112.1 coordinate 26,030,047, forward strand.
GCCTGGCTACAGAATGAGTTCCAGAACAGGCTCCAAAGCTACCAAGAAATGCTGTCTCAAAAAGCAAAACAAACAAACAAATACATACATACATACATATATAAGAATCATTTCTTTTTTGTTTTGCCTGCATGTATGTCTGTGCACCACATTCATCCAGGTGCCCACGGAAATCAGAAGAGGGCATTGGATGCCTTGGGACTGGAGTTACAGACAGGTGTGACCTGAATGTGGGTGCTGGAAACCTGCACCTCGGTTCTCTTAACCTCTTGAGCCATCTGTCTAGCCCCTGGGCAGTTTTTTGTAAAGCGTTTTAGTGAAGTCTTGTGGATTGCCTGATGTGTTTTATACAGCTTGATAACTGAACTGTCTAACGTTCTCCAGAAGTAGAAGTACGGCTTCCGACAAATGAACCTGAACTTTTGTGAGGTGCTAGAACATTAGCCACAGGACAAGTAGAATGGTTTCCAGGTACTCCTGATCAAAGAGCCATTCCTTTTCCACCTCAGTTGTTCAATTTAGGCCTGAGGGGTTTGTTAGCACTAGCTTCTTAACATCTGTCATTTACCGCCCCGAGGCAGAGCAAATCGGACCAACCAGGGTGAATCTTGCCTTAGCATCATGGGCGGTGGAGAGCAAAACGACCAGATGGTCAATTAACAATGTCTTCAGAAAATGTTTGTTCAGAGATGGGGGTGGGGAGGTTGTCAGGCCTGAATAAAGTCAAGGTAGGCATGGTAGCAGTTGCCTGTAATCCCAGCAACTGGGAAGCCCAAATATTGAGGATCACAAGTTTGAGGCCAACGTAGGCCTCCTGATGAGAGCCTATCTCAAACCAATGAGATGGAGTTTGCTGTGTCAGCCCTTCCAAAAGTAACTAAAAGCCAGGAAAAATGATTCTTATTATTTTTTTGTTTTTGTTTTGGCTTTTGGTTTTTGGTTTTTCGAGACAGGGTTTCTCTGTAGCTTTGGAGCCTGTCCCGGAACTAGCTCTTGTAGACCAGGCTGGCCTCGAACTCACAGAGATCCGCCTGCCTCTGCCTCCCGAGCGCTGGGATTAAAGGCGTACGCCACCACCGCCCAGCTGGAAAAATGATTCTTGCTTGTTTTTTTTTTCAAGACAGGGTTTCTCTGTGGCCTTGGCTCTCTGGAAACTCTCTTTGTAGACCAGACCAGACGAAACTTGAACTCTGCCTCTCAATTGCTGGGCTTAAAAGGTGTGGGCCACCACAGTCAGAAAAATGATTCCTATGTATGGTACCTGACACTAACTAAATAGGTTCGAACCTTCATCCCTACTGTCACTTTATTTGTCACCTTGTTTTAGACATAGATACGTGCCACCTCAAGACGGTGGTATTAAACAGAAAGTAGGGCACTGGGACCAGTCTGGAAATAATGAAGATATTCTAAAGAGACCCTTGCATTGAGCTCTTTGTCCCTCTTCCCTGTGTGGCCTTATTGACGAAACCACCTGCTTTTCACTTTTAATTTGGCTCTTTTAATTAGCTTAGTGAGGACAAGAAGGCCAGACCTGGGTTGGGGCACAAGTTATGACCCCCCCAAGTTCGATAACAAATCTAGGACCTTGTACATGCCAGGCAAGTGTTCTACCAACTGAGCTATATATCCCGAGCCCAAACCTTCTTATATTTTATTTATTCATTTCCTTTTATTTAATGACAAGAACTCACCATGTGATCCAAGCTGGCCTGGAACTTATTTACTTTTTAAGAGAGGGTCATACATTGCAGCCTAGCCCAAGAATGGCCTGAACCTCACTGTGTAACCTACGCTAGCCTCCAACTTGTGGTGATCCTCCTGTCTCAGCCTCAGATGCTTGAATAATAGATATAAGCCACCACATCTGGCTGTGGGCCAGCTTTGAAGTGACAGAACTGTCCAAATGGACGAAGAAAAAGATCTGAATGGGGCATGATGACATACTTGGAGGTAGAGGCTGAAGAATCAGGAGTTCAAAGCCAACCTTTAGTTATATTGTAAGGAGTCCTTCTCTGTTCCACCAGCCAGCTTCCAAATAATGACATGAAGATTTCTTATTAATTATGACTCTGGCCTTTGCTTAGGCTTATTTCTAACTAGCTTTTTGTTGTTGTTGTTGTTGTTGTTGTTGTTTTTGTTTTTCAAGACAGGGTTTCATCTGTAGCTTTGGAGTCTGTCCTGGAACTAGCTCTTATAGACCAGGCTGACCTCGAACTCACAGAGATCCGCCTGCCTCTGCCTCCCAAGTGCTAGGATTAAAGGCATGTGCCACCACCACCCAGCCTAACTAGCTCTTATAACTTAAATTAACCCATTTCTATTAATATGCATGATGCTTTTACCTCTCCTCCTGCATGTCCTGCTTCCTCTATATCCAGCTGGCGGCGACTCCTTTCTTCTTCCCAGAACAGCCAGGGCTACACAGAGAAACCTTGTCTCAAAACAACAACAACAACATAAAAAGGAAAGCATTGAATATTGTAACTTAAAAACATCTAAGAAATTGACCAGTGGGGATGGCTCAGCAAGTAAAGACCTTTGCCCTACAAGACTGACAATCTGAGTTCTGTCCCCCAAGATCACATAGAAGTACACACATGTGATACATGCACATACAACAGAAATAGTAAATTATAAAGAAAGCATATAATAGGTATAGAAACAGGAACATATGTTAACAATTTAGAGATTTGTTTTATTTTTACCTTACAAAAAATCTGAAATTAAATAATTTATCAATTTTATTTAAACCAGGCTTGGTGGCTCATGTCTGTAACCCCAGTAACTGACAGACTGAGGCAGGATTGTCATGAGTTCCAAGCCAGTAAGAGCTATAGAATGAGACCCTGTCTCTAAAAGGCCAATTTTTTTAACTTAAATATTGCAAACTAAAAGACAAGTGAGTGTAGCGGTGCACTTCTGCAATCCCAGCACTTGGGAAGTGGAGGCAGGAGAATCATGAGTTTGGGCTTAAGAACCACACACTACAAGAAACCATTTTTTTTTTTTTTTTTTGGTTTTTCGAGGCAGGGTTTCTCTGTGGTTTTGGAGCCTGTCCTGAAACTAGCTCTTGTAGACCAGCCTGGTCTCGAACTCACAGAGATCCGCCTGCCTCTGCCTCCCAAGTGCTGGGATTAAAGGCGTGCGCCACCACCGCCCGGCCCAAGAAACCATATTTAAAAGGAAAATAAAATCTGGAAGGATGCTATGGTATAAGCACCATATAAAAGGCTAGGAGGTGGACTAGTGGGTAAGAATCCTTGCTGTGCAAGTGTGAAGCCCTGAATTCAAATACCCACACCCACATTAAAAGCTGTGCATGGCTGTGCATGGCTGTACATGGCTGTACACGAATGTGCATGCCTGTGCATGGCTGTACATGGCTGTGCACGGATGTACATGGCTGTGCACAGATGTGCATGGCTGTGCACGGATTGCATGGCTGTGCACGGATGTAATGGCTGTGCACGGATGTACATGGCTGTGCTCGGATGTGCATGACTATGCACATATGTACATGGCTGTGCATGGATGTAACATGACTGTGAATGGCTGTGCACGGATGTACATGGATGTAACATGACTGTGAATGGCTGTGCATGGCTGTACATGGATATGCATGGATGTGCATGGCTGTAATCTCAGCTTTGGGAAGATTAAAAAAAACAAGTGGATCCTGGGAGCTTGCTGGATTAACCAGCCAAGTCAGAAATGTCAGTAAGGGACTCTGTCTCAAGGCAATAAGGCACAACCAATGTCTTTCTGCAGCATCTACATTCGTGCACATGGACTCATGTATGTGCATGCTCGCATGTATATACCATGCACATATAGTACACAAACACACATTAAAAACAATTTTAAAAAACTACCATATAACATGAATTACCCGAAGGTACTTACCCAAAGGTAAATTTATAGATTAAGATTGTAAAATTTATGTAAATTCTGGTGAAGCAGCTGCACCTCCTAGCAGATCGGCTTTAAAATGGCCTGCTTTTACCCTTAAATAGTGTTAAGTTGGCATAGCTGAGATAACAACTTTGAGTAAATGGAGTTTTTGTTTGCTTTTTTGTTTTTATTTTTTTTAACAAAAGGGGAAAAAGACAATTCCAGAGGGAGAAAAGAAAGCCTCTATATTAATCCCCCGTTTATAAGAATTATCTTTTTTCATGTCATGTCTAAGATGACCAAGGCTCTTTATATGTGATGTCAGCTTCAATTCCTGGAACTGTGTGATGCTCCGGCCCCATTATCCCACTGCAGAATCATCTCTCCATGAGGCCGCAAGGGGCCTTTGGTTCAGGTTGCCATGCGGTTGCACCTGACTGGAAAGGTCAGGGCATTCCCATTGCTAATAAACCCCTGTGCGACAAAAGGTGCAGTGACTCGGGCTGCAGAGCCTGTCGGCAATTCCTAAGCTCTAGTGAAGGCTTTTGCTGGGATAACTTAGAGGGGCAAATAGATTAAGGAAGATAAAACCTGGAATGTTTCAGCCAACCTTTTATCCTGGGGAGCTTCCTCTGTCTTGCCTTTCTTATTAAACACCCTAAAGAGTTCATTAACCGGGCTGTAGGAGTTTAATGCCCCGTCCTAATTTGTAATTTTCTCCTAATGTCTGGGGCCTGTCAGGCAGTAGAATCCAGAGTAATGAGGACTTTCTCATCGGCTGAGTTAGGGTCTATATTGTTATGGTTTTTAAGAGCTTCGTCAGTTCGCCTAGAAGTATGACGAGATTGCACTCTTGCTGTTGCTGAGTGATTTCTTGGGCTTTGCCATAATTCTTTGGAATGTTTTCAGTGCCTCATGTTTAGGGGCTGCATAACTTTGCTAGTCCACGGTGCATTGCTGTCCAGCAGAGTGATATAAAGTCCAGGAACCAGCATGTATGCGAATATGACAGCTCTTGTCCCATGTAGTCCTATGGAGAATCTGACCCAGCAGGGTGTGGGTAGTTTATTAAAGGAAGGGATAGGCTTTCAGGGAATGAATTCAAGGTCTCTGAGTTGTAAGAATTCCCTCTTGCTCCGGACACTAACACAGCAAAGCGTGTCTTAGAAGGACCAGGAAGAGACTGTCAGTGAGGAGGATGGGATGGAGCCCTCATTCTCTAGGCTGTGGAAACAGTAAGAACACGCGGAGCAGCTGAGTTTTTTCTCTGCCGGATTACCTGAGGAGGCCAGGAAACCTTTCCCCAAAGGAAAAACCAAAGGGTGTGTAATAAACCAGGCAGCTAGGAGACTTCTACAACCCCCTTCCACATGGCATGTGACGTGATGTATGAATCACTTGTTTGCCATGATTTTTACCCAGGATGGCCTGGCCTCCGGAGGACCTTCTGGACCTCTCAACTTGACAGTGGGGTAGCTATGGAGACCTCACTTCATGGGCTATTTGATGCCTAGATTGCAAAGAGGGTCAAAGTCCTGTTTCCTGACCTGAACTGTGACTAAAGGATAGTTAGAGATGGCAGAGAATGGAGGAGAGAGACAGGAGAGAGGGCTCGGGAGAGGACAGGAGGGGAAGGGAGGGGAGGGGAGGGGACAGGGGACAGCAGCAGAGTAGTGGGGAGAGGGGAACCCCAAACAAACGCAGTCCTCAGCAGAAGTAAAGACCCTGGCAGCTGGCAGTTTTTGGTGTCTCAACTCTCCTGAGTTCAAAATTCATCCTGAGTTTTCCCCTGGTGCCCTGCCAAGTTGCTACGCATTACCAAACACCTAGACTCTTCCAACTTAAAAAAACAATAGCAATGAAATAAAACCAAGGAGGAAGAAGGGGCACTCTGAGAAGTGAACCTGTGCAAGGAGGGAGGAAGTGGGGTCAGGGAGGCGGCAATGAGGAACAGTGCTGAGTGAGACACCAGGTCAGTTTTGTGCAGTAGAGTCAGTTTCGGTTTTGATTTTTGTTTGTTTATTTTTATGTGTATGAGTGTTTTCCTGTGTGTTTGTAAGTGAACCACATGCATGCCTGGTGTTCATGGACCTCAGAAGGTGCCAGATGCCCTGGAACTGGAGTCACACATGGTTGTGAGCCACCTTGTAGGTGTTGGGGACTGGGCCAGAGTCCTCTGCACAAGCAGCCAGTGCTCTTAACTGCTGGCCTACCTTGCTCCTCCTTCTCCATCTTTACTGAGTATGCTGGCCTTGGGGAAAAGGTGGCTCTCAGCAGCTGTTGAGGAAATGGACTCAGGCTATGCAGATGCGGCACATGCCTTTAGTCCCAGAACACTACCGGCAGACACCGGCAGAGATCTGTGAGTTACAGACAAGACCTTGGCTTCACCCTTAGTTCTAGACCAGGCAGGACCACACAGTGAGACCCTTTCTTTAAAAATGCCTGTGAGCAGTTGGAAGACTCAGCCATTAAGAGCACTTGCTACTCTTGCACAGGACCTGGGCTTATTTCCCAGTATAGGGTAGCTCAAGACTGCCTGTTACTCCAGTTCCAGGGAATTGGACTCTTTCTTCTGGCCTCAGTGGGCAGTGCTGAAGGACCCATATGTATTTGCAGCCACACATAGACGCGCGCGCGCGCACACACACACACACACACACACACACACACCAAAAAGAAACCATTTGAAAGGAGGAGAGTAACAAGATGTCTCAGCAGGTAAAGCAAACTGAGTTTGATCCCTGGAACCCATGCAAATGTGAAAGGAAAGAACACACTCTACATGGTGGCATGTGTGCCCTCCCCCGGTGCACAAAACTAAACAGACAAGTTTACAAGATTTTAAAGAAACTGTATGAGGAGGAACCGGAGGACACACACTGTGCCTTTTCACCAGTAACAAGTTTAAATAGCTCAGTGGGATTTTTGTATATGTATATGTGGTGGCCTGAATAAGAACGGCCCCCACAGGCCCATATATTTGAATGCTTAGGCATCAGGGAGTGGCACTATTTGGGAAGGACTCAGAGGTGGGGCCTTGTTGGAGGAAATATGTCACTGGGAATGGGCTTTGAGGTTTCAAATGCCCATGCCAGGCCCAGAGTCTCTCTCTGCCTGTGAATGATGACATACGATGAGAATGAGCCGTCTGCCTTCTGCCATGCTCCCCACCATAATGATGACAGACTAAGCCTCTGAAATTGTCAGTAAGCCCTCCAATTAAATGCTCTCCTTTATAACAGTTGCCTTGGTCATGATCTCTTTACAACACAAGTAACTAAAATTGTGTGTGTGTGTGTGTGTTTGGTGTGTGCATTTTAATATGAATGTGGACTCACATGTGCCATAGTACATATGTGGAAGTCAAAAGCCAATCCCTGTTTAGGTCCTCACCCTCCTTCTGGTGTTGGTGGCTGCTGTGTATGGTAGGATAACCTACCCATGAGCTTCTTAGAGTTCTCCTGTCTCCACTAACCATGTTGCTGTAGGGACACTGGGATTACAGATTCTGGTTACCATGCTTGGCTTCTGTAGGTTCTAGAGATTTGAATTTGAGTCCTCATAAAGTATTTTACCCACAGAGTCACCTTCCTAGCCCCTGTTTGTGGGAGTTCTTTTTTAATTTTGCAAATTAAAAGTCTTTTTTGGGGGGGAAGGGTCTCATATAACGAAGGTTAGCCGCACATTTCCTATGTAATGGAAGATTATCTTGAGCCTGTGATCCCTCTGTCTCTACCTCTCAGTTCTGGGATTACGAACATGCAGCCCCATACCCTGTTGGATGTGGCGGCAGAGACTGAATCCAGGTCTTTGTGCATGCCACACCAGCACGCTACCTACCGAACTACACTCCTAGGCTTCTCTCCCATGGTTTAAGTTGTGTGCCTGTAACACCATGATGCACATAGAGAGGTTAAAGGCCACTCTCAGGAGTCGCTTCTTGCTATCTCTCCTACTGAAGTATGAACTATATAATTCAGGCCCGTGAGCTCCCTGATGACATCTTGTCTCTATCTTCCATTTCTCAGTAAGAGAGATGCCATTACAGATGCGTGGCATCACATCTGGCTTTTTACACATGTTCGTGAGAATTAACTCGGGTTGTCAGGTTTCCACCACTAGTGCCTTTACCCACTGTAATTTTCTTTTTGAGACAGAATTTCAAGTGGTCCAGGCTTTGATCCTCCTGATACTGCCTCTTCAGTGTTGCCGCTTCCAAGCCTAACTCACTTGAAGTTGTTTGGTCCCACTATTCTTCTCAGGCACTCGATCAACTGAACCACATCCCCAGCCCAATACTCCATAGTTTCCAGGTTAGTTATTTTTACTATTCTTCATGTACACTGATGTATTGTTTTTGAAAATTTTGTTTTGCCATGCCAGGGATCAAACACAGGGTCTCAGGCATGTTAGGCGAGTGCCCCATTGCTGAGCTGTAGCCCCAGTCTCACAGACTATAAATTGAAATCAACAAGAGGGCCTGCGGTTTCCCATGGTTGTGAGTCACCATTAGGGGGCTGGGAACCCAACCTGAGTCCTCTGCAGGAGCAGCAAGAGCTCTTAACTGTTGAGCCATCTCTCTAGCCCTAAATCCCTAACACCTTGATTTCATTTTATAGTTTGTTAATTTCTCATAATAGAATTAACTTTTGCATAATCTTGCATCACATACAATCTTGCATCTTGCAGCCTTGCTGAATTCATATACCAATGGGACTCTGATGGTTAGAATCTTCTATTGGTTTCTCTCAAAAAATAAAAAACAGGGCTGGAGAGATGGCTCAGCAATTAAGAGCTCTGGCTGGTCTTCCAGAAGACCCAGGATCAAATCCCAGCACCCACATGGCAGCTCACAACTATCTATAACCCCAGTTCCAGGGGATATGATACCTTCATACCAATGCACATAAAATAAAGTTAAATTATTAAAACATTAAAAAAATAAAAACTAATAACGAACAACAGCAAATCCCCCAAGAAAACAAAACATGAAGTTGGCTGGGAGGAGGGATAAAGAAGGTATAGAAGGACTTGAGAGAGTAGAAAGAACATGTTCAAAATATATCAGGGGTTTTTGTTTGCTTGTTTTGTTTTGTTTTTGAGACAGAGTTTCTCTATGTAGCTCTGGCTGTCCTGGAACTAGCTCTGTAGACCAGGCTGACCTCGAACTCATAGAGATCCACTTGCCTCTATCTCCCCAGTGCTGGGATTAAAGGTGTGCACCACCATGCCTGGCTCTCAAAATATATTGTATGAAAAATTTTAAGATAAATATAATAAAAAAATAAATAAAAAGAATAGTCTATGTACAAAATCAGAGAGAGATTTACTCCTTCCTGTCCAGTGGAGATGTCTTTCACTTCCCTTTCCTTGTCTAATACCCTGGATCAATCCTCCAGTTCAGGTTTGACTGGGAGCAGTAAGAGACCACCTCCTTGTGTGTTTCTGAGCTTTGGGGGAAGCATTGTCTTTTATCACATCTGTTGCTAACTGTGGAATTTTTGGAGTTGCCTGTATCATGCTATTTCTGATGGACTGTCTCACTTGAGCTAGTAAGGACACTTGGTTGTTGCTGGCTAAGATCCTCATGAACCTTAGGGAACTGGTGCTGGGTAGTGGTGGTGCACACCTTTAATCCCAGCACTCGGGAGGCAGAGGCAGGCGGATCTCTGTGAGTTCGAGACCAGCCTGGTCTACAAGAGCTAGTTCCAGGACAGGCTCCAAAGCTGAAGAGAAACCCTGTCTCGAAAAATGAGGGAAAAAAGAGGTGTGACTACATAGAAACTCCTTTACAAAGTACCATGAGGGTGGGTTCTACAGCTTAAAGGCTGTGCTCTCTGACCAAATAGCACAGAGGTCAGTAGGACACAAAGTATGTGTGACATCTCCCCTAAGGATGGTGAAGGTCTAGAGAGGAAAGAATCTGGGATGATTATTCTGGGGAATTTAGGTGAGGTCTGCCTCTCTAGTAAAAGGCAGGTGACCTCTGCTTCTGTGGATAGCAAAATGGGCACTAGGTCTTTAACAAAACCCATTCTCAGCTTTCTGGATGCAATGCAGGTATTTTATTTGCATCATCTCCATTGAGGAGACACCCCTGCGTGATTAATGTCCCTCCTTGTCTTAGTGCTTTTCTGTGAGCACAAGTACCCCTGTGCCCCCAACACTCAAGGCCATCCAAATAATACAGGCTATTGTAATTATTGACACTGCTATCGTTTGTCTACCAGAACTATATGGTAAGATCCTATTGCTTAGACACTGAGTGCTTGATTGTGGGACACGGAAAACGAAAAACGAGCTTTCTCCCTGCCAGCTAGCTTTCCCAGTGCTAAGAGGTGTTATTCAGGCTGTTGGGGATAAGTGTCACTGTGGGTCCTGTGTACATACATACCACACTACTGATCTGCCAGAAAAGACGTCTCTGGTGGTGCAATAGTGGCAGGGACTGATATAGGTTCAACCAATCGCTTCCCGATTGGATTTAAGTGAGGAATTCTCATGCAGTTTTTCTAAATGGGCATGATAGGCCTGTCTAGTTGTGTTTTGTTTTTGCCTGCAGATGAGTGTAGCCGTCAGCTTTAGTCAGGGAGGTTTTTGGCAGTGGGCCCTACTTACTGCAGTTTCTCAAGTGGCTTTTGAACACTCAGCCCTACATGGCACGTCTGTAGCACACCTTCCAAGGCTCAGGAAACGTGAGCAGGAAGAGGAGGCGGAAAGAATGTAAAAGCCAGAAGAAGAGGTGGAATGGTGAGACAGCTTCCTCAGCAGGGACATGACCATTGCTCTCTGGAAGCCTTAGCAGTTATGATTACCTGCTAGAGACTTGCAATAGCTTTGCCAGTTAGCAGCATATCATGGAGAGAGCAGGGGCTCAAGGGGTCCTCTTTTAGTTAGGTTCCTATTTTTGTGATAAATACCATAACCAATAGCAACTTGGGGGAAGAAAGGGTTTATTTCATCTTACAGATGTAGTCCTTCATGAGCAGAAGTCAGGACAAGAACCCAAGGCAGGAACCTGGGGCAGGAACTGATACAGAGACCATGGAGGAGTGCTGTCCTGGCTTATTCCTCCTGTATTGCTCAGTTTGCTTTCTTACATGCCCCACAACTACCTGCCCAGGACTGGCACTACCCTCGTACACCAGTCATTAATCAAGAACATGCCTACAGACCAATCTTTTTTTCTTTTGTACAAAAGTCAGGATTTTATTTTTCTTATAATCAAATGTCACTAGGCGTGGTGACACACACCTCTAATCCCAGTGCTTGAGAGGCAGAGGCAGGTGAGTCTCTGTGAGCTTGAGACCAGTCTGGTCTACAGAGTGAGTTTCAGGACAGCAAGAGCTACTCAGAGAAACCCTGTCTTGAAAAAACCAAAAAAGAAAAAAATATATAATCAAATGTCTACATTGAGGAACTAATGTTTTTTTGAAATTGTGATATCATTCCCCCTTCCCTTTTCTCCCTCTAACCCATCCCATGTACTCCCCACCTTGCCTCTCTCAAATTCATGAACTCTTTAAAACTGGTGTTATTGTTGTTGGGGCAATGGTGGTCATGGTGGTGTGTGTATGTATTCCTAAATATATAAATACAGTCTAATAAAGTCTACAGTATATAGTACATAAGGATTTTAAAATATATTCTAATATATGTGTATATTATATGCAAAATATATATTGTATAGGATTTTTTTAGGATAATCAATTGGGGACTTCACCTCTCCATGTTAAGTTGTCTATTGGTGTTGTCATTTTGTCATTGTTCTGTTCTGTTCTTTTTGTTGGTTTTTTTTTTTTTTCAAGACAGGGTTTCTCAGTAGCTTTGGAGCCTGTCCTGGAACTCGCTCTGTAGACCAGGCCAGCCTCGAACTCACAGAGATCCGCCTGCCTCTGCCTCCCAAGTGCTGCAGCCTGGCTGCTCTGTTCTTATGGTCATGTTGATGAGCCTTCATGAGTGTATCTTCACTGACATTTCTAGGAGACACAGTGTCACAGCAAATTTCCTGGTCCTCTGGCTCTTACATTCTTTCAGCCCCCTCTCCCGAAATGATGCCTGAGCCTTTGGTGTGGGAGTGGTCGTGTAGATGGACCAGTTGGGCCTGAGCTCCCCAGAGTCACTTGTTCTCTGCATTTCGATTGGTTTGGGTTTTCTCTGTTTGCTTTTGTTACCAGATGTTTCTTTGGTGAGGGGTGCGACCTATGCTTTTCTGTGGGAATAAGGATCAACATTTAGAATGGAGCTCGGAATTATGCTGGCTTAGTGGGGTGGCAGTTGTACTTTATTCTCTAAAATCTACAACTTGGGGCTGGCGAGATGGCTCAGAGGTTAAGAGCTCTGCCTGCTCTTCCATGGGTCCTGAGTTCAATTCCCAGCAACCACAAGGTGGCTCACAACCATCTGTAATGAGATCTGGTGCCCCCTTCTGGTATGCGGGTGTACATGGAAGGAATGTTGTATACATAATAAATAATAAATAAATCTTTAAAAAAAAAAGAATAATATCTATAACTTGGAGCCCAGTATCAGGCGTGGCTTTTCTTTTGTTGAGAGAGCTGTAAGTCCAATTGGCCAAGGGATGCATGCCCTTAAGTTTGTCATTCTCTGTTTGCTGTGGTGCACAGGCACCAGAGCTGGGTAAGACTGTTGGTTGCTTCCCTCCTTTGGAAGCTTGCATGGTGCCTTCTGGGACCATAAAAGCTAGTCCTCAGGGAGGAGGTTTTCAGGTCAGATCCGGCTCAGGTTCTCTGGGTCCAGTGTCTGAGGTGCATGGTGTCTTCAGCAATAGGTACCTTAGCTTCCATCTCTGGGAGGTGACCGAGGGCTGCAGCAATAACCTGAATACTTCTGTATAGTTTTGGGAGTCTCTTGCACAACTCTGACCATCAACTCAAAGGAGACTTTTCATTGTTAAGTAGTCTATGGATCTTAGGATGAGCATTGTCAGCAGAAATGGACATTTTTCATTTAAACTACATTTTTTTCATTTAAACTATATACACACACATACAGGGGGGGGGGAGAGAGAGAGAGAGACTTGGATTGCTAATATGTATTAATATTATGATTCCTTATGATTTTTCCAGACATCCTTAATGTTACTTCACTCTCCTCCGTCCTTTTTCTATACTCATCTCCCTCCCCATGTGTAATTATAATTTTGCATTTCTCCATTTAGATCATTGTACTCTGTTATTCCCCTCTCTGTTGCTCCCCCTGGCCCCCATACTCTCCCTTTACTTCCTGGTTTCTGCACTTAATCCAAGTTATAAGTGCACATCTGAAGACAGGGAGCTAGGAACCACAGATGGGAGAAAACCCACAGTTTGTCTTTCTGGGTCTGGGTCACGTCACTCATTGTGATCTTTTCTGGTTTCATACATTTATCTGCAAGATCTTTATTTCATTTTGTTTACAGCTGAATAGTATTCATAGTCTATATGTACCACATTTTTATTATCCATTAGTCAGTTGAAAGATATTTAGGCTATGCCAGACACTATTGGTGCACACCTTCAACCTCAGCACTCAAGAGGCAGAGGCAACTGAATCTCTGTGAGTTTGAGGTCAGCCTGGTCTACAGAGTGAGTTCCAGGACATCCAGGGGTGTTACAGAGAAACAAAGTCTTGAAAAAACAAAAAAGAGCCGGGTGGTGGTGGCGCACGCCTTTAATCCCAGCACTCGAGAAGCAGAGGCAGGCAGATCTCTGTGAGTTTGAGGCCAGCCTGGTCTACAAGAGCTAGTTCCAGGACAGGCTCCAAAACCACAGAGAAACCCTGTCTCGAAAAACAAAACAAATAATGAATAAGTAAGTATATATATACACACACACACACATATATATATATATATATATATATATATATATATATATAGAGAGAGAGAGAGAGAGAGAGAGAGAGAGAGAGAAGAGAGAAAGAGAAAAGGGAATTTTTCTGGAATTTCATGCTGGGAAAAGGACCCCAAAGATAGATGTGGTGGTTCCTGGTTCTCTTTTATCCCTCTTTCCACACTGAATAAATCCTTTTACCTGCTTTCAAATCACTTCAATTTGGCTCTTCTAATTGACTTATTGAGGACAGGTGGCAAGACCTGATTTAGGGCATAAGTTGTGATCCACCAGTTTGATAGCACATGCGCTGTCCTTTCTCCACAGGAAAGGATACAGTGGGGTGATGGAGGAAGGTCATTGGATAAAAATAAAGAAACTGCTTGGCCCTCATAGGTTAGAACATAGGTGGGTGGAGTAAACAGAACAGAATGCTGGGAGGAAGAGGAAGTGAGCTCAGATGCCATGCCGCTGCTCTCCAGGGCAGACACGATGAAGCAAGCCGCCAGGTCAGACATGCTGAATCTTTCCTGGTAAGACTGGTGCTACACAGATTATTAGAGATGGGTTGATCGGGATATGAGAATTAGCCAGTAAGGGCTAGAGCTAATGGGCCAAGCAGTGTTTAAAAGAATACAGTTTGTGTGTTGTTATTTTGGGGCATAAGCTAGCCAGGCTACCAGGAGCTGGGGCGGCAGGAACACAGCCTGCAGCTCCTTCAACAGTGGGGATCACCTGTACCCCTACTACTGTTCACTGCTTTGATGAGCTGCTCTTCCCTTTCAGAGCCTTAGAGAGATTCACAAACACAGCCCTGGCGTTTGATCAGAATTTTTTTTCCCCTCAGAACTCCAGCTCAACACAGATCTTGCCAAACAGACCCAGACAGGCCCCCTTGTCTGCTTTCTTCTCCGCATTCCCTCCTGATTGCTTCAGCACTTTCTGATCCCAATTTGCTTGCTAGTCTAAGTGATTCACACCTACCAGCCTCTGCTACCTCACAAAGATTGGAAGCCCCGAGGCTCAGTAAAGCTGTTAACACCCATTCTTTCCCAAGGTTCCCAAAGAAATGACTTCTTATCTGTCAGCAAACTGGGCATCAAATCCCACTTCTTTTATTCGCAGTCCTTTCAGTAAGTAATGTCTATCCTCATTGTCTTCCAGTCCCTAATGTCCATGGCAACTCCAGCAAGTAATTAGCAAATGGCCCTAATGACTCAAGTGAGCCAGTCCCTCAGGAACTGGTTGCATTCGTTTGCACTTTCTTTCTCTGACAGTGGTTATTGCTGCGTCTTTGCTTCCATGATAGGCATACTGAAGTTCATCTACCTGCGTGTCCCACAGCCTCACTAGACAAACTGTAAGAGGATCTTTGATTTCTTGTTTAAGCATCTTTCCCATGCCAGACACGGTGGCATGCACCATTAATCCAGCACTTGGGAGGCAGAGGCCAAGTTTCAGGCCAGCCAGAGCAACAGAACAAAAATCTTACCTAAGGCCTCCATGTACATGCTGAATCAGGAATTTCCCTTCTTCTTTATTGAAGGTCAGACCTGAAGGGTATCTTTATTACTTGAACCTCACTTTTTTCCTCCAGGCCCTCATGAGTTTCAAGATTTTTTTAAAAATTTGTGTGTATGTGTGTGTGGTGTGTGTGTGTTTATAACAACTTTTGTGAGTCAGTTCTCTGGTTCCACTGTGGATTCTGTAGATGGAAATTAGGTAGTCAAACTTGAATGTCAAGTTTTTTTTTTAACCCCAGTGTGTGTGCGTGTGTGTATATGTGTGAGTGCATGTTAATGCGTGTTAGTGGATGTTCATGGGGGGGTATGCATGTCACTGCATGTATGAAGGTCAGAAGAACAACCTTCGGGTGTTGGTCCTCACTTTCCTACCATTATTGGCCAGGTGAAGTTGAAGGTCTGGAGATTTCTCTGTCTCCACCCCCCCCATAGGGACACACAGGGATTCCAAACAGATTGTCTACAGTGCCCTACTTTTACATGTGTCCTGAGGCTCTGGCCTTAGGTTGGTAGACTTGTGTGGTGAGTGCTTATACCTCCTGAGTCATCTTTCCAGCCCAGGAGGGGATTTTCGATGCATATTCTACTCCACGCTCTTGCCTAACACCTTGCCAGCTGTAAGAAAATTGCAAGAGGGCTGGAGGAATGGCACAGAGGTTAAGAGCACTGGTTGCTCTTCCAGAGGTCCTGAGTTCAGTTCCCAGCAACCACATGGTGGCTCACAGCCATCTGTAACGAGATCTGGTGCCCTCTTCAGGTCTGCAGGCATACATGCAGGCAGAACACTGTATACATAATAAATAAATAACATCTTTTTAAAAAGGGGGGGGAGAAATTGCAAGATTGCTGGGCAGTGGTGGTGCACTCCTCTAATCCCAGCACTCAGGAGGCAGAGGCAGGCGGATCTCTGTGAGTTTGTGGCCAGCCTGGTCTACAAAAGCTAGTTCCAGGACAGGCTCTAAAGCTACAGAGAAACCTTGTCTTGAAAAAGAAAACAAAACAAAACAGAAAAAAGAAATTGCAAGATAACACCCCTATTTCATTATTATTTCCACCTTTTCTCCCCAATTAGAGACTAACGTGCAGGATGGCATCCACACATCCCTTTCTTGAGGCCCATTTCCTTCAGGAAGACAGCTCAGCCTCAGTTGCATGTCTTGCCACCTATAGTGGGAATTATGCAGCTTCCACCGCAACTTTCTCACACTCCTGGCCCGTCTGTGTTCTTCTCAGGGGCTGCAGTATGTTCTTTATTCACCAGCTGGATCCAGGTCATCATTGCATTTATGTGATAGGCCACATTGACCAGGGAGGAAGATGGTCACCCAAGACTCTTTGTGGACTCTCCGCTCATTTCTGCTTCAGTCATGTCCCTGTTCTGTTTGGTCACATTTTGTGATGTTTCTGGATAGATGTGAAAGAAATGCCTTTTTACCCAAAATAGGGAAGGAGCTGACAGACCAAAGACAGATCGTCAAGTCCAGCTTGGTGACTAAATAGGTTTTAGCAAGTCCTTCTAAAAGTGCGGATGACTTAGGAACAACTACACCACTAAAATGTCCCACTGCGCCATCAATTTTCACCTCTCATTGCATTAGCATGTCTGGGAGTACTTGTAGCTGGGGCAGGAGGGAGAGAGAAGAAACTGGAGTCCCAGTTGTCTTACAAACAACTTCTAGCAAACAGCAGAATGTTGGATCCTGTTTTCGTATCCAATCTCTTAGCCTGTGCCTTTTTATAGGTGAATTGAGACCAGTGGTTGTTTACTCCAGTTATTCTTATTGTTTTTGGTAGTAGAGTTTGTGTGTCTCCCTTCTTTGAGTTGTGCTGGTGAAGGGTCGCTAGATGCCTGGGTTATTGTAGGCAGTGTTGGCAATGTTGGATTCCTTGGGTTGTGATTTTCCTTCTATTACTTTCTGTAGGGCTGGATTTGTGGCAACGTATTGTTTAAATTTGTTCTTATCTTGGAATGTCTTGTTTTCTCCATTGATAGTGAACGATAGCTTGGCTGGGTATAGTAGTTTGGGTTTGCATCCATGGTCTCTTAGTTTCTGCAGTACCTCTATCCAGGACCTTCTGGCTTTCATGGTTTCCATAGAGAAGTCAGGTGTAAGTCTGATCGGTTTACCTTTATAAGTTACTTGGCCTTTTTCCTTTGCAGCTCTTAATATTCTTTCTTTAATCTGTATATTTTGTGTTTTGATTATTATATGGCGAGGGGATGTTTTTCTTTGATCCAGTCTGTTTGGTGTTCTGTATGCTTCTTGAATACTCAAAGGAATATCTTTATGTTGGGAAAGTTTTCTTCCATAATTTTGTTAAAAATATTTTCTGGGCCATTGAGCTGTGACTCTTCTCCTTCTTCTATCTCTATTATTCTTAGGTTTGCTATTTTTGGTTTTTCTTTTTTTCTTTTTTTTTTTTTAAATATTTACTTATTTATTTATTATGTATACAATATTCTGTCTGTGTGTATGTCTGCAGGCCAGAAGAGGGCATCAGACCCCAATACAGATGGTTGTGAGCCACCATGTGGTTGCTGGGAATTGAACTCAGGACCTTTGGAAGGGCAGGCAATGCTCTTAACCTCTGAGCCATCTCTCCAGCCCTATTTTTGGTTTTTCGAGACAGGGTTTCTCTGTGGCTTTGGAGCCTGTCCTGGAACTAGCTCTGTAAACCAGGCTGGTCTCGAACTCACAGAGATCCGCCTGCCTCTGTTATTCTTAGGTTTGGTCTTTTTATTGTGTCCCGTATTTCCTGAATGTTTTGCGATGAGAATTTGTTGGTTTTGCTGTTTTCTTTGATCAGTGCGTTTATTTTCTCTATGATGTCTTCAGAATCTGAGATTCTTTCTTCTATCTCTTGTATTCTATTGATTATGCTTGTTTCTGTAGTCTCTGCTCATACAAACAACTTCTAACCCTTCCTCTCCCCTATCTCTCCTCCAAGAGGGAATATTACTGCAGATCTAGTGGTTTTGTTTTGTTGGGTTTTTTTTGTTTTGTTTTTTGAGACAGGGTTTCTCTGTGAAACAGTCCTGGCTGTCCTGGAATTAGCTCTGTAGACCAGGCTGGCCTCGAACTCACAGAGATCCACCTGCCTCTGCCTCCTGAGTGCTGAGATTAAAGGCAGCACCACCACCACCCAGCAAGACCTAGTTATTTGTTGTATAATTCTGTTTACTTCATTGGGCAAGATCTCCTGTAGTTTACCATAACTTTTCTGCTTTATAATGGCGATGGTTATGGCAAACTCAGTGAAAGCAGCTTTATTACTTGCCCCTGTTCTAATCTTATTCATTCTCTAGCATTTACTTGAGTACCAGCTCCATATATAAAAATAAGATTTTGTTTTGTTTTGGGGCAAGATCTCATTAGGTAGCCCTAGCTGGACTGGAACTTGCTATGTAGATCAGACTGGCTTAGAACATATTATGCTCCTACTTCTACCTTCCAAGTGCTTGGCTTAGAACAGTACCACCATGCCTGGCTAGATAAGCTTATCTGTTGTTCAACACTGCTTCGCCAATGCCTGAAACAGGGCCTAGCACACAATATGTGTTTAAGATAATGCTTTGCAGTCAACAAATGAGAGAATGTCATAGCAATAATGGAAGGGACAGAAGCAGAAGAAACTTGCCAGTTGTGGTTGTGACTCACACCCATAATGAGGCAAAGACAGGAGGATTGCCTTGAGTTTGAAGCCAATCTGACTTAAATATCCCTGTCTAGAAGAAAAAGAAGGAAATATAAAGAAAGAGTGGGAAGAGAGAGGGAGAGGAAGGGAATGAGGGAAGGAAGGGGGCTAGTTGACTTTATTCCATTTTGGGAGCTGAACTTCAATTAAGATCTGAAGAGATCCGGGCGATGGTGGCACACACCTTTTTCCCCAGCACTCGGGAGGCAGAAGCAGGCGGATTTCTGTGGGTTCGAGGCCAGTCTGGTCTACAAGAGTGAGTTCCAGGACAGGCACCAAAGCTACACAGAGAAACCCTGTCTTTAAAAACAAAAACAAACAAACAAAAAGATCTAAAGAGAGAAAGCGATGGCTAGCCTGGAAGGATACCAGAGAAAGCTCTCCAGAAGGAGGTGGCATTGTTTGCTGTGACTCTGGGTAGCCTGATAGGAGCTGTAGAGATCCTGAGGCTCAGGGAGGCTCACAGGGTAAAGGAAACACCAGCAGGCAGCTAGAGAAATGGAATGGATTGAAAAGCTGGGAGAGGGATGATGGATCAATGACAAGCAGAAATCTGTCATGGGCCTTGAACCTCAGAAGGACACCAAACTCTAGCCCAGCCCTCCAAAAACCTCAGAGAACTCATGCCCTAGACAAGCCTCCAGACGCAGGACCAAGAACGGCGCACTTATGTGGAGAGAGTAATCTTTTATTGGAATAGCTTTAGGTGGAGGCGTTCTATACACAAAAGTTTGAACATAAACCTGTCTTAGGTCTCCTTTGCAGGATTGGTGATGTGCCAACCTTCTCAGTTCTTGGAGGTCACTGGGATTTGCAAGAAATGAGGGATAAGATGACATCTTGTGGAACAGAATGAAGGAAGGTCGGTGTCAATCATGAGGTGACATAGTTGGACACCTCAATGAGATTTCTGTCAGGATCGCGGAAGTAGATGGACATAATCGGCCCTTTTGCTCCTGTTCTGGGTACTGGGCCCTCCTCAATGGGGACATCGAAAGCCTGAATGGAGTGTGCAGAAAAGACAAAAGTCATGTGTCACAGATATATGAGATCAAAACTTAAGGAATTCCTTAAGAATCCCGTCTTCTTCCTTCCCTGCCCCAGCGCTCTAGGGGTTGAACTTACACACGTTACAACCATAGCCAGAGTTTAATTCCTAATAGTGTCCAGAATGCCTGGTTTCTGACCCCATCTACTGGCATTTTCCCTCCCTCATTCTACTCAAGATATATGGCCTTGGGCAGACTATGTAATTGCCTTGAACCTCAATTTCCTCAATTCATAAATTGGGGGTGACAGTAGTATTAGTAAGCAAGAATTTAAGTGTAGTACCTGAATGAAAGTCTGTATTCATTGTTTTTTTTTTTTTTCTAAACAGCGCTGGAAATTGAACCCACAGCTTCCTGTGGGACCAGCAAGCATTCTACCACTAAGCTATGTTCCCAGACCTGTTACTGTTGGTTTTAATTGCTTTCTTTTTATGACAACATAAAATGTTTGTTTTGTTGGTTTGGTTTGGTTTTTTGAGACAGGGTTTCTCTGTGTTACAGTCCTGGCTGTCCTGGAAGTTGATCTGTAGGCCAGGCTGGCCTCGAACTCACAGAGATCCACCTGCCTCGGCCTCCTAAGTGCTGGGATTAAAGGTGTGTGCCACCATGGCCTGGCTCTGATTAAATTTTAATGTAGTTTTTCTTTTTTTAAAAAAGATTTATTTATTATGTATACAACTTTCTGCCTCCATTTATACCCACACGCCAGAGGAGGGAGCCAGATCTCTTTACAGATGGTTTGGAGCCACCATGTGGTTGCTGGGAATTGAACTCAGGACCTCTGGAAGAGCAGCCAGTGCTCTTAACCACTGAGCCATCTCTCCAGCCCTTTTTTTTGCTTTTTCAAGACAGGATTTCTCTGTGGCTTTTTGGAGCCTGTCCTGGAACTAGCTCTTGTAGACCAGGCTGGTCTCGAACTCACAGAGATCTGCCTGCCTCTGCCTCCCAAGTGCTGGGATTAAAGGCGTGCGCCACCACTGCCCGGCTTTAATGTAGCTTTTCTTACTTAAACATTAACATGACAAACGACTGAGTATGTCAGAACATTATTTACACATATTCTTCTTTAAATTTTATATAATTTACTATATTAAAAGTCTTGCAAACCAGGCAGTGCTGGTGCACACCTTTAATCTTCGGGAGGCAGAGGCAGGCGGATCTCTGTGAGTTCGAGGCCAGCCTGGTCTACAAGAGCTAGTTTCAGGACAGGAACCAAAGCTACAGAGAAACCCTGTCTTTGAAAAAAAAGTCTTGCAAATAAACAAAACTTCAAACACCAAAATTAACCAGACCCAGTTGCTTTTCTGCTTCTAATTCTGTAGTTTTTGTTTTGTTTTGGGTGGTGGATAAGTGTATAAACTATATTCAATACTGACTTGTGTGTAAAGTGTAATATAAAGCTCCACAGTTCTGAATGCTTATTCTAAGTGTATGGATGTTCATTGAGTTGTAGTATCTCTTTCTAATTCATTTTGGTTCCGTGACATTGACATCAATCAAAGGAGCAAGTAGATAACTGCACAGGCAGGACATCGATGCGATGGCATCTCTTGTGTCTGTCACAATTCTGTCTTGGCAGTATCTACCTCCATCCTCCCCTCCCAGTCCCCGATCCCCCCTCATCCCAAATCCCCTCCTGTTCCTCTTTTTGTTAAGGCTAGACTTTGTTTATGTGAATGGCATTGCACTCACCTTGAGGCGCTGGATCACCTCCTCCAAAGGTGCTTCCGTGATCAGACAAAGATCCAGGGAGCCCGGAATCGGGTGAGCTGCTTTCGGCTCAAATTCCTTTCCC
Organism: Chionomys nivalis; assembly: GCF_950005125.1. NCBI lineage: Eukaryota > Metazoa > Chordata > Mammalia > Rodentia > Cricetidae > Chionomys > Chionomys nivalis. The sequence continues at coordinate 26,051,840 of NC_080112.1, forward strand.
ACCTCATGTAAGTTAAATTTTTGATCTCCAAAACACAATGCCTTCCGGTCTCCCTGTTTAGGAGCGAGAAAGCAGTGTAGAACTGAGCTGCCAAGATGAGTTTGAACTTACTGCAAAAAATAAGGAGAAAGGGCTGCTACACAATGACCCCTTGATCCATCTAGCATACTGCAAATTAGTGTCTGTGCATGCCTGTGTGCACACACAGAGGCCAAAAGAAGGTTCTGATTCCTCAGGGCTGGAGTTCAAGGTATTTGTGAAATGCCTGGCTTGTTATTTGAGTCTTAGGACCTGAACCATCCAGTCTTCGTGATTGAGCAGCCAGGGCTTTTAATCTCCAAGCCATCTCTCCAGCCCAACAGTCTTTAAATTTTTCTTAAAAAAACATTTTTTTTTGGCTAGGTGTGGTGGGACATACCTTTAATTCCAGCACTTTGAAGGCAGAAACTGGCAGATCTCTATCAATTGAGAGCCAGCCTGGTCTACAGAGCAAGTCCTAGGTCATCTAGCACTACACAGAAGTCTCAAAGGTACTCATTGACAGCAGTGCCCAGTAATATTTGCACACTTATTTGTGTGGAGGTGGATGTTGTGTGCTGAAGCCAGAGGGCAACTTTCAGGACCCATTCTCTCCTTCCACGATGCTGGTTCCAAGGATCGAACTAGTTCAGGTAGTCAGGCTTGCTGGTGAGTGCCTTTACCCATTTAGCCTCCTTACCACACACCACACTCACCACCATTTTCTTCAGGGACAAAAATCTCCTGTGGTCCAGGCTGGTCTTGAACCCACTATGAATCAAGGGCTGACTTTAAACTCCTTATCCTCCTTTCTTTTTCTTTTTAGTTTTTCGATACAGGGTTTTTCTGTGTAGCCCTAGCTGTCTTGAAACTCACTCTGTAGACCAGGCTGGCCTCTCAGAGATCCACCAGCCTCTGCCTCCCGAGTACTGGGATTAAAGACATGCGCCACCACTGCCTGGCCACTCCTGATCCTCTTGCCTCCAACTCCATGTGTTTAGATCACCATTATGGCCAGCTTCTCTTTTATGTTTTTGAGATTTATTTATTTGTTGAATGTGTGCATATGTCTGAGCGTATGTGTGTACACATGTGTGTACAGCGCTCACAAAGGCCAGAAGATGTCAAGTACCTCCTGGAACTGGAATGACAGGCAGGTGTGTGTTCCCAGTGTGAGAGCTGTATTGGAATCTGGGTCCTCTAGAGGAATAGCAAGCTCTCTTAACTGCCGTACCAGAACTCCCAACTTCTTTTTCTTTTTCTTATTCTTTTTCTTTTCCTGAGACAGCATCTTACTATGTAGCTTGGCCTCACACTCTCAAAACTCATTATTTTCCTGCCTTATGCTGGTCTTGCAAGTGTGCCTCACCGTGTTTGTTCCAGGCATCTGCTCTTAGTGAGTGCTCCATGGGTGGGCAGCCTTGTGTGTTTCTTGTTAGAATGTCCATTTCGCCAAGTGTTTAAAAATCCACCCATGGGCTGGGCAGTGGTGGCCTTTAATCCCAGCACTGGGGGAGGCAGAGACAGGCGAATCTCTGTGAGTTCAAGGCCAGCTAGGTCTACAGAGTGAGTTCCAGGACAGCCAGGGTTACAGAGAAACTGTGTCTTGAAAAAAACAACAAAAAACAAAACAAAACAAAAAACCAATCCATGGCAGAGATACCACTCTGTCTACCCAGGTTTCTCTCTCCTTCCTTCCCTCCCTCTCCTTCTTCCTTCCTTCCCTCCCTCTCCTTCTTCCTTCCTTCCTCCCTCCCTCCCTTCCTTCCTATCTTTCTGTCTTTGTCTCTGTGTCTCTTTCCTTTCTTTGGGATCTTATTATGTTGCTTAGATTAGCCTGAAACGCTTGGACTCAAGTGGTCCTGCTTCAATCTACTGCATATCTTCCCCACCCTTTTATTATTTTTCCTTATAAGAACAGCTCAAATTTCTGTACAGTCATTGGTTTGTTCCCAAGCTTTCTAAAAACAAGTCCATCTTAAGTCAGGAGTGATGACATACTTATAATCCCAGCATTTAGGACCTCTAGTCAGGAGGATAAAGTTTGACTTAACCTTGTGCTCCCTTGCTCAAAAACAAAACAAAATCAAAAGGAACCAAGCAAACAAACCTCACTTCTGTTCCCCGCATTCCTGGCTAAGAGGCCATTGTGTGAGGGAGACCTTCTGAGTTGTGCTCAGCAGGGAGTGGTTGCTGGTGGGGTTTCTAGGAATCTCCCTGCCCACTGAGCCAGGGCTTTGTGCCTATTCATTTCCTCCTAATGACACTTTCGTCTGACTGCTTGTTCAATTGAGAGAAAAAGACAACTGTCTCATTTAATCCATGGTAGTTCTCTCCTTTGCCCCTCCAAACAGTCCATAACTGATGCATATTCTTTTTTAAAGATATATTTTTTTATATGTGTAGGTGTTTTGTCTACATGTATATATGCATACCACATGCATGCTTCGTACCCATGGAGATTAGAAGAAGATGTTGGGTTCCCTGGAACTGGAGTTATTTATGATTGTGAGCTGCCATGTGGGTGCTAAAAACTGAGCCCAGATCCTCTGCAAGAACAGCCATGGCTGTAGCCACTACCTGTTTCTTGGTTTACCACCTTCGTGTATTTTGTCCTCACTCTGCCAAGACCGAGGCGAGTTTAGCTCAATAGTATTACTTCCCCCTTCAACTGCAACACTCAGGAGGCAGAGACAGGCGGATCTCTGTGATTTCAAAGCCAGCCTGGTCTACAGAGTGAGTTCCAGGACAGTCAGGGCTTCACAGAGAAACCCTGTCTCAAAAAACCAAAAATAAATAGCTGATTCTGTATATATTTTTTCAGATGCTAGGGAATAATGCTTTCTTTTTATAAATAACCACTGTCACCTTGTCATCTCCTGTCTCTTCCTTCTTTATAGCCCTTAGCACTTGCCATTTCTGTTATGATTTCATGATCTCTTTCTTCATCCCCACAATTGAGACTCCATTGCACTCCTACAGCAAGGGCAGTTTGGCCCAGTATACAGTTCTGTAAAAGCTGTTTGCTCAAAGCCTTTTACATATCTGCTCCCAGACTGGGGGGTTCCCTGTGATGCAGCACTCACCTAGCAGGCATGACATCCCAGATTCCATTTTCTAGACTGTTAAGACTGCCTTTAATCCCAGTACTCAGGAGGCAGAGGCAGCGGATCTCTGTGAGTTCAAAGCCAGCCTGGTCTACAGAGTGAGTTCCAGGACAGCCAGAGATGTTACACTGAGAAATTCTCTTTTAAACGACTAAAAAGAAAGAAAGATAAACGCATTGCTGATTATCTTCCTGGATCTGGTGTTGCTGATATTGGGGACTGCAGAGATGCTCACTGGCTAACAGCACTTGCTACTCTAGCAGAGGACCTGAGTTCAGTTCCCAGCACCCACATGGTGGCTCACAACCGTTTGAAACTCCAGTTATAGGGGATCCAACAACTGTTTCTGACCTCTGTGGACAGTTCACACACAATGTGCAAAACACTCATAAATAAAAACTTTTTTTCTGGAATTTTTTATTGATATTTATTGAGCGCTACATTTTTCTCTGTTCCCCTCCTCCCTTCAATCCTCCCCCAAGGTCCCCATGCTCCCAATTTACTCAGGAGATCTTGTCTTTTTCTACTTTCTACTTCCCATGTAGATTAGATCTATGTAGTCTCTCTTAGTGTCTGCATTGTTGTCTAAATTCTCTGGAATTATGGTTTGTACACTGGTTTTCTTTAATTTATGTTTAAAAACCACCTATGAGTGAGTACATGTGATAATTATATTACTGTGTCTGTGTTACCTGACTCAAAATGATGTTTTCTAGCTCCATCCATTTGCCTGCAAAATTCAAGATGTCATTATTTTTTCTGCTGTGTAGTACTCCATTGTGTAAATGTACCACATTTTTTTTTTATCCATTCTTCAATCAAGGGGCATTTAGATTGTTTCCATGTTCTGGCTATGACAAACAAAGCTGCTATGAACATAGTTGAGCACATGTCCTGGTGGCACGATTGAGCATCCTTTGGATATATACCCAAAAGTGGTATTACTGGGTCTTGAGGAAGGTTGTTCCTAATTTTCTGAGAAATCGCCACACTGACATCCAAAGGGGTTCTACCAGCTTCCATTCCCACCAGCAATGCAGAAGTGTCCTCTTTTCCTAATACCAGCTCTTGGAAGGCAGAAGCAGGTAGATCTCTGTGAACAGAGTAAGTTCTAGGACAGCCAGAGCTACATAGTGAAATCAGGTCTCAATCTCCCTCTACCTCCAAATAAATACTAAATAAGTAAGTGAAAATGATGTTAATTGTTTTCATCCTTTTTATTTTATATGTTACAGTTTTAGTGTGTGTGTGTGTGGTATATGTGTATACATGTATGTACAGGGGCCAAAGATGTGTGTGTGTGTGTGTGTGTGCGTGCACATGTGGGTGTATGTGTATATGTGTACAGGGGCCAAAGATGTGTGTGTGTGTGTGCACAGGTGAGTGTATGTGTGTGGTGTATGTGTATATGTGTACAGGGGCCAAAGATGTGTGTGTGTGTGTGTGTGTGTGTGTGTGTGAGAGAGAGAGAGAGAGAGAGAGAGAGAGAGAGAGAGAGAGGAGGTCAAAAGTCAGCTCTTCAGAATTGTTTTTCTCCTTTCTCTATGCAGACATGTGAGTTCCAGAAACCTAACTCAGGACCTCAGACTTGGCAACAGATATTTTTATCCACTGAGCCATCTTGTCAGCCCTTAATGACTCATTTTCTTTGTGTATTGCGGTGCTGGGAGTGACACCTAGACTCTTGTATGCTGGGTAAGTCCTCTGCTAACCGAGCTGCACCTCCAGCCCCTCAGGTCTTTGTGCTAACAATGCTTTGTTCTACACTGGCCTCTGATTGCCATTCAGCTGGACACAGACTTTCAGGTTGCATTTTTTCCCCCCAGAATCATTTTTCAATTAATTACATTTGTGTTTAGACAATTTCCATTTCACAATGCATACCAACCACTCTCTCCCCCCACCTCCCTGCCACCCCTTCAGCCCCTCCTCCTCTTTACAAATCGCTCCTGCACTTTCAGGACCGCTTTGTTTAGTGCCCCACTGAGATTAACCAGGGTGTCTCTATAATCATGGCTTTAGAGCTATCCATTTGGAGCCTGGTGGGCTCAGCAGTGGGTACACAATTAAAGACAATGGTCCCTTCCCCCCAGAGTCTATCAGTAGCCAATAGTTCAGAGGTAGCAGGTAGGGCCCCATGAATCCCTCCCCCTTCCTCTACTTCCTGTTGATAGGATCAGTCTTGTATGGGCCCAGGTAACTACAGTTGTGAGTTAATAATTGCACTAATTGTATAGAGTCTATAGAATGGAATTCCATAGCCCTTCACCCTATCTCCTGGCTCTTACATATTTGCCATCCCCCTTTTCACAATGTTCCTGAGCCTTAGAGGGGGTGGCTGGAATATCTTGTGTAGGGCTGGGTCCAAAACCCTTGCTATTCTCTGCATCTTAGGCAGCCTGAGTGTCTGTATTCATCGCCTTTCTTTGTAGGGAGAGGCTTCTCTGATTAAGGCTGGGAACAGCTTTTGTTCTGGGAGTAGGGACCACATGGAGAGATGCTGAGGCAGAACGGGAGGCGGGGTGGGAGTGCTTTTCCCAGAGTCTTAAGAGTATAGTCCTATTGTTTTCTGGCCTCTGGTGTGACTCAAGAATTCTGACATTTGCATGTTTCTTTTTCTTTTGTAGATGAACTACTTTTTAATCTCTTGGCAAAGTCTTAAGATGGACTTTTTCAGAGGGATGTTCTGCAATTCCCACAGGGCATATCTGAGTGTCCCTGGGCTGGGCACACAGTTAACTCTTTGTATATAAAGGTTGCAAAGTTCTCTTGCACTTTTTTTTTGAGACCAGGGACCTCGAACTAACAAAGCCTCTTGCTTTATGTCTTTCAAAGTTTACCCCCTTCCATTTTCTTTACCCTCTTTCCAAATATCTCCCTGCTCGTAGGTTGCAATCTCTTACCTTTTCTCTCATAGTTCTCATTTTTTCCCTGTGTTTGGGGGTTTGGACTTAAGCTATGTTTTATCTTTAAAAAACATTTCTTTGGCAGGGCTTAGGATTGCTATCTGGGTTTAATGCATGCTAGGCAAATGATCACAGAGCTGTACCCTCAGCTGTAAGTTACGTTTAAAGTATTATCAGTTATTTTAAGATAGTATCTCACCAGGACAGCCAGGGCTACCCGGAGAAACTGTCTCAAAAAACAACAACAGCAAAAAGACAGCATTTCATGTATCCTAGGCTGGTCCCACACTTGCTAAGTAGCCAAGGATGATCTTAGATTTCATTCTCCTGCATCCACCTCTTCAGTCTCTCCAGCTAGGATTACTATGTGCACAACCATACTTGGTTTATGTGGTACTGGGGACTGACCCAAGGCCTTTGTGTATATAAGGCGTTCTACTAACTGAGCTTCATCCCCTGCCGTAAAATGTTAGCAAATTTTGGGGCTGGAGAAATGGTTCAGCGGTTAAGAGCACTGGCTGCCATTCCAGAGGAAACATTCCTAGCACCCACATGGCCCCTCACAACCGTCTGTATCTCAGTTCCTGGTGGTCTGACACCATCACAACAATGTGCACAAAATTAAATAAATTATAAAAAATGTTAACAATTTTAATGAAGGAAGCTAAGGAGATGACTCAGTAAAATGCTTGCTACACAAGCCTTAGCACCCGAGTTTGGATCCTCAGCATCTATGTTAAAAAAAAAAAAAAAAAGCCAGGGGGGACATCACACACTCATTATCTCAGGAGGCCGAAACAGCAGTCCCCCTGGGGTTGATAGCCATCTGGTCTAGCTAAGTTAGACCTCCGGCCTAACCTGCATCTGCACAGGTACACACATACACACACACACACACACACACACACACACACTTCACCTGCATATGCACGGGTGCATACACACACATACATACACTTTACCAGACTTGAAGTTTTAAATATGGGGACACAATTACCTTGAAGGTTGTGACCTCCATGCCCAGGATCTTGGAATAGAACGTGATAGTGTCTTCAATGCTCCTTACAGTCATCACAACGTGGTCAAGTCTATGGATAAGACCCGGGGAAGGGGTCTGGCTGCTGTTCCTCTGTAACTAAAATGTAAAAATAAAATAAAATAAAATAAAAAAAAATAAAAAAACCCACCCAAACTCAGATAAAGCCAAAATGCCACGAGACATTTCCTGTTTTCTTCTGCTCGTCTCCCACCACCTCCCCAAACACTGTGATCCCTCTCGCCTGCCCCCATTTCAAGAGAAAACTCCTGCCGAAAATCTCTGTAAAGTCCATTGCTCCTGTATGGAGTCATACAAGAGGCCACATGTCACCTCTTCCCTGTTTTCTTCTTTGTTTCCTACTAGAAGGGCAAAGGTGAAGACTAGGGAAGTTGAAATTGACACAAACATGCCCTTGTTTTCCCCAAGTTGGAATTTCTTTTTGAAGACGTTACAAGATTCAGACCAGGCCATTCAAAGCCTCCAGTGGCCAATTTCCCCTCACTTTCTCCCTTCCTGATCTGCAGCTCTAATTGTTGGGGGCATGGCAAGGAGGAACCTGGGGTGGGTAGGATTGCAGAGATGATTCAGTGGTTAAGAACACTGGCTGCTCTTGCGAAGGACTTGGGTTCGATTCCCAGCACCCACATGGTGGCTGACACCTGTGTCTGTGGATTCAGGGACTCTGATGTCTTCTTTTGGCCCCCACAAAAAGGAGTGTCTGAGATGAACTAAAGGTATCTGAAGCCCAGGGTGCTGCTGTACACCTGTAACCTCAGCCCTTGGGAAGCTGAGGCTGAAGTCACAGATTCAAGGTCAACTAGGGACTGCCCTGAAACCATGTCTCAAAAATGAAACAAAATCGCAGAAAAAGGGGGTTGGAGAAATGCCCAGCAAAGTTAAGGGTATTTGCTGGACCTGGTTGGTTTCCAGCACCCACAGGGTGGCTCTAACTTAGTAGCTACTGTCTGTAACTTAGTAGCAAGGGCTCTAACACCTTTTCTGGCCTCCCCAATCACTCACACACACAGCACACATGAATACATACAAGCAAAACATGCATACACAAAAACAAGTTATTTTTTTTTAAAGAAAAGTTTCTGGGAATGTGTGTGTTTACAGAGTCAGTTCTGAAACTGTCTCAAAAACCCAAACCAGCCGGGCGGTGGTGGCGCACGCCTTTAATCCCAGCACTTGGGAGGCAGAGGCAGGCGGATCTCTGTGAGTTCGAGACCAGCCTGGTCTACAAGAGCTAGTTCCAGGACAGGCTCCAAAACCACAGAGAAACCCTGTCTCGAAAAACCAAAAAAAAAAAAACAAAAAAAAAAACCAAACCAGCTAGGTTGTGGCCCATGCCTTTAATCCCAGCACTTGGGAGGCAGAGGCAGGCAGATTTTTGTGAGTTAGAGGCCAGCCTGGTCTACAGAGCGAGTTGCAGGACAGCCAGAGCTGTACTACACAGAGAAACCCTGTCTGGAACCCCCCCCCCCAAAAAAAAACCTCAAAACCAACCAACTAACCAAAGACGTAAATTGCTGCCACTTAGGCCCCACTGAAGAGAAAGCCGTATATTTTGTTTTATTTTTTTCAATCCTATTTGGGATTTGAGCAGTGACTTGGCTTGAGCGCTTTCTGCTCTTCCAAAGAGCTTGCAAACGCTTGGAACCCCAACTCAGGGGATTTGGTGCCCTCTTTTGGCCTCCGTGGGTATGTACTAACATCCACATGATTTAAAAAAAAAAAATCCAAAAATGTCTTTTCAACTTTTTAAAATGTCTGTAGAATCTGTATGGGCGCCCTGTTTTGTTCCTGATATCACTAATTTATGTTTCTCTTCTAATTTCTAGGGTGTAAACAGAAATTACTAGTATTTTCTGAATCTGTTTGAAGAACCAGCCTTGGACATTGCCGATCTTTATTGAATGTTTGCTTTCTCTTTCCCTAGCTCTGCTCTTATCTTTTCCCTCCTCCAGTGTTTTTTTATGGTTTAAGAAAAGCTGTGTTTCCCAGCTTCTTGACATGGGCGCTTTGGTCACTGACTTTTAGTTTCTTCTTTTCCAGTCTATGCCTGGCTCCCGCTCAGCACCAATTCAGTGGCAACCGTGGTGGTGGTGTGGTGGTCGCCTTAGTAATCAATTCTCTGGACACCACGCCTTCCCTCCTTTGGTCTACCTCAGAGTCCTCTTCAACGTTTCCTTCACGCTCTCGGGGCCTCGGGAACTTCTGACAGGCTTCAAGGTCAAGGTTTGGGGGGGGGGGCTTCTCTTGCTCTATCAGGACAGCCCCAGAGCATTCCCTGGGGGCCAGCTTGGGCTATCTCTACAAGTCTGAGGCTGAACTGACCCCCAGTTGAACCACCCCTAAAGAGCAGCCAGCCCTCAGCCTAGGCTCTCTCAAGTATGCCACACATGACCAGCCTCCACCAGCCTAAGCTGGGCCTCTGCTGCCCTCTGATGATCTTTGAGAGAAGAGGCCCAGGGAAGCTGGTGAAAGGATGGGAAGACCACACAAGTGTTCCCGAGAAGAGAAGCAAGTCAGCAGACCCAGGTTGGGTACCCCAAGCCTCGCCAAGACACATGCCAAAAGCCTCCAGGGCCCCCACACTCACCTGAGTCTCGGACGTTGGACCCGACATCCTGACTGGTGGACCGGAGAGCAGACAGTGCTACCTGGCAGGTAAGTTGGGGCTGGGGCTGGCTCTGTGCCTGGAGATCAAGGGGCAGGAATGGGAGGTGCTGACTGAGGACATTGGGTGGGGACAGAGGCAGGAGGTGCAAAGCACCAAGACTCTAACTTAAAACTCAGGGTGTAGCTCAGTGGGGGGACAGTGTGCTTCTGAAGAGTCCCTGGGTTCCATTCCAGGCACTGCAAATGCTAAACCAACCCCGAAGGCCTTGAAAGTAACAGCACAAATATAAAAGCTTCCTCTTGAGATGAGGGCCTTCTTTGCTCGTCAGGCTGCCTCTAATGCTCCTTCTCCGCCAGCTTCCAGATGTGTGGAATCCAGCAACTCACAGAAAGCCACCCATCCCGAGTGTCCGTCTGGAGACTAGCATGACTAGCATGACCATGTGAGAAAGCTTTGATCTTGGAGTCTTGGACCAGGGTGGGAAGCATTTCAATGTCTGAGTTAGAGAATATGACCATTCTCATTTATTGTGAGTCTGCTTCTGAGCTAAGATTTCTTGGGGGCTGGAGAGATGGCTCAGAGCTTAAGAGCATTGCCTGCTCTTCCAAAGGTCCTGAGTTCAATTCCTAGCAACCACATGGTGGCTTACGACCATCTGTAATGGGGTCTGGTGCCCTCTTCTGGCCTGCAGGCATACACACAGACAGAATATTGTATAATAATAAATAAATAAATATTTTTTAAAAAAGATTTCTCTACAAGGGATATGGATGTTTTGCCTGCTTGTATGTCTGCACCACCTACCTGCTTCCTGTTCACAGAGACCAGAAAAGGGTATTGGATCCCCTGGAATGGGAATTACCGACAGGCCTGAGTTGCTATGCGAGTACTGGGAATTGAACCTGGGCTCCCCAGAAGAGCAGCAGGTGCTCTTAACTGCTGATGCATTTCTCTACCCAGAGGCAAGGTTTTTTTGAAGCAGGGTCTTGCTATACCTAGTTCCTACCCACTCTCGGTCCCCTCCCCCTCTACTGTTTGCCTCACTCTAAATCAAGCTCCCTTCTCTCTACTGGGTTACCTATCTGGACCCAGGGATAGGTGAGTTTGAGATTTTTTGCTTCTAGATACACCCTAACCAGGTCTAACCTGGTCTCCTCAGGTACCAGGCATACAAGTAACTCACCGACATACACACTAGCAAAACATGCATACACCTAAAATAAAAATGTATATTTTTTAAGTTTCAGGCCAACCAGGGCAAGTTATCAAAATAAAAGGTGAAAATGGGTGGAGATGCAGCTTAGTGGTTCTAAGGTCAGTTCCCAGCACAATAGAGAAAGCTGTCTTGTAGAACTAGGCTGGCGGGACAGGTCTGCATTTCCAGCCTTCAGGAGGCCAAGGCGGGAAAATTGTGGTTTCCAGACCAGCCTGGGCCACAGAGTGAATTCCATAGTGAAACCCTGCCTCAAAAAAAGGGCTGAGGATGTGACTTAGTGACTCAGGCCTTGACAGTACCAGGCTGTGTGTGGGTTTGATTGCCAGCACTGAAAACTAAAGATGCATGTGAATGCCACCTGTTATTAGTGTATGGACCACACAGGCCATCCCTGTGCCATCCGCAAAGTGACCATGGGCAGAGGCACCTCCAGGTGTTTCATCTCTTAGATACTTCGCTGTGTGTTTGTGAGCATGTCTAGGCATGCAGTCTGGGTTACCACAAGTGGCTTGCCTTTGCTTGTCTTGCAAAGGGCACCTTACTCTGTAAGTACACGCAGAGTGCATGTATTCTGCTCTGTACTTAGTGGCCACTCTGTATACAATAGGAAGCCCGTACCCCGATCATCTGAATCACTCAGCAATAGTCATTGACTAGGAATGACCTTTTCCTGTTGTGCTTTTTTTTTTTTTTTTTTTTTTTTTGGTTTTTCGAGGCAAGGTTTCTCTGTGGTTTTGGAGCCTGTCCTGGAACTAGCTCTTGTAGACCAGGCTGGTCTCGAACTCACAGAGATCTGCCTGCCTCTGCCTCCCAAGTGCTGGGATTAAAGGCGTGCGCCACCACCGCCCGGCCTGTTGTGCTTTTTTAGAGAGTCTTTTTATGTAGCAGCCCAAGATGAACTTAACTGCAGAGTGATTGACTCTGCCTCAACTTTCTGAGTGCTGGAATTCCAGGGTGTATACCTGAGTTATAAGTGAAGATTTATAAGATTGTTCTGGGGCTGGAGAGATGGCTTAGTGGTTAAGAGCACTGGCTGCTCTTCCAGAGGTCCTGAGTTCAATTCCCAGCAACCACATGGTGACTCACGTCCATCTGTAATGAGATCTGGCGCCCTCTTCTGGTGTGTGGGCATACTTGGAGACAGAATGTAGTATACATAATAAATATAAATAAATCTAAAAAAAGGATTGTTCCACTCATGTTTCTCTTCATTGTTACACTTTTTAAAAATTAATTTTAAAATTGATGTGTATGGCCGGGCGGTGGTGGCGCACGCCTTTAATCCCAGCACTTGGGAGGCAGAGGCAGGCGGATCTCTGGGAGTTCGAGGCCAGCCTGGTCTACAAGAGGTAGTTCCAGGACAGGCTCCAAAGCTACAGAGAAACCCTGTCTCGAAAAACAACAAAAAAAATTGATGTGTATGTATTAAATGTCACGCATGTGCAGGTGCCCATGGAGACTAGAAGAAGGCATCACGTCCCCTGGAGCGGGAGTTACAGGCAGTTGTGAGCTGCCTGGCATGGGTACTGGGACCTGAACGTGGGTTCTCTGAAAGAGCAGCAAGCACAAATCTTTTGCGTTTTACAAGGTTTCCTCATCATTCCTCTCAGACTTGTGTCCACTGTTTTGTGTACTTATGTTAGTGTTAGGGGCACAAGTAAAATTATTGGGTGTATTACTAAGGCTTCTTCCAAGAAACCAATATGTGATTTATTTAAAGGAACTAACACATTATTATGGAAGCTGAGAGGTCCCGTAATAAGTCACCTGAAAACTGGGAACCTATAACAACCAGGAGGACAATTATAGAAGTTCAGTTGAGGGACAAAGAGGAAATCCCCCTTCCTCTGCCTCTTGTTCTGTTTAGACCCCCAGTGGGTTGGATGAAGCCTGTTCACAAAAGGGAAGGAGGGCATTCTATATTGTTTAGTCCAGTCACTCAGTAAAGTGAGTGTCACTTCATCTGACACACCCAGAAAAATGTTCAACTGGGGCACCTCACATCACAGTCAGCCCAACACAGCAAAGCTCACCTGTGGTGGTTTGAATAAGAATAGCCCCACCCTTGCCAGGCTTGGTGGTATACTCCTTTAATTCCAGCACTTGGGAGGCAGAGGCAGGAGGATCTCTGTAAATTCAAGACTAGCCTGATCTACATAGCAAGTTCCAGGACAGCCAGAGCTACACAGAGAAACCCTGTCTCAAAACCCAGGGCTGGAGAGATGGCTCAGAGGTTAAGAGCACTGACTGCTCTTCTACAGGTCCTAAGTTCAATTCCCAGCAACCACATGGTGGCTCACAACCAACGGTAATGAGATCTGGCACCCTCTCCTGGCCAGAAGGCATACATCCAGGAAGAAACCTGTATACATAATAAAGCAAAAAGAATGCCCCATGCCCCCGATAGGCTCATATAATTGCTTAGTCATCAGAGACTGGTACTACTTGAGAGAGATTAGGAGCGTGGCGTTGTTGGAGAAAGTGTGTCACTGGGGTGGACTTTGAGGTTTCAAAAGCCTATATAGGCCCAGCCCACTCCAGTCCCTGCCTGCGGATCAAAATGTAGCTCTCAGCTACTTCTCCAGCACAGTGCCTGCCACACCTGCAGCCTGCACCCTGCTCTTCCCCTGTGATGATTGTGGATTAAAGCACCAATTAAATGCTTTCTCTGATAATAGTTGTCAAGGTCATGTTGTCTCTTTACAGCAATAGACCAGTGACTAAGATATATACCCTTTGTCAACTTGGCACTGACATGCATCTCATAAAGCCACGCTAATCACCAAATGAGTACAGTAAATAGGGCAGCTGTTCCCCTAACCTGACACAGCAGTCTCTGCCCAGAAGAGGTAAAGTGCTTGAGCCTGCTGACTTTCCCCCTTGATATCCCACAACTTAACAGTAAGGTCAGCAATATTTAAATACTGATAGAGGGCTGGAAGCTCAAGTCTTGCTGGCTTGGAGCTTGCTAAGTCAACTATGTTGGTCTCAAACTCACAGAGATCCACCTGGCTCTCTGCCTTTTGAGTGCTGAAGATATATTTTTAGGTTTGTTTATTTTACGTGTATGTTACATGTCTGTGTGTACACCACATGCATGCCTGGTGTCCACACAGGTCAGAAGAAGGTGACCAATCCCATGGAACTGTAGCTGTAACTGGCCATGGGTGCTGGAAACTGAACCCAGGTCCTCTTAACCGCTCATCTATCTCTCCAGCCCCTGCAAAAAAAAATGTTTTCAGCTTTAGGAACTTTATTTTCCTTTCTTTGCGCGGGTGTCTGCAGAGCGGCTTGGGATCGCTCGGTGGTGACTTCAACCCATCTGTGGCCTGCACTGTGGGAGCTGCTGACCAATCCTCAGGTCGGCTGGGCACTCAAGTCCTCGGTGGGGAACTGCTGGCTGGGTACAGAGGGTACCTACATACCCTCAGAACAGGCTGTCACCTCTGGTTGAGCAACAGTGACCTCAGGAGCCCTAAAATTCCTCCTTTGTCCCAGTCTTCTCAGCAGCGGCCTGATCCTCCTTCTTAGTCTCCTCTGGGTCAGGCATAACATCCCATGCTGAGTACTTCCGGGGCCAGCATCCGCTTCAGACCCACCGAGTGAGTACCCTCGTTGTTGCGTGGGCTGGTGTAGCCGCCTTGACGGGTTACTCTGTCTAGGGTTTGTAACCCGCCTGGCTGGTCAGTTATTCCAGGGTCACGGAGAGGCACTACCTGAAAGACATAGGCTGATAAGAAGGAAGGAGGCTAGGCATATTTGTCGAAGCCTCCCTTTATTAGAGTCATGGTTACAGCTTATATAGCCCCTGGATGAGGAGCTTGGGGGGCTGGGGCACGGGGTCTTGCCACGTGGTCCAGGTCCGTCACGTAGGCCAAGGGGTTATGATCGGTCAGGTCACGATTCCTTGGTCAGGAAGTCACAAGTTGACACACCTAGTTGTCTAGATAGTTTGGAATGTGAGGCAGGTTCCCTTAACAGAGGCTCTCTATTAACAGTTAATTTGGGTGTGAGATAGGCTTGGTCAATAAGACTATTCTCAATACAATTGGAAAGTGAAGCCCTCTGCAAAAACTCCTCACGGCGGTGCTTCCTGTAAATTTTGGGGGGACACGGCTCCTGACAGGCTGGCAATGTCCACATACTACAGAGGCGAGTCTGCATTACAGAGTCAATGGTAGGCAGGTTGGTGTAAGATGCCTCTGTGAGGGGCTGGTGGGGAGGTCAGTCCTGGGATCAGTCACCACTAGACGTAGTGACTTCTAGTGATTTCCTGGAGGCTGCTTGGTGTTGGTTACTGAAGACCCATGATGTAAAGCGGTCAGCAATTTGAGTAGCTCCAGCAGCGGCAGCAAACTTCAGCACGGCTCGCTGGCCAATGTCCCTGGAGGAGATGATGCTGACATCAGCCAGGTTCTCAATGGCAACAGGAGCCCAAGCTGCCAGCAACAGCTTCTCCCAGGCCCTCTCCAGATTTATGGTGTAGATACCATCAGTTTTCCTTTTGTAGATGAACTACTCCATCTGAAGGTCGAGGTTAGCTGGGCGGTGGTGACAACACACGCCTTGAATCCCAGCACTCGGGAGGCAGAGGCAGGCGGATCTCTGTGAGTTCGAGGCCAGCCTGGTCTACAAGAGCTAGTTCCAGGATAGGCTCCAAAGCTACGGAGAAACTCTGTCTTGAAAAACCAAAAAAAAAAAAAAAGAAAAAAAAAAAGAAAGTCGAGGGTTGAGGTTGGTGCCACCTAAGTGGGTTCCTATGACAAGGGATTTGAGGACATCCTTCTCCTTCATCTTCAGGACATCAATAGCTCTGAACATTGTGTAAGTGTCCCTTTAAGTTACAATGGGAATCAAGAACAGCACCATAGGGACCTGTTGCTTTCATAGTGTGGAAAACGTGGGAAAAAATAAGCAAATGTATGTACGTGTATTCCTTGTCTATTTCTAAAAAAAAAAAAGAACAGCATATAGGGCAATGTAGGAAAGGTGGGGGAAAAAAAGAAAAATGTCTACATTTGTGCTCTTAAACTCTGAGCCATTTCTCCAGCTCCTCCTTGTCCGTTTCTTTTTTAAAAGTTTTCAAATTTTATTTTAATGTGTGTGTTTATGTAGGTGTGCTCATGTGTGTACACACATGTACAGGCCAGAGGACAAGCTCAGTCGTTCCCTCCAGCAATGCTTCTCGTGCCTGGAGCTCACCAGTTACTCTTTCCTGTCATTGGGAGCCGCAATACCAGCCGGCATTCTAATGACAGATGCTGGCCCTAGAACTCAGGTCCTCAGCCTTGCGAGAAAATACTCCACTGCCTGAGCACCTCCCCAGCCCCTTTTGCCCAGTTCTACATTGGTTGTTTTTTCTTGGGGGGGGGGTATTGAGTTTCTGGAATTCTCTATCTACTCTGGATATAAATTCCTCACCAGGTATGATTTGCAGATAGTTTCTTCCATTCTATGGGTCGCCTTTCTATTAGAGAGTGTTTTTCTACCCTACAAAAAAAGGTCCTTTTCCAAGGTATATAGTTTCAAAAAGGAAAAAAAAAAAAGTCCTTGTTTTTCTTATCTTCCTTCCTTCCTTTTTTTCAAGACAGGGTTTCTCTGTATAACAGGCCTGGCTGTCCTGGACCTCACTCTGTAGACCAGGCTGGCCTCGAACTCAGAGATCCTCCTGCCTCTGCCTCATGAGTGCTAGGATTAAAGGCGTGCACCACCATGCCTGGCACCATTTCCTTTAAAAAAAATTTTTTTTATTGCCAGGTGGTGGTGACACACACCTTTAGTTCCAGCACTCAGGAGGTAGAGGCAGGTGAATCTCTGAGTTCGAGGCCAGCCTGGTCTACAGAGTAAGTTCCAGGACAGCCAGGGCTACACAGAGAAACCCTGTCTCAAAATAAAAGAAGGAAGGAAAGAGGAAAGGAGGGAGGGAGGGAGGGAGGGAGGGAGGAAGGAAGGAAGGAAGGAAGGAAGGAAAACAAAAGAAAAGGTCACTGTGACTGTGTACAAGGGAGACAGGTTCATTTCTGGAAATCTGTGCCTTAGCTTCATTGCTGTTGTCATGTTGGATGATCTTGAACAGGTTCCTGGGCCTCTTGGTGTCCCTGTTTCTCCAGTTGATCAATGAAGGAATCAGGCAGGGTCTTGAATTTAGCTCCTAGATGCTGGGGGCCGAGTGGCTCAAGGGCAGAAGAGAAAAGTAAGGTCTGTGCTCTTGGGGTCGTGAGGAGCCTGCTGTGAGGGATGAGAGGAGCAAGCAGAGAAAGCAAGCAGAGCCTCCCTTGTCCAGGGAGCAAGGGCTACCTTCCAGGCTGATGTTTTAAGTTCAGCTGCTTAGAAATCCCACCCTGCCTGCCCCAGAGGAAAAAGTGGCCTTTCTGTCTCCCTGACTATGCTTTTGCTGCCACCTGCAGGCCGAGCCCTGTAGCAACACCGCCTTGAGTCCCTTCAGCAAGCCAACCCACTGCACAGACAACTCCCGTTCAGCTGTTCAAGAGGATCTGGACTTCTGGACTCAAGTGATGCTTCCGGCTCAGCCTCCCAGATAGCTGGGGCTTCAGGTGTGCACCACCCTGCCTGGCTTCTTCCTGTTTAAACATTATTTATTGACAATCTATTGTGTGCACAGATTGGGGCCAGATGGTACTGGGAAAACATCAGAAAGCTATTCTCTCCCAGTTAGTGGTTGGGGGAGGGTGGGAGACACAAATGCAAAAGGCAGATAGCAGGACTGCTGTTCCCCGGCTTTATGGGAGACTTCATTCCCTGCTTCTTCCAGCTTCTGATGGTTGCCAACCTTTCTTGATATGTGGCCTTCTCCTCTGGGTGTGTGTTCTGTCACTCTACCTTCATCATTTGGTTTGTTTCTTGTTTTGTTGTGTTGTTTGTTGTGTTTTTGAGTCAGGGTTTCTCTGTGTAACTGTCCTGGCTGTCCTATAATTCACTTTGTAGACCAGGCTGGCCTCGAACTCACAGAGATCCACCTGCCTCTGCCTCCCAAGTGCTGGGATTAAAGGTGTACACCACCACCACCTGGTCTACCTTCCTCTTGTAAGAACACTGTGGCTGGGAGACTGGACAGGTGGCTCAACGGTTTAAGAGAATTTGTTGCTCCTGCAGAGGACCTGGGTTCAGCACCTACATGGCTGCTCTCAACTGTCTATAACTCCAGTTTCAGGGGAGCCAGTGCCCTCTTCTGACTTCTGTAGGCTTGTATGTAGCATAACATGTGGTCAACACATCCATGCAGGCAAACGCTTATACACATAAAATAATTTTTTTTTCGAGACAGGGTTTCTTTGTGGCTTTGGAGCCTGTCCTGGAACTAGCTCTTGTAAACCAGGCTGTGCTCGAACTCACAGAGATCCGCCTGCCTCTGCCTCCTGAGTGCTGGGATTAAAGGTGTGCGCCACCACCACCTGGCTTCACATAAAATAAATTTTAAAATTAAAAAAGAAAACACTGTAGGGGCTGGTTCTGAAGCTCAGTGCTAGAGTGCTTGCCTAGCATACTGAAGGCCCTGGGTGTCGCCCCTGCCCCAGACACATGCAGAATAAAACAAAGAGAATAATTATGATTCCATTTAGGACCCATCCAGATGATAGTTCCAGATACTGAATTTCAAAAAAAATTAATATGTATGAGTGTTTTGCCTACATGTGTGCCTGTACACTACATGCGTGTCTGACACTTGTAGAGGCCAGAAAGTGGCTGAAGTAGGAGGGTCACGCACTGAAGAACAGCCTGTGATAGCGAGAGAGAGCTCTAAATTAGATAGCCTGGATCATAGAGAGTCTGTCTTGAGAACGAAACAAAATATCTCTTATAGGGTACATTGTGAACTTTAGCTACACCATGCAGTGTATATAGTGTGATACTCTAGACAGTGACTGTGGGTGAGGGTAGGGAGCATGCCTAGCATCCGTTCAATTCCTTGCACTGCCAAAAATTCATTTGTCATTAACATATGACTTGCACATGTTTATTAGGATACTATTAATGTGCTATTCAGCTATGAAGAAGAATGAAATGGAATACTATTCAACTATAAAAAGAGTGAACCCATGTCCCTTGCAGCAAAATGGATGGACCTGGAGGTCATTATGCCAGGGAAAGAAAGGTAAGTGCCACATGCTCGTTCTCATATGAGAAAACTGGAGCTAATGCATACTTTATTTGAAAATTCTTTTTTTAAAAAAAAAAGATTTATTTATTTATTGTGTATACAACATTCTGCCTCAATGTATGCCCGCATGCCAGAGGAGGGTGCCAGATCTCATTACAGATGGTTGTGAGGCACCATGTGGTTGCTGGGAATTGAACTCAGGACCTCTGGAAGAGCAGTCAGTGCTCTTAACCTCTGAGCTATCTCTCCATTTACTTAAATTTATTATTATGCTGGGTGGTGATGGCACATGCCTTTAATCCCAGCACTCAGGAGGCAGAGGCAGGCTGATCTCTGTGAGTTCGAGTCCAGCCTGGTCCTGGAGCAAGTTTCAGGAGAGGCTCCAAAGCTGCAGAGAAACCCTGTTTCGAAAAAAGCAAAAAAAAAAAAAAAATTGTTATGTCCATATGTGGGTATGGGCCCATGTGCCATGACACATATGTGACAGTCAGAGGGCAATTCTGTGGAGTGGGTTCTTCTACCCTTCCACATTTACGTGGGTTCTGGAAATAGAAGTCAGGTTCTGAGGCTTTCATAGCAGGAGTTTGGACCTCCTGTGCCATTTCCCCTGCCTTACCGTTCGGAGTGCTAAGGTGAGGAAATAGTCACATGCAGGCTGTACAGTTAGGGAAGGTCAGGTGGCAACTAGGGCTCTGGGTGTCAAGGCAGTATGAAGTCACTGGGGGCTTGTGGGTAGGGGAGCCACTAGGCCATAGCCAGCATTGAAGATGAAGGGTGTGACTTCTGAGCCTCCGGGTGGAATTAGAGAGACATGGACCCACACACCTCTGAGCTTCCCATCCTTGCAGAGAGATCAGCTGGTAGAAGATGAAGAGCCAGGGACCCTCGGGGTGCCTGCAGAGTCCCGCGCTCTCAGGAAGGAAGGCTACCCAGCATTGTGGGAGAGCCCATGATCTATCCAGAGGGGCAGTCATGCTACATGCTGACCAGTGCCATTGTCCAGATGCAGAGATGTAGGAGCAAAACAGAAGCCACTGAAATCTAAGACTCTTTTACTATTTTTCTTAAGGCACTAGAGACTGAACCTAGGGCCTCAAACATGCTAGCAAGTGGAGAAAAACATTTTCTCTTCTCTTCTTTTTTTTTTTGTGTGTGTGTTGTGTGTGAGACAGAGTTTCTCTGTGCGGCCCTGGCAGTCCTGGAACTCACTCTACCCCTATACCCAATTTTAGGAGGTGCTGGGTATCAAACTCAGGGCTTCCTACATACTAGGCAAGCATTCTGCCAACTGAGCTGCATCTCAGGTCTTGTTTTTTTATATATATTTATTTATTATGTATGCAATGTTCTGTCTGTATGTATGCCTGCAGGCCAGAAGAGGGCACCAGATCTCATTACAGATGGTTGTGAGCCACCATGTGGTTGCTGGGAATTGAACTCAGAACCTTTGGAAGAGCAGGCGATGCTCTTAACTCCTGAGCCATCTCTCCAGCGCCGCCCCTCCCCCCTGCCCAGGTCTTGTTTTAAGGCCGGCCTTGGTCCTTCTGCTCCTGCCTCAGCCTCCTGAGTGCTGTGGTTACAGATGGGCACCACATATGCCAGGCTGCTAATTAAATGCCTTTGAAAACTTTTTTTGCAGCCAGTAGACAAGAGAGCACAGCATAGAAGAGCATCTCCAGTAAACAGGTGAGAGATCTTCACCTTGAGTCCTCATCAAGGAAAAGAGAAGCCACATTACAAAGGAGGAACTGCACGTAATACTAGATGGGTAAAACAATAATCAGATTAATTATTATTTTAAAATGCACACTTTCATCAGTGGCTTCAGAAGAGAATCAGTCTCAATGTGTTGGATGCTCTCAAGAGCCTCCTGGTGGACAGGTGTCGTGATACATGCCTTGTAATCCTAGTAATCAGGAAGCGGAGGATGGAGGATCAAGAGTTCGAGGCCAGTCTGGACATACCACAGGGCCTTCTAAAACAATACTCTCCACCGCTGGGCCGGACGGTGGTGGCGCACACCTTTAATCCCAGAACTCGGGAGGCAGAGGCAAGTGGATCTCTGGGGTTTCAAGGCCAGCCAGGTCTACAGAGTGAGTTCCAGGACTGACTCCATAGCTACTGAGAAGCCATCTCAAAAAGAAAGAAATAAAAACAAAAAATAACCCCCTAAAAGATCATCTCAAGCTGGTAGGGCAGTCTGTTGAAGGCAGGGGGTGGGGCGAGCGTGAAGATCACATAAAAGTTTGTGTTTGAACTATAAACAGAATCAATCACATGATACTGCCCAATCATTTCTTTTTTTAAAGAAGGTTTTATTTATTTATTAATTATAGTGTTCCTCCTGCATGTATGCCTTCATGCCAGAAGAGGGTACCAGATCCCATTATAGATGGTTGTGAGCCACCATGTGGTTGCTGGGAATTGAACTCAGGACCTCTGGAAGAGCAGTCAGTGCTCTTAACCTCTGAGCCATCTCTCCAGCCCCCTCATTTCTTTTTTATTTTAAAAAAGAAAACAGCCGGGCAGTGGTGGCGCACGCCTTTAATCCCAGCACTCGGGAGGCAGAGGCAGGTGGATCTCTGTGAGTTCGAGGCCAGCCTGGTCTACAAGAGCTAGTTCCAGGACGGGCACCAAAGCTACAGAGAAACCCTGTCTCGAAAAACCAAAAAAAAAAAAAAAAAAAAAAAAAAAAAAAAAAGAAAACAAACTTAAATTGGGAGCATGGGGACCTTGGGGGAGGGTTAAGGGGGGAGGGGAGAAGTCGAGAGGGGAGCAGAGAAAAATGTAGAGCTCAATAAATATCATGAAAAAGAAACCCAATAATCACAACTAAAGCAGGGGGATTTCCTTGCATTTAAGGTCAGCCTGAGCTACATAGTGAGATGGCTCTATAGATAAAAGTACCCGGCCAGGCGGTGGTGGCGCACGCCTTTAATCCCAGCACTCGGGAGGCAGAGACAGGCGGATCTCTGTGAGTTCGAGACCAGCCTGGTCTACAAGAGCTAGTTCCAGGACAGGCTCCAAAACCACAGAGAAACCCTGTCTTGAAAAACCAAAAAAAAAAAAAAAAAAAAAAAAAAAAAGTACCCAAGCTGTGTCTCTGACTCCTGCCCCTCCAGCTCCAAGGGATCTGATGCCTCCACCTGGCCATCCAGGACATACTACACTCATAAATTAAATCAAACCTTTTAAAGTAAAAAAAAAAGAAAACAAACTATCTTTTTTCATATACATACCAATCCAAGTTCCCACTCCCTCCCCTCTTCCCAATGTCCAGTCATTTCTAGCTAACAGGCACTCAGAAAGCACGTGGGTGGAAATGACAGGGACGTGCTACTGTGTAATGTGGATGCGGAAGCTTCCACTGGCGAGAGGTCATATGTGGTGGAAGATGTCAACATGGCATGGAAAGCCACAGATGAGATGGCATTGCATGGACTCCTGGGACCAGGGCTGACCCCACCGTCCATCTGCCTGGAACCTCAAGCTGCCTGGAAGCCGCTGTCACCATGACCTCATAGATGCTTGCCAGGGGACCTTGGCAGTGTTTTGGCAGGGTGGGAACAAACAGGGTGAGTTCTCATTCGCCACCCTGAGATTACCTACCCCAAACCCTTCCTAGGTGGTACTCTAAATGGTTAAGACCTCCAGCTAGTGCTCCTATTGACTGCTGGTTCTGTGCCCATGCAGAGGCCCTATGGTTGGCAGTCAGTGTGTCA
The DNA here is from genome assembly GCF_950005125.1 of Chionomys nivalis. Lineage (NCBI taxonomy): Eukaryota > Metazoa > Chordata > Mammalia > Rodentia > Cricetidae > Chionomys > Chionomys nivalis. The sequence goes on from NC_080112.1 coordinate 26,074,593, forward strand.
GATCCAGTGCTGTCATTGCTATTGGTGAAAGTAGGTTCGAATCCCATCTAGCAAACCCAATTTGCAGCCCTGCTAAAGAAACTGGCATTACTGGCTTGTAGTCAAGGCTTGATATGCAGTACATCCAGTAATCTTTTTCATTCTCTTATATCTGTGCCCTTTCATTTTAAATAAGGTGTATTGTATTTTAGACACACAATTCTCAATATTAAGAAAACTCTCAGGCTGGACATGGTGGCTCGTTTTTCTGGGGTGGGGGAGGTTCAGGACAGGATTTCTTTGTATAGTTCTGACTATCCTGGAACTACCTCTGTAGACCAGGCTGGCCTTGAACTCACAGAGATACACCTGCCTCTGCCTCCCAAGTGCTGGGATTAAAGGTTTGTGCCATCACTGCCCAGTGGAGAACAACTTTTGAGAGCAGGTTTTCTCCTTTCACTGACATCAAACTCAGGTCCAGCTTGCAGGACAAGCAGTTTTCCCTGGCCCACCTCACTTGCCCAAGACTACACTTTTCAAATTGCTTACTCGTTTCATGTGTGTAGATGTTTTGTCTGCAGTGTAACTGGTGCCACAAGAAGGCACTGAATCCCTTGGGACTGGAAGTACCAGTGGCTCTGAGCCACCATGTGGGTGCTGGAAATTGAACCAGAGTCCTACGGGAGAGCAGCCAGTCCTCTTAAACACAGAGGCCTCTCTCCAGCCCATGATTGCAGTAGTTAATAACCAAAGTTTGAGCGTAGGGTGTTTGGCTAAAAGGAAAGTAGTTGTCAAACCAACTCATAATGTAATTAGTACACTAACTCAGAGGACTGTGTTCAGGGTGTTGTATAGAGTCTACCTCTAGGTGTGGATGGACCCTTGTCTCCTCTCAAGGGTGACTCAATCTAGTGGAACAGGTCAGGGACCTGGCTAAGGTAGCACCCCTAGGAAGGAAGGTTCACTTTAGGATTCTCTACTTTTCCTTCCTGGAATCACCCCCCGCCCATTATTTCAGTCCCTATACCACACCATGACATTTAGCTGGGTCTGCCTGCCTTTGGCATTAACTATTTCTTTTAGATGCTGGCTACAGTCCAAATCTGTTTTTAAACTCCCTTAACTTATGCTTTGGGCTTCCTTGCTCTTTCTCTGAAGCTCTTCTTCTAGCCTTGCGTGTATGTGTAAGTGCACCACATATGTGCAGACTGTGCTCAAAGAGGCCTCAAGAGGACGTCAGATCCTTGAACTGGAGTTATGGTTGTGAGCCAACACATGGGTGCTGGGAATCGAACCCAAGTCCTCTGGAAGAGCAGTCAGTGCTCTTAAGTGTTAAGCCATCTTTCCAACCCCGAGTCCTTTCTTAATTATTTTAGTTTATAATTTTTTTTTTAAAGATTTATTTATTTATTATGTATACAACATTCTGCCTTGACGTATGCCCACACGCCAGAGGAGGGAGCCAGATCTCAGTACAGATGGTTGTGAGCCACCATGTGGTTGCTGGGAATTGAACTCAGGACCTCTGGAAGAGCAGTCAGTGCTCTTAACCTCTGAGCCATCTCTCCAGCCCCTCTTAATTATTTTATTAGTGAAACTGAGAAGCGTTTCCCTAATAGCGTATGATGGCATCATACGATGGCTCTGCAGGGACTCTCCAAGATTTCCGGGAACACTTTTTTCCTTCCTTTCAATTCTGTAATTGGCAGAGAAAACAAAGCCATCCCTGCACCCTACATGGCGTCAATGTGAAAAGTCAGTTTGGGTTATGAAGTCTGGACAGTCTGTTAAGTGTCTTCAAACTTTAGGTCTTTGGGGCTGGAGCAGTGGCTCAACTTGCTCTAGCAGAGGACCCAGGTTCATTTCCCAGCACCCATATGGAGCCTCACAACCCTCCGTAACTCTGGCTCTAGGGGATTCAGCATCCTCTTCTGGTCTCCATGCATATACACGATACACAGGCATACAAACAAGCTAAATACTCAACACTTTCAAGTGCCTTTTTGCAAGGCTGATTAACTTCTTTTTAAAGTTAAATCTCTGATATATTATTGGTGGGTTTTTGTCCCTGGATACAAAAATTTTTAAGGTATTTATTTAAGGGTCTTTACCCCTAGATGTCCTCTTCTTTTACTTTTTATTACATTTATTTACTTATTTACTGTGTGTGTGTGTGTAGGGCAACTTGCTGGTTCTCTCCCTCTACCATGTGGGTCCTGGATCGAATTCAGGTTGTCAGGCCAGTTGGCAAGCACCTGAACCATGTCACCAGCACTCCCTTCCCAGTTTTTTCTTTTATCTTAGATTTATTTATTTTATGTGTATAGGTGTTTTGCCGACATGTATGTCTACATGCCACATACGTGCAGTACCAATACAAGTCAGAAGACAGTGTCTTCTAGTACTCCATTTCCAGACAGATCCACTGGAACAGGAGTTAACAGACTCAGACAGAGCCAACATATGGATGCTAGGAATTAAACCTGGGTCTTCTGCAAGAACAGCCAGTGCTCTTAACCAAGGAACCATCTCTTGGCTTCTCTGTTTTTTTTTTTTTTTTTTTTTTTTTGGTTTTTCGAGACAGGGTTTCTCTGTGGTTTTGGAGCCTGTCCTGGAACTAGCTCTTGTAGACCAGGCTGGTCTCGAACTCACAGAGATCCGCCTGCCTCTGCCTCCCAAGTGCTGGGACTAAAGGCGTGTGCCACCACCACCGCCCGGCTTTTTTTTTGGTTTTTCAAGACAGGGTTTCTCTGTGGTTTTGGAACCTGTCCTGGAACTAGCTCTTGTAGACCAGGCTGGTCTCGAACTCACAGAGATCCGCCACCATCGCCCGGCTCTTTTTTAAAAGATTTTATTTATTATGTATACAGTGTTCTGCCTGCATGTATACCTGCAGGTCAGAAGAGGGCACCAGATCTCATAGATGGCTGTGAACCACCATGTGGGTGCTGGGAATTGAACTCAGGACCTCTGGAAGAGCAGTCAGTGTTCTTAAACTCTGAGCCATCTATCCAGCCCCCTCTTTGCTTTCTTTTTAATTTTTTTTTTTTTTTTTTTTTGGTTTTTCGAGATAGGGTTTCTCTGTGGCTTTGGAGCCTGTCCTGGAACTAGCTCTGTAGACCAGGCTGGTCTCGAACTCACAGAGATCCGCCTGCCTCTGCCTCCCGAGTGCTGGGATTAAAGGCGTGCGCCACCATCGCCCGGCTAAATTTTTTTAAAAAACTATTTTGGAGGCCTCTTTTTTTGATATTTATTGAGATCTACATTTTTCTCTGCTCCCTTCCCTGCCTCTCCCCTCCCCGCATCTCTCCTCCCCCCCTTCAATCTTCCCCCAAGGTTTTGGGGGCCTCTCTTTTCTTGTTCTTTTGTTTTGTTTTTCGAGACAGGGTTTCTCTGTGTAGCTTTGGTTCCTGTCCTGGAACTAGCTCTGTAGATCAGGCTGGCCTCGAACTCACAGAGATCCGCCTGCCTCTGCCTCCCGAGTGCTGGGATTAAAGGTGTGTGCCTCCACCACTTGGCTGGGCCTCTCTTTTCTCAAAATTGAATTTCATTTCTGTAGTGGTTTGAAAGAAAATGCCCAAAGGGAGTGGCACTATTAGGAGGTATGGCTTTGTTGGAGGAAGTGTGTCACTGTGGGGGCAGGTTTTGAGACCAAGTTTTGTTCAAGTTTCTCTCAGTGTGACATTGAGTCTACTTCCTGTTGCTTCTGATCAAGATGCCGCCATTCTCCCCGCCATGATGATAATGGACTAAACCTCTAAACTGTAAGCCAGCCCCAATTAAATGTTTTCCTTTGTAAGAGTTGTTGTAGTCATGGTGTCTCTACACAGCAATAGAACACTAAGACAATTTCTGACTGCTACAGAGACTTAACATTGTTCTCTGTGCTTGCAAACAAGCTGTATTATATTTGTTTAACAAATTAATTTTGCCGGGCGGTGGTGGCACCCGCCTTTAATCCCAGCACTTGGGAGGCAGAGGCAGATGGATCTCTGTGAGTTTGAGGCCAGCCTGGTCTACAGAGCTAGTTCCAGGATAGGCTCCAAAGCTACAGAGAAACCTTGTCTTGAAACACCCACCCCCCAAAAAAATTAATTTCAGTGTCCTCTGGTCATCATTCCTTTATCAAAAATTTAAAAATCAGGACTGAAGGGATAGCTGAACAGTTAAGAGCATGTACTATTTATTCTTGCAGAGGGCCCAAATTCAGTTCCCAGCATCTGTGTTGGGTGGCTCACAGCAAGCTATAACTCCATCCAGTGGCCCTGGTCTCCTGAGGCATCCACACTCACATGCACATGTCCACACACACCTGTGCATAATTAAAAACAATAATAAAAAACTAAAAATCAGCTAGGTGGCGCACATCTTTAATCCTAGCACTCGGGCGGCAGAGGCAAGTGGATCTCTGAGTTTGAGGCCAGCCTGGTCTACAAAGCAAGTTCTAGGACAGCCAAAGCTACACACAGAAACCCTGCCTCAAAAAAAAAAAATAATAAATATCTTTTTAGGCTTAAAGTGCACAAAACTAGCACAAAGAGTCCCCCATCTCTCTGCAGGGTCTTACTATGTAGCCTTATTCTTCATGGTTCTCCAACTGTCTGAGCCTTCTGGGTGCTGGGATAAGGGATGTACAACACTCTGCCTGGCTCAGAATTCTTCCTATACCTTTCATTCAATATTTCTTTTCTTTTTTTTTTGGGGGGGGGGAGGGTCTCTATTTTTGGTGTAATAGTCATGGCTGTCCTGAAATGCCCTTTGTTAGACCAGGCTGGCCTTGAACTCACAGGGATCTGCCTGTTGGGATTAAAGGGATTTAATTTACAGGGATTTAATCCCAAATGCTGGGATTAAAGGCATGCACCACCACACGCAACTCATTTAATATTTCAATAGGAATTTAGAGAATGATAGTGCAATTTTCAGAACCAGGCCTGGATGTTCAAGAGCTCTTGGCCACTTGTTTAGTGTCTGTGCCCAGTGTGTGAAATATTGTATTCTTGAGCCACAAAGGTGGCTTATGATATGGTATCAGTTATGATATGGTATCTCTCAGCATTTGTTGTATATTTTTATGTTATAAATGACTTGCTTTTTGTTCTATTTTAATGGATACACATGCATGTAGGGGCCACAGGTGTCATCTTTTTTTCTTTCCTCCCAAGACAGGGTTTCTCAGTAGGTATGGACCAGTTCTGGAACTCACTCTGTAGACCAGGCTGGCCTCGAACTCAGAGATCCACCTACCTCTGCCTCCTGAGTGCTGGGATTAAAGGCATGCGCCACCACTGCCCAGCTCAGAGGAACATCATCCACTTCCTTTTAGGCAGGGTCTCTCACTAGCTTGGAGCTCATCAATTAAGTTGGACTGGCTAGCTGACAGGCCTCAGGGACCCTCGTTTCTGCCTCCCCCAGCACTCAGATCGCAGATGCATGCTCGTATAGCCCTATTTTTCCATGGCTTCTGGGGCTTCGACCCGGGTCCTCTTGCTTGCTGGGAAAGTACTTTATCAACTACGCTATCTCTCTAGTCTTACTTTCTCTGTTTGAGATGCAGTCTCACTATGTAGCCCTGGTTAGCCTGAAACTCACTTTGTAGACCAAGTTGGCTTTGAACTCATGGACATCTGCCTGCCTCTGCCTCCCAGGTGCTGGGATTAAAGGGGTGCATTGTCATGTCTGGTCTTACTTTTCACTTTTTAACTTTTTAAAATTTAGCATGCAAATATGCTATAACATGTTCATATATGAGGTATAGTTTCATTTCTTACAGTGCTGTGGTTGGAGCCAGAGCCTTCTGAATGCACAGCAGGCACTCCTCTATGAACTACATCTTCTATAGGCATATATTCCAGGCGAAACTTATTTTAACTGTGTGCCTGTGAGTGTGTGTGGAGCTTAGAGTCACTTGGCAGAGTGTTGTATTAGCTTTCCCTGGAGAGACATAAAAAGACATCCAATAACCCCAGATGGGCACCAGTGACAAACTAAAGTATGATTTCCCCAAAGTCCTTTTTTTTAATTTTTCAAGACAGGGTTTCTCTGTGTGACAGTCCTGGCTGTCCTAGAACTTGCTTGTAGACCAGGCTGGCCTTGAACTCACAAGAGCTCCATCTGCCTCTGCCTCCTAAGTACTGGGATTAAAGGTGTATGTCGCTACCACCACCTGGCTATTTCCCCCAAAGTCCAACTTGGGGAGACCAATGAGTTTGTTGGGCTTACTTACAGAGCATGGGTGTGGGCTTGCTGGAGTGTGGCTGACTCTAAGCCAAGAGCATCACCGCAAAGTTTTCTGCTTGATGGGTGGCTGCCTCATGGAAGTGGCATGCGGCGCTTTAAATACATATGGCCCCCATAGCCTCATGTGTTTGCCTACAGGGAGTGGCACTATTCGGAGGTATGGCCTGCTTGGAGTAGGTGTGGCCTTGTTGAAGGAAATGTATCACTTTGGGGGGTGGGCCTGAAGGTTTCACATGCTCAAGATAGGCCCAGTGTGGTAGACACTTTACTTCCTGTTGCCTGGGGATCCAGATGTAGAAATCCCAGCTACCTCTCCAGTACTATGCCTGTCTTCATGCTGCCCTGCTTCCTGCCATGATGATAACGGACTAAACCTCTGAACTGGAAGTCAGCTCCAACTAAATGTTTTCCATTATAAAAATTGCCCTGGTCATGGTGTCTCTTCACAGCAATAGAAACCCTAAGACACTGCATCATGGAGTTCTGTTTTGTTGTTTTTGAGACAGGGTCTCACTGTGTAGCTCTGGCTAGCCTGGAACTCACTATGTAGATCAAACTGGTCTCAAATTCAAATTATATATATATATATACATACATACACACACACACACACACATCAAAAAGTTTGTATCTGTCAGTCACAGGATGTTAGGTTAGACACAGAGGTGGGCAAGAAATGGCTATTTAGGGGGCTAAAACTAGCCCAAGATAAATTGCAATTAAGCTCCAGATCTAGAACATCCAACATCTTCAGTCATTGAAGTTCAAATCAGTTAATGAGCCTGGCGTTGGGTGCTATTGAAGTTGTCATTTGTCCACAGTTCTCCTGTTGGCATCTATTAGTCTTTATGTTCTAGATCTGATTTTTTCTTTTGAGACAAGGTTACTCATTTGTAGCCCTGGCAGTCCTGGAACTTACTTTGTAGACCAGGCTGGCCTCGAACTCAGAGACCCATCTGCCTCTTGACTCCCAAGTGCTAGAATTAAAGGCGTGCACCACCACCACTGACTCAGTTATGAAATTTTTTCTTTTTCTTTGTTTTCAAGACAGGGTTTCTCTGCATAGCCCTGACTGTCCTGGTATTCTCTTTGTAGATCAGGCTGGCCTCAAAGTCAGAAATCTGCCTGCCTCTGCTTCCTGAGAGCTGGGATTAAAGGTGTGGGACACCATACCTGACCAAAATTTATACTTTTTTCTGTTTCAAAAAGCTTTCTTTTTACTTGGGCTCTGAGGTGGTTACAAAACTGCATAGTGGTCGGATAGGTTCAGCCCTGAGGCTGCTGCAGAGCAGACGCGGGAGCCTCTTGGGAGGCCAGGGGACCTTATAGTTGTGCCTGAGTGTGAGCTGCTTGAGGAGGTGCCCACCAGAGATGACTGGGGCACAACAATCTGCAGTGACTGTGGCCCTGTCAGCCTGCGGAAGTTGGTCAGATGGCCACCTATCTTCTTGATGCGCTTCTTCTCATCCAGGAAGTGGTTCTCCAGGAAGTCACAGAGATGAGGATCTGTGCAGGCAAGAAACTGGAGTGAGAAGATCCAGGAGGGCCTAGTTCAGGATCTTCTCTAGGACCAAGCAGCAGCTCCCATGGCTTCCTGAATTTGAGATGACTTCTGCACACTCCGGAAGAGGACTCACTCCCGTTTGGGACTCAGTGCCCTCACACTTCTCAGTCCATTCTTGGGATAAGTGCCCTCCAAAACCCAGAGTGAGGTGGGTTGGAGGGTCTGCAGGTGCAAGTTGACCAGGTAGTCGATAGCAGCTTCTATCCACGTCAGTGGGATAATCCTGATGAATGTGGGAGGCCATGGCTGATCATCAGCATGGAGCTAACCACAGAAGGAGTGGCTGGTCTTGGGAGCTGAAGATGGCAAGGAGATGGTCCAGGAGGCTGCGGCTGGAGACTGGAAGCAGAAGCTAACGGATGGTACCTGGGTCTGTTCCATCCAAACACTGTTGAAGCAAGATAACGATCCATGGCATTTCTGAGTGTTGTTTGTTTATACATTTTTTAAAACTCAATTGAGCCGGGCAGTGGTGGTGCATGTCTTTAATCCCAGCACTTGAGAGGCAGAGGTTGGTGGATCTGAGTTCAAGGCCAGCATGACCTACAGAGTGAGTGCTAGGACAGGCTACACAGAGAAACCCTGTTCCAAAAAACAAAAACAAAACAACAGCAACAACAAAACTCGACTAAATGTGTTCCCCCTATATTCTAGTTATTTGCACTCTGAACTGTCTTACTTATATTTGGAATATTTAAACAAATCCCTTTTAAGTTTTTCTTTTGGTCGGCTTGGTTCCATAACCTCATGTGAAGTGGCTAGCTCTAATCCTAGAAAACAGTGATCCTCAGTATCTCAATTACCATAGCTCTTTTATGTAGAGATGATAATGACTTGGCCTATTTTATCATATTGACTTTATACCAGCTTTGGTTTGGACAAGTCAGTGGGAAACCACATTATAGCAGAAATTAGATGACAATACAGTATTCCTTTAAACAGTTTTTAAACTAGATTGTCTTCTTTAGGTACCAAATATTAGTAATATTAATAACTGCTGAGAAACAAAGATCAGACTGGCTAAAAATCAGAATTTTATAGGCCTTGAAGACATAGCTAATTTTTCTTCCTTTTTTTCATTTTGTTTTTCTTTTTTTAATAAAGCTTTATTTATTTATTTATTTATTTATTTATTTATTATTATATATACAATATTCCGTCTGTGTGTATGCCTGCAGGCCAGAAGAGGGCACCGGACCCCATTACAGGTGGTTGTGAGCCACCATGTGGTTGCTGGGAATTGAACTCAGGACCTTTGGAAGAGCAGGCAATGCTCTTAACCTCTGAGCCATCTCTCCAGCCCCTTGTTTTGTTTTTCAAGACAGGGTTTCTCTATGTAACAGCCCTGGCTGTCCTGGAACTTGCTCTGAAGACCAGGCAGGCCTCAAACTGAAAGATCCACCTGCCTCTGCTCCCAAGTGCTGGGATTAAAGGCGTGCACCACCACAGCAGAGGCTTAGAATTGTATTTTACAATTGACTAAACTATAAAACTTGAAAAACCTGAGTTTTAAGTTTGATTTTAGGGAGTAGTGGTGGTCAAAATGTATCTTAAAAGTCCACAGAATATTTATGTTTATATGCATGTATACATACAAAACATATCTAAAAACACAAATAAGTCACCCTCTGAATCTTCAGAATAAAGAATTTAGCTTCTTGGGAGCTGGAGAGATGGTTCAGTAGTTAGGAGCACTGACTGTTCTTCCAGAGGACCAGGGTTCAATTCCCAGTACTCACCTGGCAGCTCATAACCATCTGTAACTCCAGGTCCAGGGGATCCAACACCCTCACACAGACTTACGTGAAGGCAAAAACACTAATGCATACGAAATAAAATTTAAAAATTTAGTACCTTGCCGGGCGGTGGTGGCGCACGCCTTTAATCCCAGCACTTGGGAGGCAGAGGTAGGTGGATCTCTGTGAGTTCGAGACCAGCCTGGTCTACAGAGCTAGTTCCAGGACAGGCTCCAAAGCCACAGAGAAACCCTGTCTCGAAAAACCAAAAAAAAAAAAAAAAATTTAGTACCTTAATTATCTGATTTGAAAAATGGCACTCTGGAGCAGAGTAATCATCTCTCTAAATTAATTTATACCCTCAAGCAAATAGGAACCTTGATGTGGAACCAAAATTGAGATGGGAATCACAAAGATAACATTGTGACCAAAACTGTATAATTATCTGTATCTCATCATTCATTCATTCATTCATTCATTCATTTTTGGCTTTTCAAAACGGTTTCTCTGTAGCTTTGAAGCCTGTTCTGGAACTAGCGCTGTAGACCAGGCTGGCCTTGAACTCACAGACATCCGCCTGCCTCTGCCTCCCGAGTGCTGGCATTACAGGCATGCGCCATTAGTGCCTGAAGTATCTCATCTTTTAAAAGCATGAACAAATTAAGAAAAAGATCTCTGTGAGTTTGAGACCAGCCTGGTCTACAAGAGCTAGTTCCAGTACAGGCTCCAAAGCTACAGAGAAACCGTGTCTCCAAAAACCAAAAAGAAAAAGAAAGAAAAGAAAAGAAAAAGAACTCAGAGGCCAGAGGTCATAAATTAGACAGAACAAAGGGGAGGGGGGTACATAGGAGGAGTTGAAGAGAGGAAAGGGGAAAACAATGTAATTATATTTTAATTTCCTATTTTTTTCTAAATATTTTAAATTTAAAAACTTGCATTAGCCAGACAGTGGTGGCACACGCCTTTAATCCCAGTCAGCACTTGGGAGGCAGAGGCAGGCGGAGCTCTGGAGTTTGAGGTCTGCCAGCCTAGTTCCAGATACACTGAGAGACCCTGTCTCAAGGGAATAAAGTGGAAAGTAATAGGACAGACACTCAATATCCTTCTCTGGTTTCTATATGTGTGCATGTACATGCATGAACATGCACGCACACACACGCACACACATGCAGGTGCATACAGTGCCTGTGGCTAAGAACCACTGGTTTAGGGTATTGAAGTGTTGGAACAGTCTGGGAATCTTTGTCTGAGTTTGTGTTATCCAGTTTAGAGTGAGTAAACTACGGTATGATCTACCTGTTGATGTGCCTATTATGGTTTGGATGTGGTGTATCCCCCAAAAGTTGACATGAAGTAATGGAACTTTTAGATCTGAAGCCTAGCCAGGCAGTGGTTGCGCACACCTTTAATCCCTGCATTCTGGAGGCAGAGGCAAGGATCTCTGACTCAAGGCCAGACTGGTGGGTGTACAAATTGAGTTTCAGGTCAGCCAAGGCTACACAGAGAAACCCTGTCTTGAAAAACAAACAAGGATCTGAAGCCTAATGGAAGGAAGGTACTTAGGCCTTGGAGCTCCACCCTCGTGCAGAGCCTATTGAGTGCTGTCTCGCAGATGTGGCTCTTGTCTGGTAACCATGGTTATAAAAAGCGAACTGCTGGCTATGTAATTAGGTGCTTCAGTGTTTGCCTAAAGTGCACAGATCTTGGGTTTGATCTTCAACAGCACAAAGAGAAGTGCAAAAATATGTCCCAGGCATGGGGCATGTCGTCCCAGTACCTGAGAGGTGGAGGCAGAAGGACTGTGCATTTGAGGCCATTCTGGTGAGGTCCAGACTGGGCTATGTAGGGAGATCAGGAGGGGGGCAGGGAGAGAAGGAGTGATCCCAAGAGCACACAAGAGGGAAGTGATGGGTAGGATTGGTACACACTCGTATTCCTAGCTCTAAGGAACCTGGAGCAGGATGAGCCCACGTTTTATGATTGTCTGTTGCTGTTGTATTTCTGAATATGATATCTATGTTTGTGAATTTTGTCAAGAATATAAGTTCTCTTACCTATTTTTGTATATTTCAAGCCAGGAGGATTCTGTTTGGTGTTGACTGTTACAGTTTATGTGTTCATCTCAGGGAGTGAGGGTTAGGAGGGGTCTATGTCTGTATATTCCAGGCATTCAGATCTCTGGTCTGCTTGGGCAACAAGTGGCACATCGGAGTTCTGCTGGGAATTGAACCAAGGGTCTCAAACATCCTAGGCAAGTACTGAGCTATACCCCAGGCCCCTCTGGGCTTCATCCTGGGACTTGAGATCTCTGATCTATATGTGGGTTTCCCTGGTTTATATGGATGCTGATGTGTTCTGAAGGACATCCCACATGGTGAAAGCCCCAATCTGTTTGCTGATGTGGGTCTCAGAGCATAAGGTCTCTTCCTTGGGTGATATCTGTGGTCTCTGGGGCTATGATCTGAAATGGAGCTATATCCAAAATGGAAATTCTTTGTCTTTGGTGGTTAGCGGTGTGAATCTGATGTTTCCTGGTAAACGAGGGCTCTGATATGTTTGAGTTCTGTGCTGTTTCTGAAGATGTATCACAGCCGTCTGTGATATACATTCCAGATTTTAGTCCCGGATCGCTGACAGCTACACATTTGTTATGGTTTAAATATGAAATATTTCACACAGGCTCATGTACTAAACCCTTGGTCTCCAGTTGGTATCAGTATTGGGGGGGGGTTCTGGGGGAGAGATGGACTTGGCAGGATCCTAGCTGGAGTTAGTAGGTCACTAAGGGCATGGCTTTAAAGGGACTAGTCTCTAGTCCCTTTCTTTCTCTGTGCTTCCTGTCTACTCTTAGATAAGATGCTGTGCCATTCCCTCTTTACCATGGAACTGAAACCCTGAAACATTCAATCAGAATATCTCTTATTACATTGTTTTTCACAAGCATATGGGATTTTTATTTTTATGCTTACATGTATAATTGCCTGGTTTATTATTTCATAAGACATGTATATCCCAGTTATGAGATTTATTATTTTGGTGTGGGAGGGTCTTCTGTTTGTGTGTTGCTTTCATTGGTTGAATAAAGAAACTGCCTTGGCCTTTTGATAGGGCAGCCCTTAAGTGGGCAGAGTAGACAGAACAGAATGCTGGGAAGAAGGGAAGTGTGGCAGATGCCATGAATATCCAGCCTGAGATGAACGTAGGTTAGAATCTCTCCTGGTAAGCCACGACCTCATGGTGACATACAGGTTATTAGAAATGGATTGAATCAAGATGTGAGCCTTAGCCAATAAGAGGCTAGAAATAATGGGCCAGGCAGTGTTTAAATGAATACAGTTTCTGTGTAATTATTTCGGATGTAAGCTAGCTGGACAGCCGGGAGGAAAAGCAGGTCCACTCCTCTCTCTTACAACATTATTTGGTAAGACATGTATATCCCAGTTAGGAGATTTCTGAGTTCTCTGTATGTGACTATGCCAGAATGAAGGCCCATGATCTGTTTACAAGTATATTCCTGTGCTGGCTAGCTTTATGTCAGCTTGATGTAAGATAGAGTCACTGGAGTGGGGGAGCCTCATTTGAAAAAGATGCCTCCGTGAGATCAGGCTGTAAGGCATTTTCTTAATTAGTGACTGATGAGGGAGGGCCCAGCCCATTGTAGGTGGTCCTGGGTTCTATAACCAAGCAGGCTGAGCAAGTCATATGGAATCAAGCCAGTAAGCAGCTCCCCTCCATGGCCTCTGCATTAGCTCCTGCCTCTAGGTTCCTGTCCTGACTTCCTTCAGTGATGATCAGTGATATGGAAGTGTCAGCCAAGTAAACCCTTTCCTCCCCAAATTGCTTTTGGTCCTGATGTTTCATCACAGCGATAGAAACCCTAAGTAAGACAGCACCCTAGAACTGCTACTCTCACCTCCTTGTGGGTATGGATCTCAGGATGTTTTGTTTTGTTTTGTTTTACAAAATAAGGTTTCTCTTTGTAACAGTCCTGATTGTCCTGGAACTAGCTGGCCTTGAAATCACAAAGATCTGCCTACCTCTGAATCTCGAGTGCTCGGATTAAAGGTGTGAGCCACCACCACCTGTCATATCCCAAGATTTTAAGTTGCTTTAATGATTCTGTGTGTATTTATCAAGATGTGAGGCCTCTAATATGGTGTGGGGTTTTGTTTCATGATAATAAGGTGTCTAATCTACTCATACCATAGGATTTGAGACTTGTTAAAAATTTGTGAGCTAGGGGTGTAGGCTCTGGGGTTCATCCCTTTGGTGGTTTGAATAAAAATGCCCCCAGTCCATAGGGAGTGGCACTATTGGGAGATGTGAAGTAGGTATGGCTTTGTTGGAATAAGTGTGTCACTGGGGGGTGGGCTTTGAGGTCTCAGATACTAAGCCAGACCCAGTGTTTCTGTCTTTTCTTGCTGCCTACAGATCAAGATGTAGAACTTCAGCTCCTTTTCCAGCACTGTGTCTGCCCGCATGCTGCCAGGCTTCCCACCATGCTCCCTGCCATGATGAGAATGGACTGAACCTCCGAAACTGTAAGCCACCCCAATTAAATGTTTTCCTTTATAAGAGTTTCTGTGGTCATGGTGTCTCTTCACAGCTAACTAAGATAATCCCTAATACTATAAAACAAAACAAAATACCCCCTCAGGACAAAAAAGTACTTTTTGAGGGCATGAAGCCTGTTCTGTTTTCAGGCACGTGTCCTGATGACGCAGATGCCTCAGGTCTTTAGATGCACATTCAGATGGAAGGTTTCTCATCACTTTCTTGCTGTGGGACCCAGGAGAGGCTCTTGAGCTCTTTCTATTTTATGTCCAGCATTTTAGGTCTCTGAGCTTTATGGAGGCATGTTATACGATGCTGGGTCATTGTGTGTATACATCTCTGCTCCACCAACTTAAGGCCTCCTGACTTGGATATTGAACTAATTGTTGGTCTCTGCTGTTGGGAGATCTGGTATCAGCAGCAGCTGTAAGCAGGTCAGCCTTGGTGAGTAGAAATCCATGTTGTTTAGCCCATGCATAAGCATCATCTCTGTCACCATAGCCACTTTGTTCATGGGCCCATCAGGCAATGAGAGGAATGGCTGGGGACAGAAGCTCACTGTCTACAGAATGGGCCGTCCTGTCTACTTGATTACTGAACTCCTCCTCAGCTGAAGTCACCTTTGAATGAGCATTTACATGGGACATAATTATCTTCCCCACCTTTGCCCATTCAGAGAGATCTCTCCACATACTTCTTACCCAGATGTCTTTCTCATCAATTTTCCAATCATGCTTTTTTTTTTTTTTCCTAGACAGGGTTTCTCTGTAGCTTTGGAGCCTGTCCTGGAACTAGCTCTTATAGACCAGGCTGGCCTCGAACTCACAGAGTTCTGCCTGCCTCTGCCTGCCAAGTGCTGAGATTAAAGGCATGCACCACCACCGACTGGCTCCAATCATGCTTCTAAGTCCCTGATCATCCAGTCTGTCCATTGGCTACAGCCTATGAATCAGCGAAAAATTACACATCTGGCCATTTCTCCTTCCACACAAAATGTAGGAACTGGAATTGCCCACTGTAAAGATCCCCTTCTTTTTTTTTTTGAAGATTTATTTATTTGTTTATTTATTTATTTATTTATTATGTATACAGTGTTCTATCTGTCTGTATGCTTGCTGGCCAGAAGAGGGCACAAAATCTCATTACAGATGGCTGTGAGCCACCATGTGGTTGCTGGGAATTGAACTCAGGACCTCTGGAAGAGCAGCCAGTGCTCTTAACCTCTGAGCCATCTCTCCAGCCCAAGATCCCCTTCTTTAGTGTCCTGCAGGGCTGTTTCCGAAAGGGCTGAAATGGTAGTTGTTCATTTTCGGGCAGTACTTGCATACCATACAGGACCACTCTCTTCTTTAAGTTTTTATTTATTTTTACTTTATGTGCATGTATAAATGATTGAATGTGTGTATTATATATGTGTGCCATGTGCATGCCTGGTACCCTTGAGGTCAGAACTGGACCACCATGTGGAGTACTGGGAACCAAACCCAGGTCCTCTGCAAGAGCAGTAGATGCTTTTAGCCTTTGAACCATCTCTTCAGCCCCACCACTCCCAGGACCATTCTTTTCTTTTTTAAGTTATGGATTCTCGGTGTAACAGTTCTAGCTGTCCTGGAACTAGCTCTTGTAAACCACACTGATCCTGAATGCACAGAGATCTACTGGCCTCTGCCTCTCAAGTGCTGGAATTAAAGGTGTGCACCATCACTACCCAGCAAGGACCATGCTTAAACCAGGCCTTGGTCTTCTTTTCCTAATCCATCATAGGGCACACTCCATGAGGTCATAGGTGCGTACGTGGGGACAGAAGGCATTGTAATGGGAGTAGAAACCACACTCGTTACCAAAAGCAATCTACAGATTCAACGCAATGCCCAGCAAAATCCCAGCAAAATTCTTCAAAGACCTCGAAAGAATGGTACTCAACTTCATTTGGAAAAGCAAAAACCCCAGGATAGTCAAAACAATCCTGTGCAATAAAAGAACTTCTGGAGGCATCACAATCCCTGACTTCAAACTCTACTACAGAGCTACAGTACTGAAAACAGCCTGGTATTGGCCAAAGAACAGACAGGAGGACCAATGGAACCGAATAGAAGACCTGAATATCAATCCACATATCTTCGAACACCTGATCTTTGATAAAGAAGCAAAAAATATCAAATGGAAAAAAAGAAAGCATATTTAATAAGTGGTGCTGGCATAACTGGATATCAACATGTAGAAGAATGAAAATAGACCCATATTTATCACCATGCACAAAACTCAAGTCCAAATGGATCAAAGACCTCAACATAAAGCCAGCCACACTGAACCTTATAGAAGAGAAAGTGGGAAGTACTCTTGAACACATTGGCACAGGGAACCACTTCCTAAATAGAACCCCAGCAGCACAGACACTGAGAAAAACAATTAATAAATGGGACCTCCTGAAACTGAAAAGCTTCTGTAAAGCAAAGGACACAGTCAACAAGACAAAATGACAACCTACAGAATGGGAAAAGATCTTCACTAACCCCACATCAGACAGAGGTCTGATCTCCAAAATATACAAAGAGCTCTCAAGAAATTGGACACCAAAAGATCACATAATCCAATTAAAGAAATGGAGTACAGACTTAAACAGAGAACTCTCAACAGAGGAATCTAAAATGGCTGAAAGACACTTAAGGAAATGTTCAACATTCTTAGTCATCAGAGAAATGCAAATCAAAACAACTCTGAGATTCCATCTTACACCTGTAAGAATGGCCAAGATCAAAAACACTGATGATAACTTATGCTGGAGAGGTTGTGAGGTAAAGGGAACACTTCTGCATTGCTGGTGGGAATGCAAGCTGGTACAACCCCTTTGGATGTCAGTGTGGTGATTTCTCAGAAAATTAGGAAACCACCTTCCTCAAGACCCAGTAATACCACTTTTGGGTATATACCCAAAGGATGCTCAATCGTGCCACAAGGACATGTGCTCAACTGTGTTCATAGCAGCTTTGTTTGTCATAGCCAGAACCTGGAAACAACCCAAATGCCCCTCAATTGAAGAATGGATAAGAACAATATGGTACATTTACACAATGGAGTACTACACAGCAGAAAAAAAAAAACGACAGCTTGAATTTTGTAGGAAAATGGATGGATCTAGAAAACATTATTTTGAGTGAGATAACCCAGATCCAGAAAGAAAATTATCACATGTACTCACTCATAGGTGGTTTTTAAACATAAAGCAAAGAAAGCCAGCCTACAAACCATAATCCCAGAGAACTTAGACAACAATGAGGAAACTAAGAGAGACTTACATAGATCTAATCTACATGGGAAGTAGAAAGTAGAAAAAGACAAGATCTCCTGAGTAAATTGGGAGCATGGGGACCTTGGGGGAGGATTGAAGGGGGAGCGTTGAAGGGGGGAGGGGAGCAGAGAAAAATGTAGAGCTCAATAAATATCAATAATAAAATGACCTAAAAAAAGGAAACCATACTCGTTAGGGCACTTCTTCCTGTAACTGCTTACTTATGCCCTCAGAACCACATTGGGCCTCATCACATATATAGCTATTTGGTGATGGATTGTTTCTATGCACCATCCCACTTCATGGCTTTGTGGGTCAAGTAATACCTAGTTCATGGTGAGTAGCTCAGGTCACATGATATAAACTGGCACCTTATTATCAAATGTTTAATTTCCACTGTGGTTCAGGTAGAGGGACATGCCAAAGACCCCAAAGAGCATCCCAATTTGCCACTGACACCTCAAGTACTATTGGGTCTGCTGGATCCTATGGTCCAAGTGTTAGAGCAGCCTGCACAGCAGTCTGGACCTGTTCTGTTTTATGGTTGGAAACAACACACCCAAGTGAAAATGTGCTATCTCCAAAGTCCAAATAGACCCACTAGGCATTATGCTCCTTTCTTAGTGACAGGAGAGGCCAGGTATACCTTAGAAGGAATATCTCTCTGCGTGTCCCATACCTTTATACTCCTAGAAAGTTTACCAAGGTAGAAGGCTCTTGAATTTTGGTTAGTTTTAGTTCCCATCCTCTGATATGCGTATGTGTTGCCATCAAGTTCAAAGTTGTCATTGCCTCTTGCTCGCTTGGTCCAATCAAATAATGCCATCAATATAGTCCTTGATGATGGCACTAATTTGTTTTGGGTTCTGTAACTCGATTAATTAAAACCCCGAGTCAGAAATTAGGGTTCAACCTGGAGGTCAGAAAAGCAAAACAGCCAGGCACTGGCTCTTACCTTGACCTCAGTCTGAAATGGCGATCCTGCCTCCAGGAATCTCAGAATGAGACTGAGTGAGAGCTGTCTGTCTCCTTTGTTTTTTTTTAGTTTTTCGAGACAGGGTTTCTCTGTAGCTAGCTTTCGAGCCTGTCCTGAAACTAGCTCTTGTAGACCAGGCTGGCCTCAAACTCAGAGAAATTCACCTGCCTCTGCCTCCTGAGTGCTGGGATTAAGGGCGTGCGCTACCACCGCACGGTGTCTCCTCCTTTTTTGTATTCCTCTCTAGGGTTGGGATTAAATGTTTGAGTCATCACTGCCTGGTCTGCAAGGCTGATCAGTGCAGCTATTTTACTCTCTGAACTTCAGGCAAGCTTTATTTATTAAAATACAAGTGAAATAGCACTGCAGGAGGGTTCACTGCTTTCCTTGGTAGAGGCATCTCTATTTGGCTTTTCTAACCATGATGGTTCTAACTTCACAGGTCAGGGAACCAATGTGGGGACTCTATCTATCCCAGTTATACCTTCTGGGACTAGGGAATAAACACAAGATGATTTGGGGGCCCATTGGGTCTACTGTAAATTGGACTCCAGCCAAAACTCCATCAATCATCTGACCTTCACAAGTCTATATTTTATTTTGTTGTTTTTTTTTTTTTAGGTAGAGTTTTACTATGTAGCCTTGGCTAATCTCTCAAGGAGATCCACCTGCCTCCTCCCAAATGAACTTTAATTCCAAAAATTAAAGGTGTGATTGAAGCCTCTCAGGGGGGCCACAGTGCTTTGGGGGGAATCTCATGGAATCAAGGTCAATGCAGAGCCAGTATCCAGTAGGTCCTAGAAGGTCTAACTATTTCCTTTCCCCCAGTGTACACTTAGTCCTAGTAAAAGACTGTAGAACTCTCTAGGGAAGGATGGGAGAACGACCAACAATAAAACTCTTTAGAAGTATTATAATATGATCCTTTCTCAAGGTCTATATTTCATTTAGGGGGTTCTGGGCTGTGAACTGACTCAAATCTGGAAAAGAGTCGATGGGCCATGATTCTCTATCATTATGATCAAGGTAACCCTATCATTTGATCTAGGGTTTTCCTGTTTATACAGATTGAAACTTTTAGTAGGCTTCTTCTCTATTTCCTTCTTGGACACACTATATTAATGAGCCGGTGCCAGAGTTTTACAGCAGTCAGACCACTATTATGTTGATATTTTGTTTATGTTCTAACAAATAAAGCTTGCCTGACAATCAGAGGGTGGAGTTAGACACGAATTAACCATAGGGGTCTGGAGGTCTGTACAGACATACAGGAAGTGATATGGCTGGGCAGAGAGAGGAATATAAAGTGGGAGGAGACAGTAGTTTGGCCCTTTTTTTGGCTGAAGTGTTAGCAAAGTAAGAGTTGGCTGAGGTTTGCTCCATCTCTCTCTGATCTTTCAGCATTTACCCTGATATCTGGCTCCGGGTCTTTATTATTAAGACCAATTAGAACTCATGCAACACATTATAGACATTAACTTGCACTGCCCATTATGGTAACTGTTCACCTTGCCTTTAGTGATTCAATGATGTTCCTTGGCCCCAGCTACACCAGGAATCTAATTAGATCCTGGTCTGGCACAAGGAAAAAAGTAAAGATAAAGTACCCCCCCCCCATGCTCTTCATCTGGGCTTTGGGAGCTCCAGTACTCCAATGTGGGTCTCTGTCTCTATCTCCATCCCTCGTCAGATGAAGGATCTATGGTGATATGCAAGATATTCATCAGTGTGTCTATGGGAGAAGGCCAGTTCAGGAGACCTCACCTCTGCTGCCCACGGACCTAGCTGGGGAAATCCCCTTGGACACCTGGGAACCCCTCTAGAGCCAAGACTCTAGCCAACCCTAAAATGGCTTCGATTCTACTGCATGTACTGGCTTTGATTATACTGCACGTACTGGCTTTGTGGGAGCCTAGTCTATTTGGATGCACACCTTCCTAGACCTGGATGGGAGTGGGGGCTTGGACTTCCTCCCAAGGCAGGGCACCCTGACTTCTCTTAGGACTGGAGAGCGAGGGGGAGGGGGAGTGGGGGGAGGAGTGCAGGGAGGGGGAGTGAAAAGGGAGGATGGGAAGAGGTGGAAATGTTAAATATATAAATTTAAAAAAAGAAAAAAGAAAAGGCAAAAAAGTACTTCTCCCCATCGCCCCTCAATTTATACCTTTTTTTCAAGATAGGATTTCTCTATGTAACAGCTCTGGCTGTCCTGGAACTCACTCTGTAGAACAGGCTGGCCTCAAACTCACAGAGATCCGCCTGCCTCTCCCTCCACAGTGCTGGGATTAAAGGTGTGCGCCACCACCTCCTGGAGAAGTCTTATGATAGTAGAGAAGAGTGTGTCTTCAGGGCCCTTCCTTGTGAAGGACCAGGTTTTAAACAGCACATCCACTCCATCACTCCAATTTATCTGAGCCTTAGAATCCCTTCATCAATACTAAACCAACTTATTCCAGACATCTCTAGCTTCTCCTCAGTAGACCAACCAAATAAACACCTTTTCTTTTTCTTCTTCCTCCTCCTCCTTTTCCTCCTTCTCCTTTCTTATTTTTTTAAAATTTTATTTATTTATTTATTTAGAGACAGCCTTTCTCTGTGTTGCTGTGGCTGTCCTGGAACTCACTCTGTAGACAAGGCTGGCATAGAAGTCACAGAGATTGGCCTGCCTCTGCCTCCCCCAAGTGCTGGAATTAAAGGCGTGAGCTACCACCGTCAGGCTTAACTCTTGGTACCTCTTAAAACCATTTGAGCTTCAATATTAAACTTAGAATCTCAGCCAGGCTGTAACGGTGCACACCTTTATTCCCAGCACTTGAGGGGTAGGAGTAGGAAGACTATACAGTGAAACCCTTTTGCCACGATGAAATAGTGAATTTAATGAAGTCTCTTCTGTGACTGCATCAATTATTTTGAGGTTTTCTTTCTTCCTATTTTTCCTTTTGCAGTTCTACAAACTGAACCCAGGGCCTAGAACACTCTATGGAGTCACTCTACTAGAAGCAGGTTATTATAGAACCAGACTACACCATGTCTTGGCACTTTCTGCACACAAGCAGTTCCCTCTCTACTTTCTGCTGGGTTTTTTTTTTCAGCCTGGAACCTTCACCAGAATGTCAGTGCCTTTGATTTTGACTCAGACTGTAGAAAGGTAAGGTAGTTCCTGTTGTTTTGTGATCTAAGATTATGGCTTCGTATTTCAGCTACAGGAAACTGTTCTAGGTTTCAATGTCTCTACATGATTACTAGTGGACATCTCAGGATGTGAACTCAATGATGCATTTGTGCATTTCCTGTGGTGAAGCTCTGCTCTTTGAGCATGTACATGATGAACCAGAGTGAGGGGTTTCTGAATGTTTCATGGCTGTTCCAGAACTTGTGATCTCTGGGCTATTGGTATGTGTATATCATAGTATGTAATGTTCCTAAGATGAGTTATTTAAAATTTTGGGGACTATATTCAACTTGTTTAGTCTCATTTTAGGGGCAATATTTCTTTCTTTTTGAGATTATGTATACAGTGTTTGCTTGCAGGCCAGAAGAGGGCATCAGATCTCATTACAGATGGTTGTGAGCCATCATGTGGTTGCTGGAAATTGAACTCAGGACACTTAACCTCTGAGCCATCTCTCCAGCCCCGAGGGGGGCACTATTTCTAGTAACATATCTCTTGACTTATCTGGTTACATGTGTACCAGGATGGCAGCCATCTGACCCATTAAAACTTGGGAATTTCTGTGTTGAGGCCTCTTCTGTTTTTGGTAAATGCTCATTGCATGAGCTTCTTGATTTGTCCATGGGTCTAGATGTCAGATACAGGATCTCTTTCTGGCATTTTCCTGGTTGATAAGGTCTCTGACTTGACGATGGTTTTACATTATAGGAGACCTGCCCTACTTATGGGTGTTCCTATGTCTCTGTTATTTTAGAATAAATCCCTGGATGTGGACTTTTTAAAAATCTGTTTATTGTGCATGACTTAGGGTCTTGAGTTTGAAGTCTGTGATTTCTTTATGGGTCTATGGGCAGACCTCTAATCTGTCTGTGGTCACATATCCCAGGACTTCAACTGCTTGACCAGTCTGATGCCAAGATTTCAAATAGGATTCTAAACTGTTTGTAGCCTCTGAGGTTCTTGACACACATGTTCTCACTGTAAAACCTATAACCTCTTGCCGGGCGGTGGTGGCGCACGCCTTTAATCCCAGCACTCGGGAGGCAGAGGCAGGCGGATCTCTGTGAGTTCGAGGCCAGCCTTGTCTACAAGAGCCAGTTCCGGGCTACAGAGAAACCCTGTCTTGAAAAACAAAAAAACAAAACAAAACAAAAAAAACCTATAACCTCTTTGTTAGTAGTTATGTTCCAGAGTATACACTGTATACATAATAAATCTAAAGCAACAAAAAGAGCAGTATGTGCTCTTAACCCACTGAGCCATTTCCCCAGCCCCTCTCTAATCTCTTTATGGCTATATGTTAGAAGATCTCATATCTGTTTCCAGATTTTTTTCTTGTATGTGAGGTCTGTGACTTGATTGTGAATTTTTACTGCAGGATCTGAAATCCCTGATTTGTAGGTATCCGTCTCAGGTGGCAAGGACTTGGATTTGTTTGTGGAAATAAGACTTCTAGGTTTCTGTACTTATTCTGGGTGTTTATCCTGCCTGTAAAGTTTCAACCTGTTTGTCTTTCCATGTTGTAGGATTTGAGGTCTCTGTGCGCGCTCTCTCTCTCTTTAAATTCTCTTTTCCCCCCAGAGGTTCCTAGTCTGAGTATAGAATCATAGTGAGAATCTGATCCTTTGTTGAATTAGGTATGTTCAGTTGTGTTATGTGCCCATTTTTAAGGACCTACCTGACTTGATTATGGGTTTATGTCTAATAATGTGTTTCCCTTTATACTGTGTGTCTCAGACTTGGAGGACTGATATACTCAGGGGTAAATTCCTGGGCTGTGGCATTCCTGATGTCTTTGTTCATGCTACCCTAACCATGTCAATAAGAATAGCTGCAGGTTTCAGAGATTGACATCTTCAGGGTACTGCTTGCTATCTGTCCCCCAGAGACATACATGCACAAACAGCTCACAGACCTCACAAGGAGCAATGAATTTCCACACCAGATACTTCCTACTTACAGACATACAAAAGGAGCACACAAGCATACATTCTGGGACATATACCAAAGCATCCTTAGTCTTCAATCACTTGGAACTAAACTTATTAGCACGTGAGAGTTGAGTTCCAAGTAACTGAAGACTCTGGGATATAGTCCCTGAAAAACAACAGAGACCTATTAGGGTAGCACATACAGTCTCTGGGACCCGCAGCTATGCTAACTGACATGGTAAGAGGGCTTTGGAGATTATTAAGATTCCTGAGAAGGGACAATCCTAGGATATCTGGGTGGTCCGACATGATCATAAGTGTTACTATATGAGGGAAGCATGAAAGTGAGAGTTGGAAAAGATGATGTGGTAACAATTCAGAGAGCTAGAGACAGAAATAGGTGAATACAGAGACAGAGACAGGAGGAAGATGCTAAAGGAGAAAAAAATAGTGAATGATGAAACATGGCTGGTTTCAAAGGTAGAGGGACAGTAAGATACAGAATGTGGGCCTCCTCCTACAGGGGTGAACTGTCCCTAAGAGCTCCAGAGGGAAGTCAGCCAAATTGACTTAAAAAAGCAAAATTAGTTTTTCATGTCTATATATCCAAGTCATTTATATATAAACAAGACCATCTGATATATTTGGTTCTCAAAGTTATTTTTTGATGGATGAGACAGGGCCTTGCTATGTTACTAAGACTGGCCTCAAATCCCTGGGCTCAAGCAATCTTACTGCCTCAGCTTCTTTTTTTTTTTTTTTTTTTTTTTTAAATATTTATTTATTTATTATGTGTACAGCATTCCTTCCATGTGTGCCCGCAAGCCAGAAGGGGGCGTCAGGTCTCATTATAGATGGCTGTGAGCCACCATGTGGTTGCTGGGAATTGAACTCAGGACCTCTGGAAGAGCAGTCAGTGCTCTTAACCACTGAGCCATCTCTCCAGCCCCCGTGCCTCAGCTTCTTTTACTTTAATTTCAATCATATCTACTAAAACTCATTCCCCTTTTGACCTGAAGAAATATAAATTTGTGTTGTTTTATGACAAAAATATTGTTTGTTTCTGCAAATACAGTATTCTAGATTATGGTATGTCTATCTGAGTCCTGGTCCATATCACTGGCTGGGAGCTTCATCATCTGTATGTATCTGATGATGGCAGTTTCTCATCTCTGGGCTGGAATATGAAGTGATGGATGAGCTCTCTGACCTTTCTGTGGATCTTCATTATAGGATAGCAGGTCTAAGAGCTGTTTCTGGTATTCCTGGCCCCAGATGTCTCTAACAAATAAAAAAATTTAAAATATCAAATACTTCACATACCAGACACCTACCAACACTCTGGAACATAAATCAAAAAGTCTATCAGAGACTTGAAGTCTGTAAATGTTTCAGAGTTGACCTGGTCTATGTAATCAAGGTTCATCTGGAGATTACAATCTTCCCACCTCAGTTTCTCAAGTACTAGGATTAAACACATGTGCCACCATGCTTGACCGGCTCTGGCTGTGGGTTTTTTTTTTTTTCCCAGACAGGGTTTCTCTGTAGCTTTGGAGCCAATCCTGGAATTTCCTCTTGTAGACCAGGCTGGCCTCGAACTCACGGAGATCACCTGCCTCTGCCTCCCGAGTATTGGGATTAAAGGCTTGCGCCACCACCACCCAGCTTTTTTTTTATTTTTGTTTTTTAAAAAGACAGGATCTCACTATATAGCCCTGGAACTTGCGATGTAGATCAGGCTCAGGCTGGCCTCAAAAATCACAAATATCCACTTGCCTTTCTCCCTAGTGTATTGAATTAAAGTGGAGTGTGATCACAACCATCTGGCTCTGCTCCTGTGTGAGTACATTTCCAGGTTGTTAGCACTGTCGTCTTTGTGTCCTTCATGATTATTAAAGGCGTGTGCCACCATCGCACGGCTCGTATAAGTCTTTGATCTGTTCTTTGTCTTACTTTTCAAAGTGTGATGTGAGTAGGTGTTTACCCTGACATAGGAAGTATCTGGTATTTTTGTGTGTTTATGCTCCAGGGATTAGAGCTATGATGTTTGATGCTTATATGGTTTTGAATATTATTCCTCTGAAATGTTTGTGGATATCTATCTCATCTTAATGGTTTTTGATCCCATATGTCACGGGATGTGAGATTCATTGGGGCATATACTTCCTAGAATTTGAATTCTCTGAGCTCTTTCAATGTCATAGGGGGTGAGATCCCTGATCAGTTTGTTAATGTCTGTGAGGCCTCATGTAAGATAAATGCATCTTATCATTTGAAGTTATCAGAATTATTTGATATCCTACATCTAATACAGTCTCTGAATTATATTTTTGAAGTCTGTCTTAAATCTTAGGATTTCTGAATACCAGGTGGTTTTGAGGGTTTTTAATCTGCATCACACAGGTGAGTTCACTGTACTTAAATTGAGGTGTATAAACTATTTGATCACCAGCATGCCCCTAAACTTGTTGGTTCCAGAGTTCCCTGGCCAGTCTAGATACGCTGCCAGGTGTGATATCTGTCTTTTGGGTGGTCTGAGTCCCGTAGTGATATACTTGACCTACTAGGGATTTCAAACAAGGTCAACATCCCTGAGCTTCTAATGGGTACGAAGGCAAC
This sequence comes from Chionomys nivalis, assembly GCF_950005125.1. Classification (NCBI taxonomy): domain Eukaryota; kingdom Metazoa; phylum Chordata; class Mammalia; order Rodentia; family Cricetidae; genus Chionomys; species Chionomys nivalis. The sequence goes on from NC_080112.1 coordinate 26,100,650, forward strand.
AAAAGGCACATTTTCTGAACTGTTTGCAGCTCTGCATTTAGTATATAAAATGTCTTAATTCTGCGAGAGTCCTTGGATTGGGTTTCCATCAGCTACTCAAAAACCACCAAGTGGCGGCACATGCCTTTAATCCCAGCACTCCGGAGACAGAGGCAGGCAAATTTCTGTGAGTCTGAGGCCAACCTGATCTACAGAACAAGTTCCAGGACAGCCAGGACTGTTACAGAGAGAAACTAGATCTCAAAAAACCAAAAATAAGGTCCTTTTAGGTGAGGTATCAGATTTTCATAATGATTCTTTGCATTTGTGATTTGGAGCATGGGGCATTCCTTGCAACATTTTGTTTTGGTTTTTCAAGACAGTGTTTTTCTGTGTAACAGCCCTAGCTGTCTTGGAACTTGCTTTGTAGAGAATACTGGCTTCAAACTCAAGAGAATCACCTGCCTCCCTAGTACTGGGATTAAACGTGGACCACTACTCCTAGCCCCACTCCCTTGAAGTTTTGAGCTAATAGTACAGTGAACAAGTCTTTTCATGGTGATATGGATTGTTTTGATTTTTCTGAAGTTTCAGGATGTTTCTGGAACTTGGTAACAGCTCACTATAACTCTGGCTGTTGGGCTGTTTCCAAAGTAAAATACTTTGAGGGAAATCTTGGTCCCAGAGTATATAATTTATTAGAGGTCTGTTTCTAGGGACTGGGGTTTCTGAGCAGTCTGAAATTCTTTCCCAAATTTCTGGAGTGTTTGAGGATCTGTGTTCCGGGATTGTCAGTCAACTTGTGTTTTCACATTGTATGTGTGCCATAGGAGGGTCCACTGCTCAGGTTTACATTTTGAGTTTGTGCCCCCTATCACAACAGATAACCTTAGTTGCTATACTGCCTTATTTAACTGTAAAGGCTCCTGACATTTAAGTTCTCAAATCCTTGAGATACTATGCAATTTCTCACAGAAGACAGTAGTTCTGTTTGAGGACCAAATCTCAGACAGTATCTGAGTGGCCACAAAACTTCTACCTGGAGCTATGAGTTATATACAGAACTGTGTTATCTCAGAGCATGAATGCAGACTCAAAAGGTCTATGCTGTGTCCTTAGGTGCCTAGCTCTCTGGACTTGAGTATCAATGAGCCTATTTGAGATTACCACCTATATAGCAAAACAGAAAAGCAGTGGATCACAAACAAGCATGTGAGGTGATTGTGTTTAGCACATATACTCAAATATTTGCAGAAAATGGTTACCTGAGACATTTTCAAATATACCAGATAGCCTTTAAGTTGAAAACTTCAAGAACAGATATGTTAAGATAAATGTGCTTAAAATTCAAGCTGAGCCCTTAATCTTCTTCAGCTAGTTTTAATCTTCCTCAGCTAGTTATATTTGTTTGTGGCAACTAATAGTGATTAATCCATTTAGACAGGGTTGGACTGTTCATTCTTAAGTGTATTTTTAAAATGGAAGTTATGTAGCAAGACCACTTTAGGGGCCCCAAATAGGAAGATTAGTCAGATGACTTAACCTTTTTACACTACATTCTAGGGCAGTCCCAGCTTCAATTTCTAGTTTTCAACAACGTAATTTATTGATGCACACTCCAGGCTGGGGAGGGCTGAGGGGTACATAAGAGAACCAGATTCAGTCCATGCCTGAAGGTCAGCCTTGGAGGTGTGGGCAGGACACATACAGACACAGAGATCCGGTAGCAGGGTGCACAGTCTCACATAGGGGCACTCTGGGCACAGGAAGTCAGGAAAGGCTTCCTGAAGAAAATGGGGAGAGCAGGGGGCAAGGCAGCCATCAGAATCTTTGCCTTTTGTACATTTCTAGGCAGTTTAACTTTTGAGACTAGTGGACCCAGGTAAATACTTGAAGCTGACAAGTAAAAGGGGGCTTAGCTCTCATCTCACCATATTCTAGTGAATAAGTTCTCCCCAATCATTTTTGGCCTAGTCCTGGGCTCCACTGCTGTGGTTTTCAAGGCATCCCTGAGACAATCCATATGGACCATATGGACCCAGTGCCTGGCACCTCATCAACTTCTAGTCAATGCACATTATTGTCTTAAGTGCTATCTACAGACTACCTATATCTTGGTTTCAGCTTCTAGTAGTTCCAGTGGTATTACATGCCAAGGCAGGGTTTCCAGCACATCTAAAACTCTTTACTCCCTGATGGTAAAACTCAGTCCTAACCCTCCCGTGGAGCTTTCAAAGAGGTATTTCACCCCACCCCCATTTTGGTAGCACTTGGGCAACTACTTCTCAGACTTGCAACTCTGAGACCCTGTGGGTCTTAAGATCAATACTACCCAGCATCAAAAGCATGATGAGCAGAACCAGTCTTATCCACTAGCCCTAGAGACCCCCTTTTCTTTCACGACTACAAAGGCTCTGTGGTTGTTGATACAGTTAGGCTGGATAGCTCTCTGAGCTCTGATGTTTGTCTGCCTGGGGGCTGCTTCCTCATACTTAAGAACAGTGAAGAGGCCTGCAACATGTCACAAAGGCTCCAAGCAGAAGCAATTAAAAGAAAAATCTTAGCTGGGTATAAACCTATATGCACAGCATGTAGAAAGCTAAGACAGGAGGATTAAGAGTCTAACACCAGCCTGAACTACATAGAGTTACAGAAATGCTGTCCAAAAAAATCATTTCTGGGGCTGAGTTGCTCACTTTAGACTTCCATGACATAACATGAATTCCAACTTCAGGGAATCCTGACGTGAAAAATATACTCCTGAAAATGGGGCTGGGAGTTTTAAGTGCAATGCCTGATGGGCCTGGGACAAGGGAAAGGAGCAGAGAAAGGGTACCCAGAGTCAGTCCTCACCACAGCCCTGACCTTGGAGCAGAGCAGGTGGGCAACAGGTCGGGGCAGATGAGGACAAGTAGAGGCAGACAAGGCTCTGATGGTCATTCTTGACAAGAGGGCAGCAGTAGAGGAAGGTGGCTTCAGGCCCCTTCAATTAGTGTGGCCTCAAACTTCTCAGGGCTTAGAAGAGGTATTTTCGGCAAGCTGTTGTCCCACATTTGCATTCAATACGGACCCGTTTCTTGGGGGAGCCAGGGAGCCCAGCCAGGCCAAAGTTGGAGTCCATTCTGGTACTTTCCATGTCCACGGGGTCCACTGTGAAGTCACAGTCAGGGAAGGAGGGGGGATTTGTTAGAAGGCCTGCATGCATGAAGCGTCCTGCTACTACCCCTTATACCAGAAGACCCAGGGATCTTGAGTTGGGAGTTAGGAGAGGATCTTTGGGAGAGTTGTTTGGGATTAGAACTGGAGCACAACACTAGAGGAACTGTTCAGGACGGGTTGAGGAATGTTTTGGGAGGAAGATGGCTGACAGGGAAACCGAAGGGTCATGTCAGGTACAGTTCAGGAATGAAGGGCAACCTGAGCACCCAAACCCTTGTCCATTATCTTGCCAAGTGTTTCCAGAGATGACTAGTTTATCAAGAAGAGGATTGGCTGGAGAGCACAAGGAAGGTGAAAGAGGATTAGAGTCAGGAGGGGCAGGGGCAGTTCATTCAAGATGGAAGTACCTGTGCCTTAACTCTCCAGCCGAACATCCTCTCCCACAAGTCTTGAGAGAAGGTGGTATTATAAGTCTATCAGGGTTGAGGTTCAGGGGGTAGAAACATGAGAACCCACTTGCCTTGGGCAGGGTTCAGGTAGGAGGCTGGGAGTCAGGAAGAACATCTTAAAACTCCGGCAAAAGAATTTCCCTTGGTCTGCTAATAACCCATATATGCCTTGGGGTAGGGTCCTTATATCCCATGTCATGTGTCCCTGCCCCTGGGGCCCTTGCCACCCCCACCTTGCATGTTGTAATCAAAGGTGAGCTCCTCGCCCGCCCAGATGGTTCTTGTGGCAAAGAAAGCGATGCGGGGTAGTCGCTCATCAAGGTTGTCTATGAATACGTTGTACACCTGCAGGTTGGGATCACACTGGACAAGAAAGAACAGTGGGAAAGTGAGGAGGGGCCCTGGTCTGCCCCTCCCAACCCTCTGCCCGCCTGCTGGAGGCACCCACACTATGGTTGACAAAATGAGAGATGTTGCCGTAATAGGCGGCATCCACGGTATATACGTCTTCCACGTAGTCCAGGTCAAAGAGGTAGGTGGCGCCCTGGCGGTCGTAGATCTGGCCCCGCCGCTCTGCCTCCTCTGAGGTAATAATCTGGGGGAAGGGGGTAAGATTGGTCATGAAGGTTCAGGAAAGCCAGCCCCAGCTTGATTCTGATCTGGCCCCTGGGAAGAGAAGAACAGTGAGTAGGAGTGAAGTCTACCAGTTCTCAGAGGGTTACCCACCACCCACCCATTCTCCAACCTCTGGAAGGCAGGTGTCTTACAATGGTGTGGAGAGTGGTGGTGGCTGCAAGGTGCAATTAAGAGTGCAAGGAAGAGGAGGTCCACTTTCTGTTCCCAGTGAGATGTCCCAGAGCCTCATGTATAGTTGGGGCAAATCAAGATGGGACAGAAACACAGAGACAGAAAGACCCAGAGCACAGGCAAGAAAGTGAGAGCCAGGGTGCAAGGAGAAAACTAACTGACCCAGGGCAGGACAGCAAGAGACATAGTACAAGGCAACAACAAGGGAATGAGAACCAGTGTAGGCCATGCAGATGGCAAGAACACAGAGGACGTGGGAAATAAAGAGACCCTAGACAGTGGGGACGAGGGTTTGAATAGATGGGAAAGGGACTCAGACAAGAAAGCTAGAGTCAGAGACAAAAACACAGAATCATAGTATGAAAGATTCAGGTCAGAGAGAAAGAAGACCAAGGCCACAATCTTCAAATCCTGAGATGACCAGAAAAAGGCTGAGAATAAAACTTCACGATAAAATGGCAGAGATAAAGGGAGAGTAAGGATGGGAGAAAATATGAGACAAAGAAAAGCAAAACAGATCTGAGAAGGTCCTAACACTGAACTCTGGTGCCAATACTTGAAGCTGGAAGGCACCTCCTCCCACATTTCCTCTCCAGTATCCCCATCCTAGTAAGCATGAAGTTACTTTACCATTCCAGTTCTGACCTGCTCTCCCAACCCTCACTTGACATTTCTCACCTCCACGCTTTCCCTGTTACCCCCAACTATAGCCTCTAGCAGCCCTCAAGTGCTATTGTCTTTCTGGGTGTCTTACTGTACCAAAGAATGCCATCTCCTCAGCCCAGGGTACCCTCACTTCTGGCTTTCCTTCACCTGCCTACTATAATATAAGTGCACAGACAGAGCACAACCCACAGCAGATACATGCCAGCTGCTATTTTTTCTTCTGACCCAGCAATCCATCTGGCCCAAGAGGCAGTCTTCTAGGTAGTTTCAACACTCCCTTCCCACCTGTCTTCTTTCCCTCTTCTTCAGAAACACCCTACACTTCCCTGATGACACTGACCATGCTCCTCCTATGTTCAAATCTACCCCCTTCTGGGCCTAACCACCCTATGTTCTCTAGCAAGGAAGGCGCCACATTGGTGTTCTGTTTGCTACCTGCCTCTTCTGCCATCATCTATGTCCTGTGCCAAGTCCTGATCAACAGCTGCTTCTCTAATCTCTAAAACCTAGATTTACCTCCCAACCACACTTCATACCACTACCATTCCTGAAAGACCCAACTTCCCCATTTACAATTTTTTATTTCATTCATTCAGTGATCTTTTGTTTTGGGGGGCTTTTTTGATGGTGTAAGCAAATTCAGGGTCTTGCACACACTAGCCACTCTAATATATACCCTCACCCCACCAGGTTATTTTTCACTGGGAACTCGGCCTACATCCTTCTCATGAGGCTGATCAGTCTGGCTGGTGAAGAATACAGGCCTAGATATGACCCTCGGGCCACAAATACAACAAAGATGGAATCAGACACACATACTGTAAGATACTATTCAGGAAAAACTCAGATAGTGTGTGTTTGTGGTGGGGGGGAATGTAAGAAATATGGCCTAGGGATAGAGCTGGTTAAGCATACTTAGTGCATTGTGGGTTGGGGTGTATGTGTGTATGTGTGTGGCGGTACACACCTTTAATCCCAGCATTTGGGAGAAAGAAGTAGGCAGATCTGAGTCTGAAGCAGCCTGGTCTACACAGAGAAACCCTGTCTCAAAAAACAAACACAACCCAAATACCCTTAAGTTCAAGGGATCCAATACCACCTCTCCTTCTGGGCTACATGAACACTGCAAATGAGTGCATGCACACATGTACCCACACAAAATCTAAAAAAAAAAAAAAATGAGATTCAGCCAGGCAGTGGTGGTACACACCTTTAATTCCAACACATTGGAGGCAGAGGCAGTTGGAGTTCTTTGAGAATTTGGAACTCTTGAGTTCGAGGCCAACGTGGTCTACAGAGTGAGTTCCAGGACAGCCAGGACTACACAGGAAAAAAAAAAAAAAAGACTTTTTCCCTGTTTCGAAAAACTAAAGGGATTCATCCTCTAAAGCAGACTCCAGGTCATAACGGGGTATCACCATCATAAACAGTAAAGCCTCTCTCCTGAAGAATGTAGCAATAGCCATGGGAGTATTCACTTAAAGCAAAGTATGCTGAGGCAGGCCTATCTCCCTGAGAACCTTATGGGAACTAAGAATAGACATTCTAACTCACCAGCATACTTGCTCGTCTCAAAGCCACCTTTCTAGTTGAAATCTTTCAAACCAGAAGAAATGCCCACATCCTCCCCCACTCTATCTTTCTGCCTGTTCTGCTCCTACCTGCTGCCCCAGTCTCACCGGGATGAGTCATAGCCTCCAGGTCTAAACAGCTCCTCTCCCTTTCTATCTCCTGTGATGTCCCACCCTGAAAACTCATTCCTGTTTCCACCCCTACTCTCTATCAGCTCTCCAGACTGTCAAGGAAAACAGGCAGCCTAGGAATTAGCAGCTTAAAAAGGCTACAAACATGGATGAGAAATAGAAAACTGAGTCAGTGGCTACTCAGCCCCCTCCTGTGAGATCCCAAATCTCTGTGGACATTTTCTCAGAAAAAAAAAGTAAGCAGGCTTGCCAGAACACCTGGTTTAAATAGGGATTTCCTATCTACTTCACTTTACTAGTCTATAGAATGGGAATGTCAGCAAGAAAGTCTCAACTTAGGGGCTGTTTTACAACACAAGTGCATTTTGTGTTGGTTTTGCAATGACTAGTTGAGTAGTAGTAGCGTTACCTTGTTGAAACCTAAGGTTCACCCTTTATGTGCCAAATTACTATCATTTAAGCAATTAAAACTCAGCTCCATTCCAGAGATGATAAAATATAGAGAGAATACATGTTTCAGAAAAAATAAACTGCTAGTATTCTCTGCTTGATTAGGCTAGAAATAATCTGTGGAAACATGAAAATCTGGAACAAAGACAGAAAGATCCATAGGAGCAGAAACTATTGTTACAAACTGCCAGTGCCCTGAAAGATTTGCATCCATGTTTGAGATGATGCTCTGAATTAATTACACAGCACCTTGCAGGTTAGAATGTGGCTTAGTAGCAGAATACTACCTAGCATAAGGGAGGTTCCCCATTCTACAGGAATAGATTACAATAATATAGTACCTCCCTCAGGAGCATCTAGACAGTGCCCCATAATTAATATTTCTATGATTAAACATATGACTTCACCAGTACAAAAACAATATATCAGGTCAAGTTATTAAAAATAAAAACACCTGGGCTGGAGAGATGGCTCAGAGATTAAGAGCATTACCTGCTCTTCCAAAGGTACTGAGTTCAATTCCCAGCAACCACATGGTGGCTCACAACCATCTGTAATGAGGTCTGGTGCCCTCTTCTGGCCTGGTCTACAAGAGCTAGTTCCAGGACAGGCTCCAAAGCTACAGAGAAACCCTGTCTCAAAAAAAAAAACCAAAAAAATACAAAAAAACAAAAACAAACAAAACAACAACAAAAAGGGTTGGATTAGAGAGGGGAAAGTAAGAAAGAGACGAGAGGGCTCCTGGAAGCCCTGCTATTTCCAGAGTGGAGGAGCAAGACACTACACCCAGGGCTGGAGAGATGGCTCAGAGGTTAAGAGCACTGCCTGTTCTTCCAAAGGTCCTGAGTTCAAATCCCAGCAACCACATGGTGGCTCACAACCATCTGTAATGAGGTCTGGTGCCCTCTTCTGGCCTTCAGGCAAACACAGACAGAATATTGTATACATAATAAATAAATAAATATTTTTTTTAAAAAAGACACTACACCCAGGGGTGTAGGTGCTGTTTTCTATATAAGATCCTGTGTATAGAGAGGGTTTTTCCTTTACCCCGGTCAATACAATTACACTAACCAGCTTCCTGCTTGGGATGACTCTGGGAATGCTGAAATCTTGGAGGGTCTGGACACTTCTCCAGACTGACAGATATCCCAGGCTAAGGGCATCTCTTCTAGAAGGATGTCCATATCCAAGACTATCCATATCACCCTGCGATGAAGACATTTCTGGATTATGGAGAGTTCAAGCTTCCTCCAGGTCGTAAGAATAGAAGCTTGCATACACCCATAATCCCAACACTCAGGAAGCAGAGGCAGGTAAGTCTGAGGCCAGCCAGATATACACAGTAAAACCCTGTCTCGAAAAACCAAAAAAGGAAAAAATAAAAGGGGGGGTGGGTGGAAGTCCCTCTCCTAGTCAGTGTCACAGATACAGTGGACACCCTCAGATGTATTCTCCGGCCAATTACTATCACTTTCCAAGTAAATAACATCTAGGAGGGACCTATGATATGAAAACACATGAAGTCACATTTAGACAGTCAAGATCCAGGGAAGCTAAATCTCCCAAGCACTGAAATTTGTCTACGTTTAAAAAAAAAAAAAAAAAAAAAAAAAGCTGCTCAACCCCAAATGCCCACCATGTCTTACTTTACTTTCTGCTATACACACCTGCTAGTTGCTCACCCAGACCCTTTTGTTTTACAACTGATCGCAAAATTAAATCACACACCCCCACACCTCCCTGGTACAGAGGTAAGCTAGTGACTCATTTCCAGCCAACATAGTGGGTACGAGTAGCATGTATTGCTTCCAGGCCTGACTCATTAGTACCTTCCGCTCCAGTCCCCCACTACAAAATGCTGAGAATCTAGGGCTGGAGAGATGGCTCAGAGGTTAAGAGCATTGCCTGCTCTTCCAAAGGTCCTGAGTTCAATTCCCAGCAACCACATGGTGGCTCACAACCATCTGTAATGGGGTCTGGTGCCCTCTTCTGGCCTGCAGGCATACACACAGACAGAATATTGTATACATAATAAATAAATATTTAAAAAAAAAATGCTGAGAATCTGATGATGACCTGAAGGGCCTAAGGTACAAGAAAGGCATAAAGGGGAATAAAATCCTAGGGGACTAGAGTCAGTATGTGAACAGGCTATCCTTCACCAAAACACCAACACTAGAGTGTTCACAAACTGGGTTCACAAACCTCCTAGACCAGGCATAGTGGCACATGTTTGTAATCCCAGCACTCAGGAGGACCATGAGCTCAAAGCCAACCTGAGCTATATATAGAGGGAGACTCTGCCTCAAACAATGCAGACCAACTCCTAATGTGTTAAGCCACAAAGATCTGGGGATTAGTGATTTTAAAAAAGCTAGCATGCATCATGTACCACCCACCTTTCCCCCAGGGAAACCTGAAAGTCTAGTTCAGTGGTTCTCAACCTTCCTAATGGTGCTACCCTTTAATCCAGTTCCATGTTGTTGTGATCTCCAAATGTAAAATTATTTTCATTGCTACTTCATAACTGTATTTTTGCTACTGTTATGAAACATAATGTAAATATCTTATGTTTTTCGATGGTCTTAGGTGTCCCCTGAGAATCCCAGGGGTTGCAACTCACAAGGCTGAGAACCACTGGTCTAGAGGCTCTTGCCAAATCTCCATCCAAGACAAGCCTACATGCATGCTACTTTAGTTTCACTGTTTGTGATACAATAACCCTTATCACAAAATGAGAGAACTTGCCTTACTAGGTGATGCAACCCTATATGACCAGACCACATAGCTTTGCAAAGGTTTACTGCCTGAAGCTTGGTTCCCACTTTCTTTGCTATATACCCTTATGAAGCCATTTGAGGTCAGAAGTCCTTCAGTGTTCTTTTTACTACCAGCATGATCCTGTTGATGTGTCAGGTAAAAGCACTGACCCCTGCTACAATGTCCCTATAACACTCAGAGGAAAGCAGAAGAGTTTTAGGCACATGGTTCAGGCACGCACACTACAAACACATAGCAGGAAAGGCTACACACATAACCAGACCAATCTCCTCACCTCTCCCACATACTCCATAACAAAGCTATTTTTGCGGATCTTTTCCAGCGTGCGGACACCCCAGCCTCGCCCATCATTAGTGCGGAAGATGCAGAGGTCGTAGCGGATGCCTTTCTGGACTACACGGTTAGGGCAATCATACCCACAGCAACATCGGGAGTTGCACTCGTAGATGGGCTGACCAGCTTTCAGCCGCACCTGGCCTTGGTCATTGTAGGCAAACTTGTGCAGGGATGCTCCAGGGCAACAGCCTCCAGTGGGTGCCAACAGACAGTCCTGGCACTCACAGCCAACAGCCACCTGGTTGAGGGTGATGCCCTCACCAACACGATACTCATTGATATAGACAAAGGACCGTGGAGGGCCATCCAGGTCTACCTCATTCTCCACAGTGATGCGTCCCAGGTGGCTGCGCTTGGCATTGAGCTCTTGCTCCCAGCGCTGCAGTGCCCGCCTCTGCTTGGCCTTCTGCACCAGGTAGTTGGCTAAGTTTGGGTCCAGGTGCCTGGGCGGCTTTGACCGGCGATGCCGGCGGAGCAGCTCTCTTTCTAAGTCCTTGTGGAACTGCTTGAGAATGCGCACGCATTTGAGATTCTGCCGTGGTTCCCAGGTATTCTCTGACTCAGGATATCCACGCCATTTAACCAGGTAGTACTCCTGATCCTGTTAGGACAGGAACAGGAGAGTGCCATAAATGTGAGATCCTTGTGGCAACGGAGAACACTCACCCCACACTACTCTTTTTCTAGAATGGGTCCATGCAGTGCCTCTTTTGGAGTAAGAATTAATAAATTCAACTTCCACTCTCTTATTACTAGCTGTTGAAATTCCTACTTTTTCAACCCCCCAGATCACTTCCTCCTATATTCCAATGATCTGTTCAGGCCTAAACTCCTACAAACTCCTAGGTTTTTTTGGTTCCTCTTGAGCTCACACTCCCCACTAAATACATTTAGAATCTGATCCCTTCCACCACATCAAAACACTGCCACTACAACCAGCCAATTCTCTGGTAGTCGACTCTCCATTGATCCCGTTTTTTTTTTTTTTTTTAAATATTTATTTATTATATATACTATATTCTGACTGTGTGTATGACTGCAGGCCAGAAGAGGGCACCAGACCTCATTACAGATGGTTGTGAGCCACCATGTGGTTGCTGGGAATTGAACTCAGGACCTTTGGAAGAGCAGGCAATGCTCTTAACCGCTGAGCCATCTCTCCAGCCCCATTGATCCCGTTTTTACCCCTACTCTTTCAGGCAGTTTTCTGTAAAGTGCCAGGGGTGGGGGGAGCTTTAATTGTTGGGAGTCAGCCATAGGATAGAGTTTAAATGTCAATCTGTAGCTTCCTGGCTATGTTGCCTTAGGCAAATAAATTATATCACGTCTGTTACCTCACCTGTAAAGAAAATATAAGTGGGGAGAGGATTATATACATATAACATACACATATCTATAATCCTATCACTCAATAAACCTGAGGCAAAAGGATTCTGAGTTTGGGGCCAGTCTTTGCAACATAGCAAAAGCCTGTCTAAAAATAAAAAGAGGAAAGGAAAAACAGTTAACCTTTTTTTCATCATTCCCTAATGCAGCAGGTATTATCCTGAGCAACTGACACACCCTCTAACTAATTTTCAGAACTCTAGTCCTCCCCGTTTTACAGAAAGGGAAAATAAAGTCTACATTTCAGCTAAGCATGCTGCTTTCAGTGGGCTCTAGTAACTATTACTTTCTCTGGCAGTTAACTGTTGCCATTTCATCCTGTATTATCAGAATTTTAAAAAGTTCCTGGTGTAAACTGGGCGGTGGTGGCACACACCTTTAATCCCAGCACTCAGGAGGCAGAGGAAGGCGGATCTCTGTGAGTTCTAGGCCAGTCTGGTCTATAAGAGCTAGTTCCAAGACAGCTAGGACTGTTATACAGAAAAACCCGTCTCAAAAAAAAAAAAAAAATAAAAAAAGAACTTCAATATTTGTCTACAAGTAATTTATATTTTCAAGAGGGAAAAGACATTTGAGGATTCATTCTGCCTATTATTTGAGAAAGGCACTTGATTTCCTCACCTGTAAAATGGAAAGAAAGACCGTCTATCATGCCATTTTCCCACAGGTGAAAATTCTCTTTGTGAAGAGGTGTGAAAGTTGGGTGGGGAAGAGGGTTCCCTGCCAGGGCATTAGCACACACTCCCACCAGACTTACACGGATCTTCTTATAATCACACAGGTACTCGACTTCAAAGTCATAAAGATTCTTCTTAGAAATGCCAAGGGCAGGACAAGAAAGCTTGGCTAGTCGGCACAGATCCTGAAGCTGATTCCAGGACGATTTGCAACATACACGGCAGCCTGGAATGAGAAAGCACAGGAGTCACAACAAATAGATTCCACAGACCTTAACCAAAATTTTCTTTAATTTTTTGGTTTTACGAGACACAGTTTCTCTGAGCAGCTTTGGAGCCTGTCCTAAAACTAGTTCTATAGACCTGGTTGGGCCTCAAACTCAGAGATCCGCCTGCCTCTGCCTCCCGACAGCCAGGATTAACCACCGCCCTGCAACTTAACCAAGGCCCTCTGCAACAGGAACATGCCAGTTCCTTGAACCCTAATGCTCAGTGCCTAGGTAAAACTCCTGGAGAGAAACCTGCCCCCCACGCAGAGAATCACCCACCTTTCTTTCCCTGTACACGGAGGAATCCAGTTCTTCGAGAAAGGACCCATCCCCTCTTCTGGGAGAATCTACTCCAAACCCTGGCCCCTAACCCTGGAACAGCAAGGCAGAAAATGGAGCAGCTTGCAGCATGAACTGTCTGTAAAAGGATCTACTGCCAGAACTCCCAAGATCCAAAAACTGCCTGCAAACTTGCCTTAGGTTCAAGATCTAATCACCCCTCTTCCCACTTTGCAAAAGAAAGAAAACAGCTCCCTAGCTCAGTAGGGTGCATTGCCTAAGGGGTGTGGGGGGGGGTTAGGATGAAAATCCCTAGGGCAGGAGAGGTGTTATCTGTAAAGAAAGATCTTTACCACTTAGCTGAAACACCTGGACCACATATTTTGGAATTCAAAAATTTGGGGATTTAAAAAATGTAACTTTAGACACATTCATAGCAGAATCTAACACATCAAGCCATCCATAATCAAACACATTAACAGCAAACACATCTACACCGAAAGCCTGAATTTTCCACATTAAATAACCTCACTGAATAATCCCACTTTTAAAGATCCCCTTTAGTGCTGGGTCAGTGGAGGCGCCAGCACTCAGGAGGCAGAGGAAAGCAGAAACGAGTTCAAAGCTAGCCTGGTCTACAGAGTGAGTTCCAAGACAGCCAAGGCTACAGAGAAACCCTGCCTTGAAAAATAAAACAAAAAAAAAAATCATCTGCCATGACTAGTGACAAATCTAAGAAAAAGACTTCTACTTTCGGGGCTTTTTAGATTTTGGAATTATATTGTGGAAAGGTGTCACATTAAGCAGGGAGTAGCGGTACTAGCACTCGGGAGGCAGAAGCAGGCAAATCTCAAATCTCTGTGAGTTCGAGGCCAGCCTGGTCAAAATACTAAATCCCACAGTGAGACCCAGTCTGGGGGGGGGGGGGAAGGCTGTAACATTACTGGAAGCTTCCTCGACTTAGTCTGGGCTGTTTTTTTCAGGCTGCATTATCCCTTGCTTTCTCATTCCACGTTCCTGTGACTCCAGAGGGCTGTTCTCTCAATTCGCGAACATGTAAACAGTCCATGCGGCAAGTCACTGACACACACGGGGTCGCCAAGCGGCTTTCACGTACACATCCCTGCTTCAAAACGCACCCTCGAGTGCGCTCCCGAAGCCATGTTTGTAACCCAACCCTGTCAGAAGACACCTGAGGCTAACTGTCTGCTGAAGCGACCCACTGCCATCTTTAGAAAAGGCTAAAACCTAAAGCCATCAGAACGCGGTCTTCCCGGGCGCGCGGGCGACCGCCGAATCCCGGGCAAGCACTTTCCCGAGCCAAGGCCCGGCGCGACTCCGGCGCCTCGTCCCCGCTCCGGGCCCGTCCCTCCACGAGCCTGCGTGCCACCTGCGGTCGCGCCCCCCCCGGGGCCGCCCCGACCCCGCGCCCCACGCCCCGCGCCCCCCGGCGCGCTCCCCGCCGCGGCAGCCCGTCTACCACTTGTGGAATCTCTCTTCCCAGTCCTAGCCGCCGCCAAGCCTGCCCGTCGCGGTCACCCCTCTCTCCCCGCACATGGAGGAGTCCAGCCCTCCTATCACCGAGCCCCCCGCTCCTTCTCTGGAGGAGAATCTTCGCCCCGAAACCTTGCCCCCGGCGCGCCGAGACACTTCCCACCTAGAGTCGCCGGTTCCCCCATTTTGAGAAGGGGGTCCGTTCCCCTTCTTCCTCCCCTTCCGGCGTCTCCCGTGGAAAGCGAAAGAGTAATGGTCACCGGGAGCCGCTTTTCCCGCGTGTGGTCGCAACCTTCTCCTCAGGACTCTGGCGCGTGCGTGGGCGCGCCGGCCGGCAGCGCGCGACCGAGAACCCCTGCGCGCAGTCTGCGCAGCCCCGCGCCCCCCGCGGCCGAAGCACGCGCCCCCTCCCCTCAGCCCCGCCCAGCCCGCGCGCCGGGCCCGCGCTCTTCAGCCCCATCTTTTCGGCGCCTGTCTTCTAGCTCCAGGCTTCGTGGCTCCGGACGCCTGAGCCGGAGCCCTCCACACATTCCCTCCATTCTACTCGACCGGGCCAGTAGCCTGCGCCTCAGCCACCACAGCTTCACCTTTTAAATTTTCCGCCATCTTTCTCCACAGCTAACGACATTCGGGCCTAGCAGGCCTCGCGAGAAGAGAGCGCGCGCGGGCGTGGCCGGGAACGCGCAGTCTATTGGCCGTCCCTCGCCGCCCACAGCCCCCGCGCAGACCAATCGGAGAACTGGGAGCGAACCCCTCCCGCCAGCACGAGCGGTCTGGAGTCCCGTGCTCGCTGCTCTTTCCCAGAGTGCGTCTGGGCAGTAGAAGTGGTTGAAGTTGCTTAAGGCCCTGCCCCGTCCGTCCGTCACAATGCTAGCCAATCACGTCGTCAGCCATTCAGAAAGGGACTGTTTTTGTCAGATTCCAATTATGTCCGTCATCATATGTCCTCCAGCAGGCTTTCGCTTCCAGGGTGGACCTAGCGCCATATATAGGTACTCTGTCGGTCACCTGGTTCAAATAAATAAGTCGGTTGCCATCGTCAGATTCCGATCGCTTGCCTCCTCATCCACACTGTGCATCAGTCAATAGTAGCGTCCATCTGTACCCACCAGCCCTGAGTCCCCTGAAGCACCGCCTATTGCTGTTAGACAGCCTACCATTCCCTCGGACTGTCCCCATCACCCTGTCAGCCCTTTTCTCAAGTGCAGGTGACATGGAACCGGCTGAGAGGACCCCAGAAAGGGGCTTCTCATAAACTACAGCGTGCACCTATGGCCTGAAGTAGCCTGGGATTAGGTCAGCTAGTCATTGTCAGCTCCCAAAAGCGCTCTGGGCAGTCACACTGCCATGTGGTCACTGTGGATCACTCTGGTTGCTCCTCATTTACCTCGGGACTGCTCAGTGGCTACAGCACCTAACTAAGCCCTCACAACAGGGAGGGCTACGATGAAACCTAGGGGTCACCTGTCAGTGGATCCCCTGGTTTAAAGGGAAAACTCCATGGGTGACAATTGATTGCAAAAGGCAGAAGACGCTGAGAAACCCTTTCTTTCTTTCTTTCTTTTTTTTTTTTTTTGTTGTTTTTTGTTTTTGTTTTCAAGACAGGGTTTTTCTGTAGCTTTTGAGCCTGTCCTGGAACTAGCTCTTGTAGACCAGGCTGGTCTTGAACTCACAGAGATCTGCCTGCCTCTGCCTCCCGAGTGCTGGGATTAAAGGCGTGTGCCACCACCGCCCAGCGAGTAAATCTTTCTTGAAAAATCAAAAGAAAGAAAAAAAGAAACCTACATTTACCAGGTGGTGGCACAAAGAAAGATTGACCACAGAAAGGATTGGGCGAGGGGCTGGGGAGGTGACTCAGTAAAGTGTCTGCCATGCAAACACAATGGCTCAAGCTCAATCTCAGCACTCCTGTAGAAGTCAGACCCGTTAACAAGTCTGTAACTCCAGTGCTGGAGGGCCTGAGATAGGAGGCCTCAGTTTGCTATTGTGGACACATACATATCACCAAATAAATGTAATAAAAAAATGAAAATAAGATGGGCCGGGCAGTGGTGGCACATGTCTTTAATCCCAGCACTCCAGAGGCAGAGGCAGGCGGATCTCTGTGAGTTCGAGACCAGCCTGGTCTACAGAGTAAATTCCAGGACAGCCAGAGCTGTTAAACAGAGAAACCCTTCCTTTTCTTTTTTGTTTTTGTTTTCGAGACAGGGTTTTTCTGTAGCTTTTGAGCTTGTCCTGGAACTAGCTCTTGTATACCAGGCTGGCTTTGAACTCACAGAGATCTGCCTGCCTCTGCCTCCCGAGTGCTGGGATTAAAGGCCTGTGCCACCACCACCCAGCGAGAAACCCTTTCTTGAAAAATCAAAAGAAAGAAAAAAAGAAACCTACATTTACCAAGTGGTGGCACAGGCCTTTAATCCCAGCACTCGGGAGGCAGAAACAGGAGGAGCTGCATGAGTTTGAGGCCAGCCTAGTATATAGTGTTGTGATCCAGCTGCCCTCATTTCCCCTAACCGACAAAGGAACTTCCTTGGGATCTGTAATTGACAAGAATGTTTGTGTTCTTTCTGGCTGGTGTTTTTCCACAGAAGCAGTAGAGATATAAAAGACTGGCTGGGGCAGAATAAAGGTTGCTGTTCTTCCACCTGAAAAAAAGCGTCCGTGTCTCAATCCCGGCACCCCCCAACAGTCTCAGCAAGTCCAGGCTGCGCTAGGTGCGGCACACAGAGAAAGTTCCAGGACAGGCTCCAAAGCTACAGAGAAACCTTGTATGGTGGGGGGGTGGAGATGGAGAGCAACCAAGGAAAATATCCAACATTGACCCCTGGCCTACATATGTGTATACACACACACACACACACACACACACACAAATAAATGTAATAAAAAATAAAAATACCAGGCTGGAGAGATGACTCAGTGGTTAAGAGCACTGACTGCACCTCCAGGGAACCAGGGTTCAATTCCCAGCACTCACATGGCAGCTCACACTGTCTGTAACTCCAGTTCCAGGGGATCCTACACCCTCACACCAATGTACATAAAATAAAGTTAAACAAATTATTTACAAAATAGGAAAAACATTAAAAAATTAAAAATCAGCCAGGCAGTGGTGGCTCATACCGTTAATCCCAACACTTGGGAGGCAGAGGCAGGCGGATCTCTGTGAGTTCAAGGCCAGCCTGGTCTACAAGAGCTAGTTCCAGGACAGGCTCCAAAGTTACAGAGAAACCCTGTCTCGAAAAACCAAAAAAAAAAAAAGAAAAAGAAAAGGTAAAAATCAAGTGGCTAGCAATCAAGGAAGATACCCAATATTGACCACTAGCCCACAGGAATATGTACATATTCCAGAAAAGTCAGAAAAATCCAGAATTTCACAAAGTGCAATTTGTTACAGATTTGCAGACTTAAAGAGTATCCGTAATGTTTTGCTGAATGTGGCCAGTCATATATTTTATTAAGCTTATTTCATTAAATATCTATTCAAAACAATTTGACCATAAGTAGTTAGCATGAAATGTTCACCTGACTTTTTTGAGACAGAGTTTCTCTGTAACAGCCCTGGGTATGCTGGAACTTGCTTTCTAGACCAGGCTGTCCTTGAACCCAGAGACCTGCCTGCCTCTGCCACTCAAGTGCTGGGAATAAAAGCGTGCACCGCTGCCACCACCACCTGGTTCACCTGACTTAATTACTTTGTTCATCCTATAGGTTTTGAAAGTGCTGGGGTCATATGCCTCACCACCCACGGTTATAGCTAAAATGACTGTGGTCATGTCAAGCTGGTTTCCTACAATGAGTCTATCATTTCTCATTCCCAGTATGAGTCAACCCATCAATATCTTGTGATGTGTTAGTTCCCTCAGAACTATCGGATTCTATCGGAACAGAGTTTGCAACTACATGCATCCAAGGAGTCAGGGAGGTTCACTGACAGCCGTTAATCTGTTGGCCCGTGACTTAGTCATTCTTCCTCTCGTGCTGTCAGACAACCAGGGAGTCAGTGTCAGCATCCCACTAACTATATACTACCTGTGAGTGATCAGTCAGAACCCTCAATATCGCATGATTCCACCAAGGTAGACAACCAGCCACCAGAAAGAGCTGCCTAGCAGGAAGCGACAGGCTTGGTCCGCCAGCCTGAAATTGCTGAGGTTAGCTCTGCTAGAGCGCCCAACTTCATTTACTCAGTACTGGAAAAGGCCAGTGACTCAAGGACAGGTTGGGACCAAAGAAAAAGATTAATTTGGAAAGTCAGAAAACAAAAGATAGGAGACTGTCACCAATAAAGACCATCTTGCAGGTAGAAGGTGACAAAGGATTTGAGGAAACTCTTTCTAGTTTGAGTTTGAGGATGGCTGGGCTGGTCATAAATTCCACAGAGGCCTGCTTTTCTGAAACAGGAGCTGTGGTCTGAAGGTCACTGGATGTTCCAGAGTCCGAAGGACATCGATGTTCCAGAGTCCGTAAATCTAGAGAAAAATTACTGATTAGCAAGTTTGCTGACTTTTTTTTAACATCAGGAAGTTGCTTTACCTTGCAACTTAAAGATACTGAATAGGGCAGGGGGCACAAAGCAACTTTGGCCAGAGAACAATTGCTTGCCTTCGTGACCTCCAAAACTTTGAATTGTTTTGTGAGACAGCTTTTCTCTGTGTAGCGTTGGCTATCCTGGAACTCACCCTAGACTAGGCTGGCCTCCAACTCAGAGATCCAACTGCCTCTGCCTCCCAAGTGCTAGGTTTAAAGGCAGGATTTTTTTTTCTTAGTTAAATCATCTGAAGTAGGAAGACACACTATTAATCCAGATCTTTTGAAGTGGGAAGATGCACTTTTATTTAATCCAGGTCTTTTGAGGTGGGACGATCCACCTGTACTCTGGGCCACACCTTCTGCTGGCAGCCTAAATAAGTCCATGGAAGAGAGACACTTGCTCCCTGCCTGTTTGCCCTCACTCTCACTGACAAGTCCATTACTGGCATTAGAGCCTACTTCTTCAGGATTCCAGCAGACACTAAAAACCAATTGAGACCTCCAGCCTCATGGGCTGAACAGCTACTGGATTCTTGGACCTTCTGTTGGAAGACAGCCATTGTTGAACTAGCAGGACCACAACCTATAAGCCATTCTAATAAATCCCACATTCTATAAATTCTATTCCTCTAGAGAACCCTAACACAAATTTTAGTACCAGAAGTGGTTATAGAGCAACAGAAGTATAGGGTTGAATTTTTTTTTTGGTTTTTCGAGACAGGGTTTCTCTGTGGTTTTTGGAACATGTCCTGGAACTAGCTCTTGTAGACCAGGCTGGTCTCGAACTCACAGAGATCCGCCTGCCTCTGCCTCCCAAGTGCTGGGATTAAAGGCGTGCGCCACCACCACCTGGCTAGGATTGAATATTTTAAGTATCTGGAATAGGCTTTCTAATTTGCTGACACCTACAGTTATTGAATCCTCTCCAGTTACTGAAGCCTCTCCTGGAAGCTCAGAGAGTACTGAGAGTCCATGGGGTGAACTGTTTTACAAACTGAAGGAGACAAATGCATTTGATTATCCTGATTCACCACTTGTGAGAGACGATGGATTTGGTGACTTTTGACAATTGGTGGGGAAAAAAACTTGAGGAAAATAAAGATGTTGCCTGTTTGCTCCTACCATCTCTGGATAAACTGACAATGGGAAAAATGCACTTCTAAGATCTCAGAATACAGAGAAGGACAACAGTGATAAAAACTGACCGGCTCCAGATGCACATAAACAGTCTAGAGGTTTCTAAGTGTGCCCTGGAAGAGAATCTTCTCTCCAGCAGCCAGAGCTCAAGTTGTGGAAAATCACACTGAAGCCTTCAAAAGACTTGAATTACAATGAAAATTCAAGTCCCAGTCTCAGAGGGTGTCGGAGGTTAAAGTAAGGGCATCAGTTGGTAAAGAATGGGATTCTGTACCTAGGGATGGGGATGTGTGGGAGGACCCTACTGATGCTGAGAACTCCGAACCCTCAGATTCTCAAGGTTTATCTCACCTGAGGAAGTCCTCTCTCCACCCTCAGCAGAAGCACTCTCAGGCCAGCCCCTGAAATACTGCCTTTTCTACTTTGATTGAGGAAATCAATCCCGAGTTGTCCGCTAAACCAGCAGTGACTTTCTCTGAAGGTGATGCCAAGCAAAACAATACTGTTGTCCCTCAGGGCCCAGAAACAGTTGCCTCTAGACCTCTAACCAGACTCAAGGCAAAGCAGGCTCCTGGAGGGGAGGTAGAAAGTGTAGTGCAGGAGGAGATAAAGCTACACTACTAAAGAGCTTAATGAGCTTGCTAATTCATTCAAGCAGAAGTCTGGGGAATAAGTGTAGGAATGGATTGGTATAGTATAACGATGGAAGGAACATAATACTGGATCAGGCTGAGTTCATTGATATAAACTGAATGGAGAGTCTACGTCTATGGAAGCTCGCTCAGTTAAAAAAGAAAGAGATGGGCCGTGGTGGTGCACATCTTTAATTCCTGTACTCGGGAGGCAGAGGCAGGCGGATCTCTAAATTCAAGGCCTGGTCTACAGAGAGTTCCAGGACAGGCTCCAAAGCCACAGAGAAATCCTGCCTTGGGAAAAAAAAATGAAAAGAGAAAGAACAGTGTTACCAGTTGGCGCTGGCATACACTTCTCATCCCAGTACTTAAAGGTAGAGGCAGGCAGATATCCAAGTGGTAAGCATGGTCTACAGAGCAAGTTCCAGGACAGCCTGACCTACACAGAGAAACCCTGACTCAGAACAAAAAGGTGTTGCGTGATATTTTACTCTTTTGACTTTTCTGGGAGCTCCACCACCCAGCTCCCAAATAAATTACACAGAGGCTTATTATTCTTAGTTATGAATGTCCGACCTTAGCTTGGCTTGTTTCTTGCCAGCTTTTCTTAGTTTATATTATCCCAACTACCTTTTGCCTTTGGGTTTTTATCTTTCTCTATTTCTGTATACCTTTCTTTACTGCTTTCTCCGTGCCTGGCTGGGTGGCGGAGTGGCTGGGTGGCTGGCCAGCTGGGTGGGTGGCTGGCTGTCCCCTGACGTCCTCCTCTCCTTGTTCTCTGTTGCTCTTCTCTCCTCCCAGAGTTCTCCTTCTATTTATCCTCTCTGCCTGCCAGCCCCACCTACCCTTGATCCTGCCTTGCTATTGGCCATTCAGCTCTTTATTAGGACCATCAGGTGTTTTAGACAGGCACAGTAATACAGCTTCACAGAGTTAAGCAAATATGGCGCAAAGTCACACACCTGAAAATAATATTCCCCAACAAAAAAGTATCAAAATTTATTTGAATGGTTGACTGAAGTATTTGTCGAAAGATGGCCTGCTGAAAAGGAGTTGGAGATGCCTGATATCCCTCAGCTTAGTGTTGATAAAGGGATTGTAACGCTCAGGGAAATTGCAAGGCTAGAGTGGATACACTGTGTGAAACATAATTAATGGGTTTACTTGGGCCCCAAAGTAGCAGGGGCCAAGTGGCAGGACCGAATCACCAAAGACAAGGTGGCTGTAGTTATAATGGGCGCACGGACAAAGCCATGTCCATAATGGCCTAACCAGTAATAGGCAGCACAGGCAAAGTAAATTCTGTGGTGGCATGATTCATATGGACCTTTGGCACCAGTACCTCTTGAATGAAGGGATGACCAGATTCCCTTGAGGAAGGCCCTTGATAAAATACCTAAGAGTTTTGCTGTTACCCTTTCCCCAGTCCTTTCCCAGAGGGACCTATATCCTACATGACTTTTTTGTTTTGTTTTGGTTTGGTTTTTGGTTTTTCTTATTTTTTTTCTATGGTACCTGAAGGGACAGCCGTGGGTGCTGGGAACCGAATTCTTATATTTTTGGTTGGGAGCCTAGCCTTATAACGGTTGAGCCATCCCTCCAGGCCTGGTTTTGGTTTTTCAAGACAGGGTTTCTCTGTAGCTTTGGAGCCTGTCCTGGAACTAGATCTTGTAGACTAGGCTGGTCTAGAATTCACAAAGATCCGCATGCCTCTGCCTCCCAAGTGCTGGGATTAAAGACGTGCGCCACCACAGCCCAGCAAGGACCTATGGCCTTTTTACAAGGGTAACTGTACACTGGGGGAAAGGAAACAGTCTTTTTTTTTCAAGACAAGGTTTCTCTGTGTAGCCCTGACTGTTCTAGAACTCTCTGTAGACCAGGCTGGCCTTGAACTCACAGAGATTTGCCTGCCTCTGCCTTTGGAGTGCTGGGATTATAGGTATGCACCACCACCGCCTGACAGGAAACAGACTTTCTAGGATCTATTAGATACTAGTTCAGAATTAACACAGATTCCAGGACACCCCAGAAGAAG
Organism: Chionomys nivalis; assembly: GCF_950005125.1. Classification (NCBI taxonomy): domain Eukaryota; kingdom Metazoa; phylum Chordata; class Mammalia; order Rodentia; family Cricetidae; genus Chionomys; species Chionomys nivalis. Next base: position 26,123,425 of record NC_080112.1, read on the forward strand.
CACTGTGGACCTCCACTTAAAGTAAGGGATTGTGGAGGTCAGGTGATTCATTAATGAAGAGTTGGCTGAAGTCAATCTTATAGAGGGTTCAAAGGTTTCCAGAACTCTTCCTGTGGTTGTTTCCCCAGTCCCAGAATGTATAATTGGGATAGATACGCTTAGAAGCTGACAGAATTCCCACATGGGTTCCCTGATCTGCCGAGTGAGGGCCATTATGGTTAGAAAGGAATGGTATAGAAAGGGAAGGGAAGGGAGGGGAGGGGAGGAGAGGGGAGGGGAGGGGAGGGGAGGGGAGGGGAGGGAAGGGAAGGGAAGGGAAGGGAAGGGAAGGGAAGGGAAGGGAAGGGAAGGGATGGAAGCTTTCAGAATTGCCCTCTGCCGGGGAAAATAGTGAATCAAAAACAGTGTCGCATCCCCGCAGGAACTGCAGAGATCAGTGCCACCACCAAGGACTTGAAAGATGCAGGGGTGGTGGTTCCCCCCACATCTCCCTTTAACTCTCCTACCCGGCCAGTGCAGAAGACAGATGGATCGTGGAGAATGACAGTTGATTGTTGAAAACTCAATCAGGGAGTGACTCCAATTGCAGCTGCTGTACCAGATGTGGTGTCCTTACCTGAGCAGATTAACACATGTCCTGGTACACGGTATGCAGCTATTGATCTAGCAACTGTCCTTTTCTGGTATGTGTTCATAAAGACCACCAGAGGCAATCTGCTTTCAGTCAGCAAGACCAGCAGTATAAAACTGCAAAGTTTTACCTCAAGAATATATATTAACTCTCCATCTCTATGTCACAACTTAGATTGGAGGGATTTTGTTGTTGTTGTTGTTTTGTTTTTTTGTTTTTCCAGACAGGGTTTCTCTATAGCTTTGGAGCCTGCCCTGGAACTAGCCCTTGTAGACCAGGCTGGTCTCGAACTCACAGAGATCCACCTGCCTCTGCCTCCCGAGTGCTGGGATTAAAGGTGTGATTCACCACCGCCTGGCAGATCAAAGGGATCTTGATCCCCTGTCTCTTCCCCAAAGTATCACACTGGTGCACTATATTGATGACATTGGGTTGATTGGACCAAGTGAACAGGAGGCAATGACAACTTTGGACTCCTTGGTAACACATACGTACTCCACAGGCTTGGAAATAAATCCGACCAAAATTCGAGGGCCTTCTATGTCGGTGAAAGTCTTAGGAGTGCTGCAGTATGGGGCATGCAGATATAGTCCTTCTAAGGTGAAGGATAAGTTATTGACCTGGCTCCCCCCACCACCAAGAAGGAAGTACAACACTTGGGTGTGTTGCTTTGACCCATATACCAAGTAACTCAGAAAGCTGCAGGAGAAGCTAGCTCTTCAACAGATCCAGGCTGCTGTGCAGGCTTCTATACCACTGGGTCATATGATCCAGCAGACCCGATGGGACTTGAGGTGTCAGTGGCAGATAAGGATGCGGTTTTGGGTCTCTGGCAGGTTCTTATAGGTGAATCACAAAAGAGGCCTTTGGGCTTTTGGAGCAAGACTCTGCCATCATCTGCAGACAGTTATTCTCCCTCTGGTCTAAAAGTGTTGGTTCCAGAAAAGAGAGCACTCCTGCTGGGAGTCATAAGAGCATTCCAAGGAACTGAAATCTCAGACTTCCCACTGGCCCCTTTGATGCCCTTAAGTCAACAGGCTAAGAAAAGAATAGCAGTGTTAGGTGGGGTGATTGATCCAGATTACCAAGGGGAAACTGGATTGCTTCTCTACAATGGAGGTAAGAAAGATTATTCCCAGAGTGCTGGGCAGTGGTGGAGCAAATATTTAATCCCAGCACTCAGGAAGCAGATGCAGAGGCAACCAGATCTCTATGAATTTGAGGCCAGCCTGGTCTACAGAGTGAGTTCCACGACAACCAGGGCTATTACATAAAGATACCCTGACTCGAAAACAAAACAATCCTTTTTTTGTATAGTGGTGAGAAAAGAAAAAAAACAAAACAAAAAAAGAAGGAAAGAAGGAAGGAAGGGAGGAAAGAAGAAAGAAAGAAAGAAAGAAAGAAAGAAAGAAAGAAAGAAAGAAAGAAAGAAAGAAAGAGAGAGAGAGAGATTATACCTAGAGCGCAAGAGAGCCTATAGGGCATCTCCTGGTGCTACCATGTCCTGTGGTTAAAGTCAGTGGACAGCTAGAGCAGTAGGTTGTAGTCATGGTCATCTTCTGCTCATCTGGAAAATGGAGGTTTCCAGTAAACTACTCTTTTAGGAGAACTCAAAAGAAGGCTCATCTGGGAGCAGCAGAGATGACTCAGAGGTTAAGAGCACTGGCTGCTCTTCCAGAGGAACTGGGTTCAATTCCCTGCATCCACATGGTGGCTCAGACCTGTCTGTAACTCCAGTTCCAGGGGAATCAAGCATCCTCACACAAACCTACAAAATACCAATGCACATAAAATAAAAATAAATAAGTTATTTTTTCTTTAAAAAAAGAGGGGCATGGGCAGTGCTGGTACACACCTTTAATCTCAGCACCAGGGAGACAGAGGCAGGTAGATCTCCATGCCAGAGACCAACCTGGTCTACAGAGGGAGTTTCAGGACAACCGGGGCTGTTTTACAGAGAAACTCTTATCTCAAAAAACTGAGAATTGCCGGGCGATGGTGGCGCACGCCTTTAATCCCAGCACTTGGGAGGCAGAGGCAGGCAGATCTCTGTGAGTTCGAGACCAGCCTGGTCTACAGAGCTAGTTCCAGGACAGGCTCCAAAGCCACAGAGAAACCCTGTCTCGAAAAACCAAAAAAAAAAAACCAAAAAAAAAAAAACCTGAGAATTAGGGAAGGGGGAGAAAAAAATAAAATAAAATAAAAACTGAGGATAGCAGGGTGGTGGTGGCGCATACCTTTAATCCCAGCACTTGGGAGGCAGTGACAGGCGGGTCTCTGAATTTGAGGCCAACCTGGTCTACCAAGTAAGTTCCAGGACAGCCAGAGTTTTTACACAAAGAAATTCTGTCTTGAAAAACAAAAACAACAAAGCCCTGAGGAAACTGATGCTCAGAGGTGAAAAATGCACTTGTTCAATTTATCTTTTCTTCTGTTTCTCTCTGTAGCTTTCTCTTTCTCTGTTTTGAGATCAAACTCAGGGCTTCACATACACTTGATAAGCACTGGACCACTGAGCTACCAGCTCCTAGATCAATTCTTTTTTTTTTTTTCTCGTTTTTCGAGACAAGGTTTCTCTGTAGCTTTGGAGCCTGTCCTGGCACTAGCTCTTGTAGACCAGGCTGGCCTCTAACTCACAGAGATCCGCCTGCCTCTGCTTCCCAAGTGCTGGGAATAAATGCGTACACCACCACCTCCGCCAGGCTAAAATGCACTTATCTATTTTTTTTTTTCGAGACAGGGTTTCTCTGTGGTTTTGGAGCCTGTCCTGGAACTAGCTCTTGTAGACCAGGCTGGTCTCGAACTCACAGAGATCCGCCTGTCTCTGCCTCCCGAGTGCTGGGATTAAAGGTGTGCGCCACCACCGCCCGGCCTAGATCAATTCTTTTACCCCAGGTCTGGGCCTGCTCACGTTAGGCTCCCTGGCATCGAGAGACTGAGCTTTGGGATGTCTTTTCATGGACCAACGGGTCCCAAACACTAGATTTCCAAGTTTTTGTGGACAGCTGAGAGGGAGAATAGGTGATGCTGACAGGTTCTTTAGGGAGCCCACAGATCAGCTCCTTCTCTAGCTAGAGGGAGCTTTTCCCTTCCCTGGCAAATTTCCTAAGGGGGAGGGGTGAACGGACCCACTCCCAGACGTGTACGTGTTTGTCTTTCCATCTCCCAGTTCTCTCTCTCTCTCTCTCTCTGTTGGTTTTTTGAGACAGGGTTTCTCTGTAGCTTTGGAGCCCATCCTGGAACTAGCTCTTGTAGATCAGGCTGGCCTTGAACTCACAGTGATCTGCCAGTCTCTGCCTCCCAAGTGCTGGGATTAAAGGCGTGAGCGACCACCGCCCGGCTGGTCCTCTCTTATCCCTCCTTCCATTCCATTCTTCTACTGATCTTGCTGATGGAAGAAACCTGCCATTTCTGGATTCTTCCTCTCAAGAAAATTCTTTTACTTGGAGTGAGAAAAACAGACGATGAGGAACTGTGCTTATCGTTCAGGGGTCGAGGACTTGGCTAGCATGGATGGATTTCTGTGTTTAATCTCCAGCGCCACACAGAACAAATGATTCTGAGCAAATCCCCTGACCTTTCTAGGCTTCTTTTTCCTCAGCACTATCCTCCTGCCTCCTCCTCTCTTCCTCTTCAGGTAGGTAACAAAGGTAGAGTTCAGAAATGAGAAGGGACAGGTGTTGGGACCTAATGGAGTCCTGGCCTTCCTACTCACCTCCCCTGTTGGTGACCATTCTTGCCTTTGTTGTTCTGGGTTTCTGAGAAACTTAAAAGTTCTTTAATCTCAGAGTTGTTTACCAACCCTGCTTCCTGAGTACCCGTTGCCTTGGTCCTAACCCGAGGATCCAGTGATGAGGTCTCCATCCTGTTGACCCACCTGTCTGGGTTAGGTATAAAACCCCCTTGGTGATGTACAACAAAGGGCTTCTGATTCTGCACCATCCAGAGCGCCTGTTTCATTAATCCTGATGTCCTTCGCTTGGACTCGGCATCCAGGTTGTGCTGGCGCGGCAGGCAGGGACTTCGGTTCTAGGCCTCAGTAGGCAAACATCTCTAATTGCTCCCTGGAAATAGTTTTAAACACTAGCGACAGTTCTGGATTACATTGATTTTTCTTTCTGAAAAGAAGTTCCCAAAGCAGGGGACAGTGGGATCTCAGTTGGTAACTTGCTATTGTCAATGAATAGGCCAGGACACAGGCTGGGAGGAGGCATCTTGCCTGGAGTTCAAAGAAGATTGAGCTTTGTGTATTCTGGCAACTGAACAGAGTTAAAATTCTACAGGTGAGAGGGTAGTCCTGTGAGAATAATGGTTTTGTGTGTGTGTGTGTGTGTGTGTGTGTGTGAGAGAGAGAGAGAGAGAGAGAGAGAGAGAGAGAGAGGGAGAGGGAGAGGGAGAGGGAGAGAGAGAGAGAGAGAGAGAGAGAGAGAGAGAGAGAGACTGCTAATTGTGTGCTTCAACTCACATTCTATGAGTCTGAAAAATAATTAAAAGCTAGACATGGTGGCTTATACCTATAACCCCAGCAAGGAGATAGAGGACGTGCGGAAGACTAATTGCATAAACCAAGGACTTTCCAGCTCGTTTCTACCCTCATCCTCACAGCAGGCTTCTCGCCTTAGGACTTTCGCATGGACTGCTCCCCTGCCTGGAATGCTCTTTCCCCTACATTTCCCCTATCTCTATATCCTTGCCTTCGTTCAGATCCTGCACACCTGTCAGCTCTTCCAAACTGGACGTCCCAGCTGGCTCCTTTGTAATGTGGTCTTTTATCAATGACTCAGCGTTCCACAGCACTGACCACAACTGGTAATTAACTTTCTTGTTCTTTGTCTCTCATCTCCAGGTATTAATATCTGGTAGTTAATGTTTGTTTCAAGACAAAAAGGCAGAAGAAATTAAACACAGGCTAGTGGCTGGGAAGATGGTTCGACAGTCAAGTGTCTCCCATAGAAACGTGAGGGCCTGACTTTGGTCCAAGCATCAGTGTAAAAAGCCAACTTCATAATTCTTTGTCTAGAGGTGGAACCCTGTGAGATTACTCCCTTCCATAACAGCATGTCTATTGGTGTTGTTTACACAGCTAAATAATATCATTGAGCTATCTTGACTGTAGCTTCCCTGTCATTTCAAGGAGACATGGTAACAGAAAGAAAAAGAGGCCATGGATTGTAAGCACATAGAACAGTTGGACAGAAGGAAGGGAAGAGGGAAATGATGTGATGACATTTTAACTTAAAAATACATTTAAAACAAAAAGAAAGAAAGAAAAGCTGGGCGGGTAGTGCATGCCTTTAATCCCAGCACTCGGGAGGCAGAGGCAGGCAGATCTCTGTGAGTTTGAGGCCAGCCTGGTCTACAAGAGCTAGTTCCAGAACAGGCTCCAAAGCTACAGAGAAACCCTGTCTCGAAAACCAAAAATAAATAAATAAATAAATAAATAAATAAATAAATAAATAAATAAAAATACACTTAAAAAATAAATATTTAAATAAACGGGGGGCCACGTTCTGTGGTCACACCTATCCCAGTACTTAGGGAAGGCAGGGGCAGGAGAGTCCCCGAGGCTTGCTAATCAACCAGGCTAAATGAATTGGTGAGCTTCAGGTTCAGTGAGAGACCCTGTCTCAAAAATAAAAGTAAAGGTGGATGATGAAGCTGGAGAGATGGCTTGGCAGATAAAAGTGCATACTGTTGTCGAAAAGGCCTCTAGTTTAGCTCCCAAATTGTAAAGCCTGTTTTATAAATCAGGGAAGGGGAAGGGAAAAGAAATACAGGCTAAGTGACTGAAAGCTTAAAGGAATAAATGAGTATACACATGAGAGGCTAAATAAAAATGAGATCAGTGTACAAAAGGAACTGTGGGGGAAAGAAGCCCAAATCACACATTTAGGACACCAAAAAACGCACACTTGGCTACGCAAAGATGTATTCTATTCTTTTTAATCCCTGAGTGATGAGAACTGAAATCTTTTGTTTAAGAAGGGATGCTGAGTTTAGAGGGGCTATGAGGCTCAGCCGCAGCTGAATCTGGAAGCTAACAGTCAGTGGCCGGGGAGCTGGGTAGTAGAGCAGGCAGAGTGATGGAAGAGTTAGAGGGACCGGCCTTCAGGAAGGAGCACGTTGGCCTTAGTCATCCCACTCGTCATCCTCTTCATCCTCGCCCGTCTGATCCTCTCCTTCGTCTGGAGGAAGAAAGATTCACAGTGTGACTCAGGACAAGAAAGTACGTTCAAGGCCCTGAGGAATTACCTATGGCCTAGGAAGTAAAGCTCCAGCCCTGGGGGACTGAAGTTTTCTGCTAGAGGCACACCTTGGGTAAAACAGGGATTTGGGTAAGGGGTGTTCTAGCTGGAGTTCAAGTCTGTGCAGTATTTTTTTTTAAAAAAAAAATGTTAGGCTGGGTGTGGTGGCACAGGTCTTTAATCCCAGCACTCAGGAGGCAGAGGCAAGTGGATCTCTGTAAGTTTGAGCCAAGCCTGATCTACACAAAGAGTTCCAGGACGGCAAGGGCTACATTAACAGTGAGACCCTGTCTTTGACAGGGTTTCTCTGTAGCTTTGGAGCTTGTCCTGGAACTCGCTCTGCAGACCATGTTGGCCTCGAACTCACAGAGATCCGCCTGCCTCTGCCTCCTGAGTGCTGGGATTAAAGGTGTGCGCCACCACTGCCCAACTGAGACCCTGTCTTAAAAACAACAAATACAGCCAGGCGATGGTGGCGCATGCCTTTAATCCCAGCACTCGGGAGGCAGAGACAGGCGGATCTCTGTGAGTTCAAGACCAGCCTGGTCTACAGAGCTAGTTCCAGGACAGGCTCAAAAGCCACAGAGAAACCCTGTCTCGAAAAACAACAACAGGGCTGGAGAGATGGCTCAGTGGTTAAGAGCATTGCCTGCTCTGCCAAAGGTCCTGAGTTCAATTCCCAGCAACCACATGGTGGCTCACAACCATCTGTAATGAGATCTGGTTCCCTCTTCTGGCCTGCAGACATACAGACAGAATATTGTATACATAATAAATAAATAAATATTAAAAAAAAAAGAAAAACAACAACAAAAAAAAAACAAAAACAAAACAAAAAAAAACAAATATGTTAATGGAACTGCACATTGTGATGCGTGCATATAACTTTAGCACTTGGGAGGTTAAAGTACAGGATCATGAATTTGAGACCAGGCTTGCTTGGGCATAGCAAGTTCTAGGACAGTCAGGGCTATGCAGAGAAACCCTGTTTTTTTTTTTTTTCTTTTTTTTTAAATATTTATTTATTTATTATGTATACAATATTCTGTCTGTGTGTATGCCTGCAGGCCAGAAGAGGGCACCAGACCTCATTAGAGATGGTTGTGAGCCACCATGTGGTTGCTGGGAATTGAACTCAGGACCTTTGGAAGAGCAGGCAATGCTCTTAACCACTGAGCCATCTCTCCAGCCCCCCCCTTTTTTTTTTTAAAAAAAAAAAAAAAGAAGGAGGAGGAGGAAGAAGAAGAAGAAGTAGTAGTAGTATTGGGTTTGATTCCCAGCACCACATAAACTGTGAGTGGTGGTGCCCACCTGTTTAGCTGTTATCCCAGCCCTGGGACGATCGGAGCTCTATATCAAGTATGCGGCTTAGGGTATAAGAGACCTTGCCACAAACAACCACCACCACATGTCGTTAGTCTGGATATTTATGATAACCCCTATGTTACTTAATATGGCAGGTTTAAACATTAGCAAAAGTGGGGTATTTTATTATTGTTTCTTACTGAAGTAATACTAATATTGTTGATTATGAACGAAACAAATCAGAATATGGTCAGATGATGAGATTTCTTAAAATATTATCACATAATGGATTCATACTCAGGTTAATATTAATATTGTGAAGTCAGAATTAATGACATTATTGCTAACCTGTTCTCAATCTATTGGAAATAGGCCAAAACTAGTATTACCACCACATACTGGGTTAATGACAGTGTAAGTGGCACATTCAGTTCTTAACATAACTGTAGAAAGGCTAGGTTAGTGCCCAATAGAACATATGGACTCATACAGAGAAAATTAGCATAGCCCCTGTACAGTGATGACATGAATATTCATGAGGAGTTCCATACTTTTGCAAAAAATGCTCAGGTTATGATATTATCACACAATGAGTTGATGTGAGTCTGTGACTGATTGGACTTAATATTATTGCCAAGGAAGGAGGTTTCTCTTCTTTAGATTATGTCTTTATTTATTTGTGTGTGGGCCCATGTACAAATATAGAGGTCAGAGAATAACTTGCAAGACTTGGTTCTCTGCTCCTACCACATGAATGCTAGCTGTCGGTGAAACTCAGGTCATCAGGCTAGGCAGCAGGTACCTTCACCACTGAACCATCCTTCCAGCCTCTTGTTTTGTTTGTTTGTTTGTTGAAATACGGTCTACTGAGCCCTAGCTAACCTCGAACCTTATGTAGACCAGGCTGGCCTCAAACTCACAGAAATTTGCCTGCCTCTGCTTCTCCAAGTGCTGAGCCACCATCCCAGCAAAGATAGATTTCTTATTTATTTAATTCTATTATTTATGTATGAGTGTTTGCCTGCATGGACGTTTGTGCATCAAGTATGTGCCTGGTGTCTGTGGAGTCCCAGAGGAGGTTGTTGGATCCCTTGTAACTAGAGTTATAGATATTTGTGAGCTGCCATCTGGGTGCTGGGAGTTGACCCCATGTCCTCTGAAAGAGCAATCAGTGCTCTTAACCAAAGATGGAGTTCTTTATAATAGTATCTTCACATACCAAGCTGGAGACTGAAACATCCCATCTGGCATGGGAGCTCCTTAAGCCACAAGATAAACAATTCAAAATAGCTTCAAGGAGTCCCTGAAACTGACCAGATTCACCAGACCCCTTCTTCTAGAATAATCAATATCAAGACTACTGTGAGTCACTCTCAGACAAGCCAACCTCAAAGGAGACTCTGAGACCAGACCAGCTGTCTGGAAGCAGAAACCAGCTGAGCTGCCTGGAAGAGGTTTAGACCAATTGAGTCACTTGGAAAAGATAATCCAACTTATTGTGCAGTGCGCTCCAGGCTCCCAGCTTTTGTGAGCTGTCCCCCATGCTGGGGTGGGCTTTGATCATGTTGCTGTCTTTGAGTCATCTCTGTGCCTGTACATAACCCTTCACCCATATTCCAGTAAGTAACCTCAATAAAACTCATTTGGTTCAGCATGTTGGGCTTTGGTGGTGTCTGTACTTTGGTCTGTCATGGACTCTCTATCTAGGGTGAGTAGACATTGTATGTTGTGTCTCCCCAGGAAAAGTCGTCATTCAACTAATGTTAATATCATTGAATATATGTGGCTAATGTTCATATTGTGGAATACCCTGGCATATGTTACTGTTATTGCCAAAGATACACTCATTGTCTTCCTGTTGCTTGATGACTTGATGGTAACAGGCTGAAGATGGCACCAGCCCCACCCTGGCTTTCATGGGAATACTGCGATCCACAGATGGGTGAATGCTGGGTTTTGTTTTCATTGCTGCACATGGAACCTAAGGCCTGAAGCTTCCGAGGCAAGTGCACTGCCACCAAGCTACCTCCCCAGCCTCTTCTGTTGACTGTTAGGGTTTCCTGACTCGGGCTGCCCTTCAATTCAATATCTTCCTTCTTCAACTTTTCCAGCAGTGGAATTACAGGCATATCCCACCACATGGGCCTCTGGTGTCGCTATTAAGAGTGACACCAGGAGCCCGGGGCAGGGGGCGCACACCTTTAATCCCAGCACTTGGGAAGTAGAGGCAGGCGGATTTCTGTGGTTTGAGGCCAGCCTGGTCTACAAGGGCTAGTGCCTCGTGACACAGAGAAACCCTGTCTCAAAAAAACGAAAATTAAAAAAAAAGAGTGATACCTGGAACTGTTTTCAGGCCAGTTCTAGCTAGCCCTGGGAGTTGGGTCCCAGTTCTGGCAAAGTGGGCTCACCTGAAGAATGGATGACCCTACTCCTCTTCTGCATCACGTGCATCAGGGCACCAACGAGGCCCTCTGACCTCTGAGGTGGAGGTTGCTGGACGGAGTTCTCTAGAGCTCCAGGGGTCTGCACCGAGAAATTGGGGCACAGAAAGTTCAGGACTGTGAGAAGAGCATTTTTCCTGCCCCTTCTTCCTTTCTTCCCTCACACACTCCAGTCCCTTTCAGGGGACCACACCAATCTCCAAATTATCACTGGATCCCCAACGCATGGCATGCTCAACAACCTCAACCATGCCCCCCAAGCAGCTATCCTGCCCCTCTTTACCTTGTTGAGCTGAATTCCCTGCCGAATTTGATCCAAAAGTGCGCCCCGGCCCCCACCAGGTGCGGGCCCTCCCGCAGACGGCAGAGTAGGTGGGAGCGGGGGAGGGGCTGGCCCACTCCCAGTATTGGGTGGAGGTGGTGGTGGCGGCGGCGGCGGTGGTGGTGGCACTGGTGGTCCCCCAGCTCCAGAGAGTGGAGGAGGTGGCGGTCCAGATCGTCCTGTTGCTGGAGGGGGTGGTGGTGGAGGGCCCCCTCGGCCTGGGGGTGGTGGCCCCCGGGGTGTTGGTGGGGACGGGGTACCCCCCACAGGTACAGGGGGCAGTGGACCACAACGACCCTTATTACTCCCCACAGTAGGAGGTCGCAGAGGTTGGCTCCCTCCTCCTCTGCAAGGTGGCGGCGGTGGGGGGAGTGGCTCTGCAGAGGGAAAAAATAATAGTAAGTCTAATAGTTTTTACTCGGTTCCTGAACTTCATTTTTTTCTTTTTGGCTTTAAGACCGAGTTTCTTCGCATAGTTCTTGCTGTCCTGGCACTAGCTCTGTAGACCAAGCTAGAATTGAACTCAGGCGTGTGCCGGCTTCGTTTTTTTCTTTTTCTTTTCTTTTTCCTTCCTTCCTTCCTTTCTTCCTTCCTTCCTTCCTTCCTTCCTTCCTTCCTTCCTTCCTTCCTTTCTTTTTCTTTCTTTTTTGGTTTGCTTTCGAGACAGGCTTTCTCTAGCTTTGGAGCCTGTCCTGGAACTAGCTCTTGTAGACCAGGCTTTCGAGACAGGCTTTCTCTAGCTTTGGAGCCTGTCCTGGAACTAGCTCTTGTAGACCAGGCTGGTCTCAAACTCACAGAGATCCGCCTGCCTCTGCCTCCCAAGTGCTGGGATTAAGGGCATGTACCACCGCCGCCCGGGTTCATTTTTTGTTTATTCATAAAGTAGGCATCCCAACCGAAAGACCCTTCTTTTCCATGAAAAAACTGAGTGACTTGAGTGTATTTCTAGGCAAACAACCCCCAGGACAGAAAAAAGGGAGCTCACCCTGGCGCCTCATCTCCTGCCGGACAGCCTCTATCCCACCCTGGTTCTCGATGAAGTCATAGATTAGCTTGGAAGTCTCCGCATCAGTGAGTTGGGCCTCGCTGATTCCCGCCCTGGAGAACAGGCTCCGCAGATCCGGGTCAAGGTTGTTCACCTGCCCCAATGGAAAAAGGGCAGAGCAGGGTTGCAAGAGTAAAGGGAATTAGGAAGGGGCACAGATTGTCACCAAATCCATGACAAGGAGGGATCGAGAAGACTGTGAGAAGGTCTGGGAGTGGAGTCTGAGCCCTGGCCTACAAAAGAGTGTATGGAAGTTGGGTCCAGGGCCTTTGATCTACTCACGTCAAATCCATTCTGGGGATCCCAGCCCACGTGGCTGACATGTCTAGGGAAGGGAAGGGGGTGTCAGTGAAACCCCCTCCTCTTGGCAAAGCTCTCTTGCCCTCACCTTCCCAGAGGGATCTGAGGGGCCAGAACAAGTGAGCAAATGTGAAGTCGGAGTTTGCAAGCTTAGAAAGGTCCACAGTCTGTGATGCCCATGTGTTCACTTGGTCGTCCTTTTGCCATCCACCCCCCTTGTCCTGTGTCTAACTCGGTTCACATTCATCCATCAGACCATTGAGTTGGCAGTGTTTCTATTCCTCCACCCATCTGCTCACATACATACATGTACAAATTTGCCCACCCCATTCTCTTTCTTCATATTTGTTTACCCATCTACTCATGTATTTACTGTTTTCTTTCTTCCTGCCTCCCTTCTGCCCTTCCTTCATGCTCCTCTTTCCCCTTCATTACTCTCTCTCTTGTCTGAGATTTTTTGTTTTGTTTGGTTTGGTTGGTTTGTTGTTGTTGTTGTTTTGAGACAGGGTTTCTCTGTAGCTTTGGAGCCTGTTCTGGAACTAGCTCTTGTAGACCAGGCTGGCCTCAAACTCACAGAGATCCTCCTGCCTCTGTCTCCCAAGTGTTGGGATTAACAGCATGCACCACCACTGCCTGGCTTTTGTTTTTTTTTCAAGACAGGGTTTCTCTGTGTAACAGCCCTGGCTGTCCTGGAACTCACTCTGTAGATCAGGCTGGCCTCGAACTCACAGAGATCCACCTGCCTCTGCCTCCTGAGTGCTGGGATTAAAGACATGTGCCACCACCACCTGCACATGTGTCTTTATTTATAAACTATCTACTCATTCACTTAACTATTTATCTAGCCCTATCCACTTTGTCTGTGAGCTGACCTCCATATCAATATCCTGCCTATATCCTCATGCACCTGCCCACTTACCACTGACTCATCTGTTCCTCCAACCAATCACCTGCCCATTCATTTTCAGCCCTTTAATTGATTAACTTATCCATTCATCCACCCATACACATCTGCCCATCCTTCCATTTGCTTAGCTGTGCCCCTGTTCACGTGCTCTCCCACCCACTGGGATCTTTGGGCTCACAGAGGGAAAAGTTCTCACTTGAATCCACTCGGCGCCCCAATATCAGCTTTACTGATCTTCTTTTTCCCTGAGCGTTTCTTATCAGCTGGGCCAGGGCCAGGTGCAGGGAGCCCACGGTACCGTGAACTTGTGATGTCAGGGTTCTGAATGTCGACTGTCACAAGTCCTAGAGATAGTGGACCTGATGGGCCTGTGGAAAAAATAATGGGAATGAAACACTGATCAATTTACCTACAGCCAAAGCACGGGGGCAAGAACTAGTGCCAGGCGGTGGTGACGCATGCCTTTAATCCCAGCATTTAGGAAGGCAGAGGCAGGTGGATCTCTGTGAGTTCAAGGCCAGCCTGATCTACAGAGTAAGTTCCAGAACAGCCAGAGATACACAGAGAAACCCTGTCTCGAAAAATGGAGGAGGAGGAGGGGGAGGAGGAGGAGGAGGGGGAGGAGGAGGGGGAGGAGGAGGAAGAGGAGGAAGAAGAAGAAAAGAAAGAAAAGAAAGAGCTAAAAAGACTATTGAAGAATTATTATATATGTTTGATGGTCATGGAGGAAATGGATGACAGGGGTCTAAGCAAGGTCCAGGGAGAGGTGGATGGATCCCAAAAATCATTCAGTCATGATTCAGGTATGCTTATCATTCAAGCACTTGCTTATTCATTCTCTGGCTGGTTAGCTAAATGGCTTATTAAATTATTCATTCATCTAATCACCTAATCTTTCCTGGGTAGAATATTATGTCATTTAATCTCATGTTTGTGTGTGTATGGGTATTTGGTATGAGTGTGTATTGTATGCATGCATGGCACATGTGTGGAGGTCAGAAGTCAGCTTTATATAGAACCTAAAGACTTGGGGATAGGGGCTGGAGAGATGGCTCAGAGGTTAAGAGCACTGGCTGCTCTTCCAGAGGTCCTGAGTTCAATTCCCAGCAACCACATGGTGGCTCACAACCATCTGTAATGAGATCTGGCACCCTCTTCTGGCGTGTGGGTATACATCAAGGCAGAATGTTGTATACATAATAAATAAATAAATCTTTAAAAAAAAAAAAAGACTTGGGGATAGAGCTCAGGTCTCCAGGCTCAGTGACAAGTGCTGAGCCATCTCAGCAGCTCTCATTTATTTCTTTTTTCACTATGTATCCATTTACATATCCATTCATTAATTCACTGAGCATTCATTCATTACTTGAATGCAAGTAAGTATTCACCCATTTACCCAAATACCCACTCACCTATTTATCTATAATCTATCATCAGTTCATCTGCCTGCCGCCTCCATCAATGTTCTCATCTCTCCACTCATCCACCCAGCCAACCACTGCTTTACAAATCTACTCATCCATGAACTAACTTCCCACCATCTCTCCAGAGAGATGAGCATCACCACTCTCTCTCTCCAGAGACATGAGCATCACCACTCACCCCCATGGTCTCCACCTGGATGCGGGGGCAGAGGTGGGAGCCCTCCTCTTCTCTCTGGGGAAAATGGAATGAGTTAAGATCTCTCATAGTCTTGCCACAAGTTCCTGGGGTAGTTCCTTATAACCTCTATTTGAACTAGAGGACTCACCTTCATTGGTCGGTGCTGGTGGTGGTGGTAGCTGGCGTCTTTCTGTGGTTAAATGGGCGGACTGAGAGCCAGATCCATGAGAGGGGATTTTGGAGCCTCCCAGCCATGTACTCACTTCTCTCTAAGCTACCTTCTCAACCCCCCAGCAAGGCCTTCTTACCTCCACTTTGCCTCTGATTCCTTTTTTGTATCTTCTCCTGCACCAAGGACCGGAAGGCCTGGGCTTCACTCTCGTCCGCAAAGTTCAGTCCTACTTGGCAGTCCTATGTATGCCTTGGGGTCAGCAACCTTGTAGCACTCCCCACCCCCCAGACTTTCTCATCGCCTCCCCACACCCCAGCTGCAACCCAGGATTAGGCTGGTCACTTACATCTCCAGCAAAGGTGTGGAAGAAGGGGGTGGGAGTGAAGTAGACCAGCTGTGAGTACAGCTCCTGTTCCCAGAGCAGCCGACCAGCCTGTAGAGGGGCAGGGTGGGGGACGTGCTGGCATCCAGGCACCCTGGGTGGCAGACCTTTGTTTGCTGATCAGGAAGTCTAGTGTCCAGATTTGGTGTCCTAGAGTCTTAGTCAGAGATCTCCAGCTCAGTAGCAGAGTCTGGGGTCTAGGTGTCTGCTATGGAGGATTGGGGTAGAGTCTTAGATGTGGACATTGACCTGAGAGATTAAGGTCTGGAATCTGAGGCCTATTTGTAGGAGTTGAGGGATCAACATTGTGACTTTAAGGGTCTAGGCCTAAGCATATTCAACATGTTGGATTTAGAAGAGATTTGAGGCTGAGGCTCAGATAGAATGTGGTGCTCTGGGGAATTTGTGGAGCAGATCAGGATCTTGATATGGACCTTCTGAGCTCAGTCACCTCACCTGTAATGAGAAAACACTACTCGGGACTGTATTGGTCTTTGGCTCTGGAGCTCTGATATGAATAAGGGCTTGGGGCTATGGCCAAAAACTGGTTTTGCAGGTTGGAAACTAGCTTTCCTATCCAGTGGGGCCTGGAGTCACCTGAAGACCATAAAGGCGGATGAAGTAGGACTTCTGAGGGTTGTCCTTCACGAAGCACACAGCCCCACAGTGTTCCATGGTCCAGTGCTCAGCTCCAGGGGGCAGTGCCAGGTACAGCTGAACAACTGCAGTGGCCAGTGTCTAGGATGGGAGAGCAGTGGTCAGCGGAGTCTGTTCATGGGTAACCAGGCCTGGTCCCTGCTTGCCCAAGGCTGTCATGAGCTTGTGGGGAAAAGTTATAGCCAGGAGGGAGGTGAGTAGATATCACGATAGTCCTGGGATCCACAAACTATGGTAAGTGAATTCTGGGGGAGGAGATGGGGTAAAGGGAAAAGAGGGATGACGGGAAGAAGAAGAAGGAGCAGGGAAGTATGGGTAAGAGGAGGAGGCAGAAGGGAGAAGAAGAGGTAGAGAGGAAGAGGAGGAAAGGGAGGGAGACTGGGAAGACCAGGAGATCCTCAACTCACCCAGCATTTTCGGCCAAGCAGCTCAAAGAGTCGCTGGTTCTCATGGTCCTGGAGGAGGTTGGAAGGAATGTTTTGCTGAACTGCTGGTCCCCCTCGACCCCCAGGCCTGCCTCCCACAGGGCCACCACTCATGGTGCCTTCTGCCCCAGTCCTCTTCTGCTAAGCTCTGGGTGCAGGGTAAGAAGAGGAACTTCCGCAGTGAGCAAGGGAACAGGAAGTGCAATAAACCACAAGGGAAACAAGTCCTCCAGGGGCCCCCAGAGGGCCTGTCCTCCTCCCTAAGACTGGTTTGGGTCATCCTCCATTTGCCTGACTAGAACCATGTTTGTAATTAGCTCAGGGCTTCTTTCTTCTTCCTCTCTCTCTCTCTCTCTCTCTCTCTCTCGCCATTTTCTTCTGACAGGATCAGATCTGCCTTGCTCTAAGTGGTACTGAGAGCTAAGCCATCTGGAGCACTCCTACAGGGCTGGTTGCACAGAGCAAGCATAGTCACAAGGCCTCCTTCCTCCCCAAAGCCCCAGGTTGACCTGGGGTTGAGTCCAAGGCTCCAGGTGCTAAAGGGTCATTGCATTACTCTTGCCTCCTGTAGCTCCCTAATTACTTTCTTGTTTTCAACCTCATTATGAAAGGAAGGACTTCACAGTATAAATAAATTCTAAAACATCTTGATTGATTTTTACTATATTGGGACTTTTTGAAATTACATAACCTTTGAAGGTTTGATTTTCTCTACTTCTGGTGATATGGATTGGCTAGAGGTAAGCACATCCTGTACCATTGAGCTGTACCCTCATGCCCTCTAATTCTATTGCCTCTTGGATGGGGCAGACCAGTTAGTGGGGGTCCTCAGGTGTAGGGCACCAGTTTGGGATGCCGAGCAGGTTATAGGTATGGGTAAAGTCTCTGAATTGGAGATCCTCAGGCCTGCCTGGAAATCCCTTGCCTCTCCATGCCTGCAGGCTCCTTGAACTCAGGCTCCAAAAGCCTTTTGAGACGGCTCATCCAACTTCCTCTAACCTTTAGGTTCTCTTCTTCATAGAGTTTCTGGTGCCCACAGCACACAGAGCTATTGACACCTCCAGGCCTGAAGACCCTTACAACCGGTTTTATCTCCTTTCATTTGGGGGGAGAGGGAGCAGAAGTGATAGTCTCACTTAGTCTAGGATGACCTTGAATTTACTATGTAACCGAGGATGATATTAAACTTCAGACCCTCCTGCTTCGCCTCCCATATGCTGGAATTATAAATGCCACCATACCTGGATTTTCCAACATAATGAGGAGGGCAAGTTCGTATTGGGGTTTAAAAAAAGCCATTGTTGTATGTTGGGTAAGGTGGTGCACTGCTGTTAAACCCAGAACTTGGGAGACAGAGGGAGGAAGATCACTTTGAGTTTGAGGACAACTTGGTCTACATAGTGAATTCCAGAATAGGCAGAGCTACACAGTGAGACCCTTTCTTAAACAAACAAACAAACAAACAAACAACAACAAAAAATGACATTGCAAGGTGTGAGTGTCCCAGTGTATTAGAGTCTCTGGTTTCCATTCCCAGGATTGTGTACTTTCCCAGTAGTGTGTGTGTGTGTGTGTGTACATTTTAATGTATACATTTCAATTAATTGAACTCCATAGAAGAAATGCTTTACAGACTAGTATCTGAGTTTCCACGTAGCTGAGGCCGGCCTTGAACTTCTGATCCTAAAGCCCCTTCTTCCCAAGAGCTGAGATTAAATTAAGCATGTGCCATGTGTCTTATGCAGTTGGCTTCTGTGACAAGCAAGCATTCTACTTACCAGAGCTCTCTTGTCTTTTTCTTCCTTCCTTTCCTCCTTTCTTTCTTCTTTCTTTTTGGTTTTTCTTTTTTCTTTTTTTTTAAAAATATTTATTTATTTATTATGTATACAATATTCTGTCTATGTGTATGCCTGCAGGCCCAAAGAGGGCACCAGACCCCATTACCTTTAATCCCAGCACTCGGGAAGCAGAGGCAGGCGGATCTCTGTGAGTTCGAGACCAGCCTGGTCTACAGAGCTAGTTCCAGGAGAGGCTCCAAAGCCACAGAGAAACCCTGTCTCGAAAAACCAAAAAAAAAAAAAAAAAAAAAAAAAAAAAAAGCTAGTTCCGGGACAGGCACCAAAACTACACAGAAACTCTGTCTCGAAAAAAACCAAAAAAAAAAAAAAAAAAAACCAGAAACCTTAGTCCAACTTTTCTGGTTGTTCTGGACTGGGCGGCTGGACTAACGCAAGTCCATCACACCTGGCACTCCTTAGCAATATAGTGAATACCAGGAACCCCCAAGAACTGGATATACCACCTGGTGCTCCAGCATTACCTCTGGCTCCCAGCCCCAGGGCCTCCAGGTGGAGAACTGCTTCCTGTTTTATTTTGCTGGGATTTTCTGTTTGGTTTGGTTTTTTTTTTTTTTTTTTTTTTTTTGGTTTTTCGAGACAGGGTTTCTCTGTGTTTTTTTTTTTTTTTTTTTCAGGAACTCACAGAGATTCGCCTGCCTCTGCCTCCCAAGTGCTGAGATTAAAGGCGTGTGCCACCACCGCCTGGCTTTTTTTTTTTAAGATCTATTTATTATGTGTACACCGCCTGGCTTTTTTTTTTTTAAGATCTATTTATTATGTGTACAACATTCTGCCTCCATGTATGCCTGCATGCCAGAAGAGGGCACCAGATCTCATTACAGATGGTTGTGAGCCACCATGCAGTCACTGGGAATTGAACTCAGGACCTCTGGAAGAGCAGCCAGTGCTCTTAACCACTGAGCCATATCTCCAGCCCTGGGTTTTGGTTTTTCAAAACAGGGTTTCTCTGTGTAGCCCTGGCTGTCCTGGAACTCACTCTGTAGACCGGCTGGCCTAGAACTCACAGAGATCTGCCTGCCTCTGCCACCTGAGTGCTGGGATTCAAGGTTTGATTTTGCTGTTGGTTTGTTTTTAGTTTTTGAAATAGAATATTCCTACTGTATAGCTCAGACTGCCCTCAAACTCCCAATGATCCTTCTCCCTCAGCCTCCTAGTTGCTGGGATGACAGGTGGGTGCACCGTTCCCAGCTTTTCTGTTTCCTTTTTTTTTTTTTTTTTTGGTTTTTCGAGACAGGGTTTCTCTGTGGTTTTGGAGCCTGTCCTGGAACTAGCTCTTGTAGACCAGGCTGGTCTCGAACTCACAGAGATCCACCTGCCTCTGCCTCCTGAGTGCTGGGATTAAAGGCGTGTGCCACCACCGCCCTGCGGACACCAGATAGCATCTTGGGCCTGTAAAAAAGCTTCTCTTGCTGCACCTGCGTTTCTGATGTACTTGGCAATGTATTTTAAACTTGTCTTGATTTATGACTGTCTGTTCTATAAAATTATAAAATTTGGTGATGTAGGCCTTTAATGCCAGCACTTGGGAGGCAAAGACAGATGGATCTCTGTGAGTTCGAAACCAGCCTGGTCTACAGAATGAGTTCCAGGATAGGCTCCAAAGCTACAACAGGGAAACCCTGTCTTGATCCCCCAAAAAGTTTAAATTTGGTGAAACTGCTTCCACATTGGAACATGTACGTTGGACTAACCTAAATCTGTGTTCCCAGGTCATAATCATTCAAAATGCCTCCCGAACAAACTATCTCCTACTTTAAGAAGAGACCTGTGGGGCTGGAGAGATGGCTCAGAGGTTAAGAGCATTGCGTGCTTTTCCAAAGGTCCTGAGTTCAATTCCCAGCAACCACATGGAGGCTCACAATCATCTGTAATGAGGTCTGGTGCCCTCTTCTGGCCTGCAGGCATACACACAGACAGAATATTGTATACACAATAAATAAATAAATAAATATTTGAAAAAAAAAGAAGAGACCTGTGATTTTTCTTGATGATAATGGGCAGATATTTTATTGACATTTCTCCAAAAGAAAAAGAACACTTTATCAACTATTTACATTATATCTGATATTATAGGCAATCTGCTGGATGTGAGACAGGCATATGGAAGCGCTATACCATTTTATAGAAAAAGAGAGCAGCATTTGAGAGTTGGGGATCTGCCGGAGCGGAGACGTGAAACTAAACCATTGACAAATACCGAGGGAGGAGTCAAGTATGGGGGTACATGAATGTAATGCTAGCATTTAGGAGGTTGAAGCAGGGGGACTGCCAGGAGCTTGAGGCCACGTTGTTCTATACAGTGAGTTTCAGACAAGCCAAGGCTACATAGTGAGAGTTTGTGTCAAAAGGAAAAGAATTAAAAACAAAGAATGATTGTATTTTGGAAAGATGTTGCCTAAAAGGTCCCGATTGCCATACCTCAAACCCTGAGTAGGTACTTAAGAAGCAGCTGAGGCTGGAATGGCAAAATTTACTAGTAAGGTATTGTCTGAGGCCACCAGCAAGTGGGTGTTTCTGAAGGCCTGAGTCCTGGTGGGCTGTGAAAGGAAAAGCATCATTCAGGAACTCCACAGCAAGTTCTCAGCACAAAGGAGATTTATTTGCCCCAGACGAACAGAGGGCAGGGTATGAGAGACAAAGACAGGAGAAAGTACACGGGAGAAGGGGAAGGGGACTCAAGAGAAAGAGAGCAAGGGTATTGGTTTCAGAGGGACAAAGGACTGCCTCTGGACAGAGGGGAGACAGATGTGGCACACAGGCAAATGGTGGTTATAAAGGTAAAAGAGGAAACCTGTGTAAGGATGAGGTGTTTAATTTTAATTGAGCATGTTAATTAATAGGTTAATAATAAGGAGGCCTTTAGTTGCTCAATTTAATACTTTGAACGCTGGACCTCGGTAGTCAGCTTCAGGAGTAGGAACTGACCAAATAAGGCAATAAACCTTGGTGGCTAGCTTTAGGAATGTCATCTACTGGGTTTTAGCAAAGCAGAGGGAATAGGGGAGAAGGGCAAGGCCTGCCAGAGCCATGTTTGACAGGGCCAGGCTGGCGAGAGTCACTACAGGGTGACAGGAGACTGAAAACATATGTAGAGATAAGGATAAGTTGGTGCTGGGCTGAGGATGGCATGCTGTGGTAGAGTGATTGCCTAACGTTTCAGGGGCCTTATGGTCCATCTTGAGCACCACACACACACAGCTCGATAGCTAGTGAGCTAGAAGCAAAATTTGGGGCCATTCAACATGGCTCCAGGTTCAGCTCCTGCTCAAGTCATTAGTGAGCTCTGAGTCCTTCAGTTCCCTCTTCCACAGGAAAGAAAATAACTGTAGCAAAGGTCATTGAGATGAATGTAATGTAATGAAGATGTGGGCTAAGTCTGGCAGGTTATAATTATTTTTAAAATAATAATTATATTATTATATAATTATAAATCATCATCATTATTTGAGGCAGGCTTATGTAATCCAGACTGGTTTCAAACTTGCTATGTGTTGGGAATCAACTGTACGTAGCCCGGGTGGGTTATTGTTATTTTTATGAACTATCTGAGTAACGTTCAGTATTTTCCCAAGCCCCTCCCCACCCTGTCGATCACTCGAGTAACCGCAGTGCTCAGCAGGGTAGCAGGAGGATCTCCTTGAGTTTTAGGTCAATCTGGCCAACACGGGATGTTAGAAGCCAGTTTGAACGATACAGACTGTGCGACCCTGTCTCAAAAGTGAAAACCAGGACGCTCCACAACGTGTTCCCTTCCAAATGTTTGCAGTCTCAGGACCGTACCCACCCTAAGACCTGGTGCTCAGGGAAGTAGCCACTCCCAAGCCTTGTGACGCTAGCTCAGCCCAAACCACTGCGTGAGACCGGAGGGGACCATCTGAGCCGCGGATCGCGGCGGCCTGGACTGAACCACATGGATGTCGGGCGTGGGGGGAACTCGGGAGCCGCCGCCCGGCTCGAGCCCCTGCAGGGCGCGGCCATCTTGGGACGTTCCACTTGTCCATGGCGGAGGAGCGAGGCAAACGGGGAAGCGGCGTCTCGGCCGCAGACGGCCACCATCCGCTCACCCCAAAACCCCGTCCGGGCGTGCTTCCCGCCACTCTGCGCTGGCGGCTGGCACTATCGGGCCAGCGGGACGCCGCTATCCCAACCCGGCACGTTCGCCCGCTTTCCTGCGACCCCTCGAACCATTTGGAACCCGCTCCCGAGGCCCTCGCACAGGCCATTGGCTGAGGCGCTGCCCCGGTGGGCTCTGATTGGTCACCGGCCAGACTCGGGGTCGGCCGCTTTCTGCGGCTGCGGGGTCCTGGGAATAACGTAGCTCCACCCCTACCCTTGCGCCGGGTTCCCGGAACTGCTTCTAGACGTGCGCAGTGGTTGTGACCTGTAGCTAGGCATCACAGGAAAGCCGGGCTTTAAGGACCTGGGATCGTGGGTTCAAATACCACCTCAGTGTGTAAAATCGGTCGTGATTAAAAGATCAGCAGAGAATACTTGTTTATTGTCGGAAATTAGTAAGATTGCACACCAGGGCTTAGAGTTTTGCTGATGACTGTTTTAGTACACCCACCTAAGGCTTTGTTCTCTAAACCTGTTAGGGCACACAAATTCACAGCCAGCCTGGCCAAACAAGTCAATTTCTTCTTCTTTTTTTTTTTTTTTAAGTGGCGCTCAGGAGGCAGAGGTAGAAGGATCTCTATGAGTTCGAGGCCAGCCTGGTCTACAGAGCAAATTCCAGGACAGGCTCCAAAACCACAGAGAAACCCTGTCTCGACAAAACAAGCAAAAACAAGTTCTTAGTTCTTCTGAGAACAGATTCAGTATAAGTTTTGTTCCTCAAACATTGTAAATCTCTCAGTGAGCCCTGATTACTTTTTCGAGTCAGGGTTTCTCTGTGGTTTTGGTGCCTGCCTGGAACTCGCTCTTGTAGACCACGCTGGCCTCGCAGGCACAGCAAGTGATGGAATTAAACACTTGTGCCACCACCGCCCGACTTCAATCCTTGATCACTTGTAAAACTAGCTAGAGAGGCAGGGCGTTGGTGGGTGGTGCAGGCAAGAGGATCTCTTGAGTTCGAAGCCTTCTAATCTCCAAGAGCTCCAGGACAGGCTACACTGAGAAACTCTGTCTGGAAAAACAAACAACAGCCTGATCTACAAGAGCTAGTTCCAGGACAGGCTCCAAAGCCACAGAGAAACCCTGTCTCGAAAAACAAAAACAAAAAAAAAAAAAACAAAACAACAAAAAAAAAAAAGTAAGAAAAGCATTTTAGGGGCTGGAGAGATGGCTTGGCGGTTAAGACCACTGACTGCCCTTCCAGAGGACCTGGGTTCAAATCCCAGCACCCACATGGCAGCTCACAACTGTCTCTAACTCCAAGATCTGACGCCTCCACACAGACATACATGTACCCAAAACACCAATGCATTAAATATAAAAAATAATTATTTAGGCCGGGCGGTGGTGGCGCACGCCTTTAATCCCAGCACTTGGGAGGTAGAGGTAGGCGGATCTCTGTGAGTTCGAGACCAGCCTGGTCTACAAGAGCTAGTTCCAGGACAGGCTCCAAAACCACAGAGAAACCCTGTCTTGAAAAAAACCAAAAAAAAAAAAAAGGAAAAAAAATTATTTAAAAAGTATTTCCTTTAGAAATCGCTAAAAGTTTATTGTCGACAGTTGTCTTCTTTTACAGCCGACACAATTTTCATCTTGTTGTTTGTTTTTGATACAGGTTCTCTAGTCCCCACTGGTCTGGAACTGGCTACCTAAACCAAGTTGACGTTGAACTCACAAAAATCCACCTGCTTCTGCCTACTGTGCTGAGATTGAAAGTGTGTGCCACCAAAATTGGCAATATAAAACATTTTGAAATACCTTTACTTGTAAGTTTTCTTTGATTTCTGACTGATTTATTGTTTTTTTTCTATGTTTTCTTTAAGTATTAGAGATTGAACCTAGGACCTCATGCATGCTAGGAGAGCGGGCTGCCACCTTGATACATCCTATGGCCTACTTTTGCCATTTTTAAAAAATATTTATTTATTTATTATGTACACAATATTCTGTCTGTGTGTATGCCTGAAGGCCAGAAGAAGGCACCAGACCTCATTACAGATGGTTGTGAGCCACCATGTGGTTGCTGGGAATTGAACTCAGAACCTTTGGAAGAGCAGGCAATGCTCTTAACCACTGAGCCATCTCTCCAGCCCCTTTTGCCATTTTTTTTTCAGTGTTTTTTTTTAAATATTTATTTATTTATTATGTATACAATATTCTGTCTGTGTGTATGCCTGCAGGCCAGAGAAGGCACCAGACCCCATTACAGATGGTTGTGAGCCACCATGTGGTTGCTGGGAATTGAACTCAGGACCTTTGGAAGAGCAGGCAATGCTCTTAACCTCTGAGCCATCTCTCCAGCCCCCCAGTGCTTTTTTTTTTTGACACAGGTTTCTCTATGTAGTCCTGGCTGACCTGGAACTCACTCTGTAGACCAGGCTGGCCTCAAAGTCAGAGATTTGCCTGTCTCTGCCTCCTGAGTACTGTTGGATTAAAGGAGTGTGCCACGACCAAGCAGTCTCAAAAGAGAGTTTTAAAGATCAAAGGGATATGGATGTGGCTCAGTATACTGAATTAACAATGCCCTGGTTCAATCCCTAACACCTGAAAAAAAAAAAGGAAAAGCAAATACAAACTTTCACTAAAGGAGTATCTACAGGGCTGGAGAGATGGCTCGGATGTTAACCCTGGCTTCTCTGCTAGAGTTTAATTCTTATCTCTGCTAGAGTTTAATTCTTATCAACCACATGGTAGCTCACTACCATCTGTAATGAGGTCTGGTGCCCCCTTCTGGCCTTCAAGGATACATGCAGGCAGAACACTGTATACATAATAAAAAATTTTTAAAAAGGAGTATCTGGAAGACATACTAAGGCAAGACATTGCATATAATTTAAAAACCTAATTATTGGTCTGAACAACCAAATTGAAGGTGTTGTCTAATTTAAAAGATACAAACAGCATCCTTCATGGTGCAGGGAGGAAAATGGCAATTACAATTGCCTGTGTGGAGCTAGTGAGATGGTTCAGCACTTGCCATGTAAACTTGATGACCTGGACTCAATTCCTGGATCACAAGATGGAAGGAGAGAACTGACGAGCTGTCTTCCGACCTTCACACATATGTGATATTACATACATCTCACACACATAACTAATACAATTTAATTTATCGATTAAAAAAAACTAGCAGAGGGCTGGAGAGATGGCTCAGTGGTTAAGAGCATTGACTGTTCTTCCAGAGGACCTGAGTTCAATTCCCAGCAACCACATGGTGGCTCACAACCATCTGTAATGAGATTTGGCGCCCTCTTCTGGCCTGCAGGCATACATGGAGGCAGAATGTTGTGTACATAATAAATAAATAAAAATCTTTTAAAAAAAAAACTAGCAGAGTGGTGGTGGTGCACACCTTTAAACCCAGCACTTGGGTGGTGGAGGCAGGGGGGATCTGTGTGAGTTCAAGGCCAGCCTGGTGGCTAGTTCCAGGACATGCTCCAAAGCTACAGAGAAACCTTGTCTCAAAAAACAACAACAACAGCCGGGCGGTGGTGGCGCACGCCTTTAATCCCAGCACTTGGGAGGCAGAGGCAGGCGGATCTCTGAGTTCGAGACCAGCCTGGTCTACAAGAGCTAGTTCCAGGAAACCACAGAGAAACCCTGTCTCGAAAAACCAAAAAAAAAAAAAAAAAAAAAAAAAAAAAAAAAAAAAAAAAAAAAAAAAAAACAACAACAACAACAACAGAACATAAGAAACCTAAAACCTGCCCATTTAGGGGATGGAAAGATGACATGCCAGCTTCTCTTTCAGAGAACCCAGGTTCAATGCCCAGGACCCACATGGTGCCTCACAACCATCAGTACCTCCAGTTCTAGGACACAGAGAAACCCTGTCCTGAAAAAAATAAAAATAATATTTTTTAAAAAACCAACAAACCAAACAAAGAATAAAAACTAGAGCTGAGTGGAATTGGCACTTACTTTTAAACTCCCAGCACACATGTAGACAAAACAACAATTCACATAAAAGAAAAGTTTAGCCGGGCGGTGGTGGCGTAGGCCTTTAATCCCAGCACTTGGGAGGCAGAGGTAAGTGGATCTCTGTGAGTTCGAGACCAGCCTGGTCTACAAGAGCTAGTTCCAGGACAGGCTCCAAAACCACAGAGAAACCCTGTCTCAAAAATACAAAAAAAAAAAAAAAAAAAAAGCTGCCTATTTTAATATATTCGTCCATTCTATTATAAACTCCAAAGAGCAGTTAAAAAATTTCAGTTGGTTTCAGAACTAGGCTCATAATATTAAAATTAGGTCCAGCAATATAGTTCAGTAGGTAAAAGTGCTTTTTGCCAAGTTTGATGACCTGACTTCAATCTCTGGAACACACGTGATGGAAGGACCCAACTCCTGGAAGTTCTCTCAGCTCCACACACACTTTGGCACATGCACGTACACACTCCACGTGCAGACACATAAGTACACGAAAATAAATGAATAAACATAAAACATGTAAAATAAATTGGAGAGGCTGAGAATGTGACTGGTAGGATGCTTTTCTAGCATCATGAGGCTCTTCAGACCGGTCCCAGCAGCATAAATACATGAGTGCATACGCATGCGCACACACACACACACACATGCCCACAAGCACGTACACACACTACTAATACTAATGTTAATAATGTAAAAAGAAAATCTGCCTCAGCAGCTTGCTGGTACTGAGTGGCCGGGGCATCTCTCCTCTTACAAAGAAACTTACATTTTTTTTTCCAAGGCAGGGTTTCCCTGTGTAACAGTTCTGGCAGTCCTTGAACTAGCTCTGTAGACCAGGCTGGCCTAAGCTGGCCTCAAACTTAACAGAGATCCACCTGCCTCTGCCTCCTGAATGCTGGGATTAAAGGTGTACACCAACACCTTCCAACAACAGTTCACTTTTTTTTTTTTTTTGGTTTTTGAGACAGGGTTTCTCTGTAGCTTTGGTTCCTGTCCTGGAACTAGCTCTGTAGACCAGGCTGGTCTCGAACTCACAGAGATCCGCCTGCCTCTGCCTCCCAAGTGCTGGGATTAAAGGCGTGCGCCACCACCGCCCGGCTAACAGTTCACATTTTTATAGAAACTTAACTTTTAACAGGAAATTGAAAGATGCCTCTATCTTACAGGCAGAAAGATGAACCAAGCTGAACGAATCTCCAGATCAAATGAGCTGGAAGACTTTTGACAGTTGTACAAGCTTTGTATGGCCTTCCTCTGACAGACAAATATGTGTCTATGGTACACACACATACACACACACACAGGCCCTGTTTGTGTGCAACATGGAACCATGTTCAGGATCCTCAAGAGAAGAGTACTAATAGTGTGGAATGATTTGGCAAGTGAAATGTGGACCTTTAACAGCCAAATATCCTATATTAATCCTATATTAATGAAGAGATCATATAAGAACCTAAGATCAACCCTAAGCAAGAGGGAAACACTTGCACACATTATGGAATGGATTACATCCATATAATCTAAATTTATTCTATCCACAAACACTTCGTGCTGCAACTGTATCCCAGTCTTATGTCAAACAACAGGACAGAGTAATTGTCCTTCCCCTCCATCTACAGAGGATGATGGACAGATCACAAGAAAAATTATTGATGACTTAGCTCTCTAGTTATTAATTTAAGAAGAAACCAATTCTTTTTTTAAAATATTTATTTAAATATTTATTTATTTATTTACTTATTATGTATACAATATTCTTTCTGCATGTATGCCTGAAGGCCAGAAGAGGGCACCAGACCAGACCTCATTACAGATGGCTGTGAGCCACCATGTGGTTGCCGGGAATTGAACTCAGGACCTTTGGAAGAGCAGGCAATGCTCTTCACCGCTGAGCCATCTCTCCAGCCCCAGAAGAAACCAATTCTAAAGACATCATTTTTCCTAAAGGGTTTTAGAAGCTATGATGATGACATTAATGATGATGATGATGATGATAAGGGGGTGTGACGACAACACTTGAGGTACACACTCCTTTGATTCCAGCCCTTGGGAGTCAGAGGGACTTAGTTTGAGGCCAGCCTGGTCTACATAGGAAGTTCCAGGCCAGCTAGGGCTACATAAGGAGACAGGCCCTGTCTCTAAAAAGGTACTTCACACTTAATTATTTATTTGTGTGTGCATGTGGAAGAGTGCATGCATTTATATAGGACATCTTGTGGGGGATGATGTTCCCCTTCTAACATGTAGGTCCTGGAGATTGAACTCAAGCAGTCAGGCTTGGCAGCAGGCAACTTCACCCATGGAGCTATCTTACCAACCCAGATCTTGTTAATTTTCAAGGAGTGAAGAATACATCTTACTCGAAGACAAAGACACAGAAAATCTCAAAAAGAAGGACTTTATCCCCCATACATAGTAGCAGCAGCTAAAACAGAGGGTCAAAAATGGTCGAGTCATTTTTTTTTTTTTTTTCGAGACAGGGTTTCTCTGTGGTTTTGAAGCCTGTCCTGGAACTAGCTCTTGTAGACCAGGCTGGTCTCGAACTCACAGAGATCCACCTGCCTCTGCCTCCCGAGTGCTGGGATTAAAGGCGTGTGCCACCATCGCCCGGCTTTTTAATTATTTATTTCAGTTTTTCAAGACAGGGTCTCTCTGTAGCTTTGGTGCCTGACCCGGAACTAGCTCTTGTAGACTAGGCTGGCCTCGAACTCACAGAGATTAGTCTGCCTCTGCCTCCCGAGGGCTGGGGTTAATGGCGTGCGCCACCACCACCCGGCTAGCTTGATTTAGTTTTTGGCAGAGTTGAGCATTTCCCTGCTTTGTTCTGATTTGCTCATCTTCACATGCATTTTTAGCATCCTAAACACCCAATCTGTCCTCTTAGTATAACGTGAGCCTGCCAGTGGTGGCAGGAGTTGATAATTGAACTGGCTAGAGCACTGTCAGTCGTCTGCTTCCCAGGCCTCCTGAGTTCTCACAGCCACAATTTGGAACTTTAGGCCAGGTGGTGGTGGCGCACGCCTTTAATCCCAGCATTCGGGAGGCAGAAGCAGGTGGATCTCTGTGAGTTCAAGGCCAGCCTGGTCTACAGAGTGAGATCCAGAACAGCTAGAACTGTTGCACAGGAAAAAAAAAAAAAAAAAAAAAAAAAAAAAAAAACTGTCTCAAAAAAACCAAAAAAAAAGAGAAAAAAAAATTTGGAACTTTCGGTGTCAATTTCCCATTGGGCCTACTGTATAGGATTATTTAAAGGCCTTCAGGTGCTTAACAAGTTTATGACTACCGAAACTCATCATGTCCTGTTGCCGTAGCTGTAGCAACTATGAAGAGACAGCCATCATTCAAAGTGTATCTTCCTACTTCAATGGCTGATGCTTGCCTTGCGTATGTAAAACCCTGGGAATACTACACACACACACACACACACACACACACACACACACACACACAGAGGAGGGGCGCAGGGGGAGAGAATTGGGTTTCTATGTGTCCTTTTTTAAGATGTAGCCTTTGTTTTTCAGTTCTGGGTTTGAAACAGGGCCTCATGCATCCTGAGTTCTGAATTTACCTGTTAAATTATATTCCCAGGGCAAGTTTTCTTCCCTAAAATACTTGAAGGTAGGGGTTTGGTGACACGTGCCATTAATTCCAGCACTCAAGAGGTAGAGGCAGGAGGATCTTTCTGAGTTCAAGGCCAGTCTGGTCTACATATTAAGTTCTTGGACAGCCAGGACTACAAAGAGTCCTTGTCTCAAAAAGAGTAACAAAAACTGAAACTACCCAACTTGAAGGTGGCATGGATTACTTTCTTCTCCCCAGGATAGAGTTTCTGTATATAGCCCTGGCTGTTCTGGAACTCTCTCTGAAGATCGAACTCAGAGATCTACCTACTCTGTCTCCCAAATTCTGGGCTTAAAGGTGTGTGCCACCACTGCCCTGTTATGGATGACTTTTCTAAGGAGAAAAGAAGACACTATATTTGAAAAAAAGAAAAATAAAGGAAACAGGAAACAAGAGAAGACTATTTAACAGTAGGGTAAAGGACTTTCTTCCCAATGGTGACAAGTATCCCTCAGGTTCCTCCCACTGGACTACATGTGTGGCACACAGGCACAAGTGGGCATGGGAGATAAGCTCACACACACTCTTCCTGGACGTGTGCATGTCTGTGTGAACAGTGTTTGGAACAGTATGGGCGCTATGCGGACTTGAGATTATTTAACTTTACCAGTGCTAGCACAGTGGTCTTCAAACTTTAGCACCCATCGGAGTCCCTTGGGTGGGCAGTGTCCATCCACATATTGTCTATTCAGAGAGTAGAAGCTAGCCGCCTTTAATCCCAGCACTCGGAGGCAGAGGCGGGCCGATCTCTGTGAGTTCGAGGCCAGCCTGGTCTACAGAGTGAGTTCCAGGAGAGATTTCAAAGCTACACAGAGAAACCCTGTCTGGAAACCAAAACCAAACTAAAACAAAACCTTCCCCAATAATGCAGGTGCAGTCTGCCTGAGGACCCCACTTTGAGGACCACTAGCCTAATGTCTGGAGTCATCAAATAGCAGTGGACACTTGAAAATTGGGAGGCACGGAGGCCCTGGACCTTGTGGCTGAATGGCCAGTGATGACTTCTAACAGGCCTTGGGGTCCCAGTATTCATGGTTTTCTGCTTTGAGACTGGTCTCCTTAATCTGACCACCTGATCACAGGGACACCTACTGGGCTCGAACAAAGGGCAACGCAACTCTACAAAAGACAACCTAGGAGGCTATGCAGCTTGGATCTGTAATGATTTCAAATTTAAAGAAACAAAGCCGCTATCCACAGGAGCTGCCCTCCTACTGACTCCCAATCCCCACAGCCTGCCTGCTTTCCTGGCATTTTTTTCAGACCCGGAGGGTGGGAAGAGAGAACGCCAATTTGAGGAGTGGGTGAAGGATTGCAAAGCTTTTCCCGTTTCTAGGGCAACACTGCCACCAAGAGTAATCCGTGAGGCATCTCAAGCAATGAGGTCAAACAAGAAGAAAGCTGCAAAACTGCACGGCGATGTGTTGTCAAGGCATTTCCAGAGCCATGAAAAGGAGCCAGAAAGGACAAAAAGGGATGCAGAAGCCACAGGAGAAGAATCAAGCCGGGAGCAGTGGCTGGTACCTGTAACCTCAGCCACTCACGAGACTGATACCTGAGGACTGGTGGAGCCCAGGACTAAGAAGAAAGGCTGGACTACATGGAGAGCTCTTTGTTAAAAAGGAAAGGATGAAAAGAAGGAAATGAAGGAAGGGAGGAAGAAGGGAAGAAGGCCGGCTCTCAAAAGTCAATTTGAAGATTAAAGATTGTACAGAGGAACCAGCCAGATGTTACAGCAGTTGTCAATCCCCAGAACTCAAGTGGGCCATCTTTATGTCAAAACAACCAAGTAAGCCGTGCGGTGGTGGTGCACGCCTTTAATCCCAGCACTTGGGAGGCAGAGGTAGGCGGATCTCTGTGAGTTCGAGACCAGCCTGGTCTACAAGAGCTAGTTCCAGGACAGGCTCTAAAGCCACAGAGAAACCCTATCTCGAAAAACCAAAAAAAAAAAAAAAAAAAAAAAAAAAAAAACAACCAAGTAATCACACCCTAGGTCAGGATGTATAGACACACTTGTTGTCAACAACTGTAAAACTCTCTGACCTTCAGACAAGGTGGAAATAGGCTCACATATTTAGGCCTCCACAGACCATTATCTACAGACTACCTAGTGGATCCTGCATCCTTGTAATGATGTAACTCAAAATGAATAAAAGGGTTGCCTGGGTGGTAGTGGTGCGTGGCTTTTATCCCGTGATAAAAGATCTTCGTGAGTTCAAGGCCAGCCTGGTCTACAGAGTTAGTTCCAGGAGAGCCAGGGCTACACAGAGAAAACCTGTACCAATAAACAAACAAACATATAAGCAAGTAAACAAACAAATAAATGGTACAAGGGATGGACAGAAGCAAGAAGATCTATATATTTTTTAGTACAAACATTCCAAGAAGCAACAGCACTGCTACATGCTTGTGGAAAGATATATAAAGATAGCCAGGAAATACAGCTTTTGGGAGCCTAGCATGGTGGCACAGGGCTATAATTTCAGATACTCGGGGGCTATGGCAGAAGGATCACAGTAGCAGAGAGGTTTGAGACCAGCCTGGGCAATGCAGTAAGGATCTGTTTTATTTTATTTTATTTTATTTTTGGTTTTTTGGACAGGGTTTCTCTGTGGTTTTGGAGCCTGTCCTGGAACTAGCTCTTGTAGACCAGGCTGGTCTCGAACTCACAGAGATCCGCCTGCCTCTGCCTCCCGAGTGCTGGGATTAAAGGTGTGCTCCACCGCCCGGCAGGATCTGTTTTAAAAAAACAACCAATTGTGCTGGAGGGTAGTGGCGCACACCTTTAATACCAGCACTCTGGAGGCAGAGGCAGGTGGATCTCTGTGAGTTTGAGGCCAGCCTGGTCTACAAGAGCTAGTTCCAGGACAGGCTCCAAAGCTACTCCAAACCAAAACAACAACAACAACAACAACAACAACAACAACAAAAACAACCAACCTTCAGCCAGAGGTGGTGCACACAGTTAATCCCAGAGTTTGGGAGGCAGAGGCTGGCGGATCTCTGTGAGTTCAAGGCCAGCCTGGTCAACAGAGCCAGTTCTAGGACAGCTAGGCTTGTCGTACAGAGAAACCCTGTCTCAAAAAAAACAACTAAACAAAAAAATAAATAAATAAATAAATAAACAAATCAACCAACAAACATCTACAACGGACCTGGAATCCTATCACTCAGAAAGTTGAGGCAAGCAGATCATAAATTTGAGATCATCTTTAGCTACATAGTGTTTTGTTTGTTTGATTTCATTTTTATTTTTTGAGACGGGGTTTTTCCGTGTAGACTTGGCTGTCCTGGAACTTGCCCTGTAGATCAGGACAGCCTCTGTCTCCCAAGTGCTGGAATAAAAGGTGTGTACCGCCACCACCTGGCTGGTATATAGCAAGTTTGAGGCCAGCTCACCTTTTTTTTTTTTATGATTTATTTATCTTTATTTTATGTACATTGGTGTGAAGGTGTCAGATCTCCTGGAACTGGACTTTCAGACAGTTGTGAGCTGCCATGTCGGTGCTGGGAATTGAACCCGGGTCCTCTGGAAGAGTCAGTGCTCTTAACCACTGACCCATTTCTCCAGCCCCTAGGCCAGCTCATCTTAATAAAAAAAAAAATACGGGTTGAACCCTGTAGGGGTTGGTGGGAGGAAAGGGAAGGAGTTGAATGGTGTAATTATATTTTAATTAAAATAATAATATGTCCCCCACCTCTAGCTGAGGAGCAGTTACTAACAATTGATGGCTTCTCGGGAAGGGAGAACAAGTTTCTTTTAAGGGTGTGGCCCCTGGTCCGTTGGCCATGCTCCAGTGCGTAGAACCCACATCAGTAAGTTTATGGGTAACACAAATTGGACTTGGTGAACTATTTAAAAAGGAAGGAAGGGGTTGGAGAAACAGTTCAGTTTAGAACCCTTGCTGCTCCTCCGGAGGACCCAAGTTTAGTTCAGTGGATAGCTCACAACCTCCTGTAACTCTGATTCCAGGAGATAATACATAATATCTGAGCTATTTTATTTAGTACAGTGATCTTTAGCTGCTGCAAATGACATGGTTTTATTTTTCTCTATGGTTGAGAAAACCCAATTCTATTGTGTATGTACCACATTTTTTATTTGTTCATTGGTTTTATATCTCAGCTACTGCAAATAGTGCCACAATAAACACACTTTGCGGTACACTTATTTGGGTTCCTTTAAGTATACACCATACCCAAGAGTCCTATACCTGGGTCGCAAGGTAGATCTGCTTTTAGTTTTGAGGGACCTCTATAGTGTCTACTTTGTTTCCACTAGCATTGAGTAAAGACTGTATACCCCTTGCAAGGTGGTGGTGGCACACACCTTTAATCCTACTCATAATGCAGGTGGGTCTCTGTGAGTCTGGTCTACAGAGTAAGTTTCAGATCTGTTACACAGAGACCCCTCATTTCAAAACCAAAACCAAAAAAAAAAAACCATAAAGAAAGAAGAAAAGAGAATACACACCTTCAATCTCAGCACTCTAGAGGCAGAGGGCTACCTCACCTACAAAACAAGTTTCAGGACGGCCAGCGTGTTACCCTGAAAAACTCTTGTCTCAAAATACTGAAAAAGAAAAAAAAAGTCCCCTTGCCAACATTAATTGTTATTTGTTTGCTTGATAGGTCGCCATTCCAACTGGAGTAAGATGTAATCTCAATGTACTTTCTCCCTCCCCCGCTTCTCTGTGCAGCCCTGGCTGGCCTTGAACTCAGTCTGTACACCAGGCTATCCTCAGACTCACAGAGATCCGCCTACCTCTGCCTCCCGAATGCTGGAATGCACCATCACTGCCTGGCTTTCTATTGTTCTTTTTAATTCCTCTCTGTAATGTTTTGAAGTTTTAATTGTACTATCTTTCACTACATAATTAGATTTATTCCTAAGTACTTTATTAGTTTTTGAAACTATTATCAATGGGGATTTTTTTTTCTGAATCTTTTCTTTTTTCTTTGTTTTCTGTGTAGAGGCGGAGGGGACGGGATTCAGTTTTCTACGGTGGAGTGTCACTGGGTGAATCAGCCACACCCCAGGGCAGCCCCATGCCCAGCAATGGCTGGCCAACACAAAATGAACTCCATGGGTTTTTATTGTTGCTGAATCTTTTCTAAACATATTGGTTGTTGCCAGGTGATGGTGGCGCACGCCTTTAATCCCAGCACTCGGGAGGCAGAGGCAGGCAGATCTCTGTGAGTTCGAGACCAGCCTGGCCTCCAGGACAGGACAGGCTCCAAAGCCACAGAGAAACCCTGTCTCGAAAAAACAAAACAACAACAACAACAACAACAACAACAAAAAACCATGTTGGTTGTTGATATATAGAAAAGCTACTGGCTTTTATGTTATGTTTTTCCTTAGTTTGTATCTATAACCATAAGCTTAACTCTGCATTCTAGCTAGACTTGGTGGTAAATAGCAAAAATTGGATCCCAAGGAACTGCAGTTAGAATACCAAGATTATGGGATGTTGTGAGATGGGGCAAAGGTGCTCTCCTGGACTAAGGATGAAATTGTCTGGCAGTTAAGATGCATGTAACCCAAAAGCATTAGAGGAGTCCACGGTCGACAGTGGTGATCTTCTTCCTGGACCAACAGTGCCCCAAGGCTTTCACCATGCTCATGCCTTCTTTCTTCTTCCCAAAGAACATTTGTCTGCCATCCAACCACTCAGTCTTCGCAGTGCAGATAAAAAAAAAAAAAACAAAACAGAAGCCATTTGTGCATTCATGCATGCAGATGCCCTAAGAGACCAGAAGAAGGCATCGAATTTCCTGGAACTGGAGTTACAGGTGGTTGTGAGCCACCATGTGGGTGCTGAGACTTGAACCTGGGTCCTCTGCCAGACCAACAAGTGCTTTTAACCACTGAACTATCTCTCCAGCCCCAATCATTGATCACTTTTGAATTCTTTGGCCTCAACAGATACAGTGCTTTTAGATCTGGCAATTGAATTCTGTTCTGGCGGTGTCCGGCCGCCTTGTGTTTTCACGGTTCTGTGTTTGGGAGTTGCACTTCGTACATCTATTGGTATGGATAGCTTGTCTAGTTTTATTTGGGAAATTGCCTTAGAAGTCTTTTACTTTTCTTTTTTGTTTGTTTGGTCGCGGCTTTTGAGACCCTACTTTAAAAAAAATTCACCTTAGAAGTTCTATATTTTTGGGGGAGGGGGGTCTCACTATGTAACAGAATTCTAGCTGTCCTGGAACTCACCAGCATAGACCAGGCAGGCCTTGAACTCACAGAGATTTGCTTGCCTCTGCCTCCCTAGTGCTGGGTGTCTGTCACCGAATGCTCAGACGTTTTCTTTTTAAAAATGTCTTTATAAAGTGTGTGTGTGTGTGTGTGTGTGTGTGTGTGTGTGTGTGTGTGTGTGTGTGCAGAGTACCTGTGAGGATCAGAGGACAACTTTTGAGACCTGGTTCTCTTTACTGTGGGTTCCAGGGATTGAATTCAAGTCGTCATCAGGTTTTCATGGCAAGTGCTTTTACTCCTTAGCAGTCAGTCTTTCCTCGGGGACTCAATCCCAAACACTACTCAGAAAAGAGAAAATCACTATGATAGCAACACCAGACCAGAGAAGATACATACAATCAAAACTGCTTAAAGCCAGGTACTATACCACCAAAAACCAATGAACAGAAATGACAATGTAGACTATGCCATAATACAAAAGTTACTTGGGACCCAGGCAGTGGTGGTGAATGCATTTCAATCCCAGCCCTGCCCAGGAAGGCAGAGACAAGTGGGATCTCTGTGAGTTCAAGGCCAGCCTGGTTTACAGAGCAAGTTCCAGGACAGCCATGGCTACACAAAGAAACCCTGTCTCAAAAAAAAAAAAAAAATCAAAAAAGAAAAAAAAAGTTACTTGGGGTAAAAGTAGTAAATGAATGAAATAAAGGAAAGAGGCAGGAAAAGGCGTGGGGTCTGGGAGCAAGGTTAAATAAAAATAATGTAATGAATATAGAGAAAAAACTGTAAGAGATTAAAGAACATGATAGCAGTCAGACCTGGAAGCACAGGCCTGTAACCCATCCCTTTCAGCCTTAAGTACCCTGAGACAGGAATGAGGCTGCTGAAATCAAGTGCTCTGCAGAAAGATTACAAGTTCAAGGCCTGCCAAACCTAGAGAGTGAATTCAAGTCCAGCCTGTGCAAGTTAACAAGACCCTGTCTCAAAAGAAAAACACAAAAAAGTCTGACTAGGGCTGGAGAGATGGCTCAGCCGTTAAGAGCACTGGCTGTTCTTCCAGAGGATCTGAGTTCAATCCTAGCAATCACATGGTGGGCTCTAACCATCTGTAATGAGATCTGGTGCCCTCTTCTGGCCTGCAGGCATATATGCAGGCAGAACAGTATATATAATAAATAAATCTTAAAAAGTCTGGCTATATAGCTTAGTAGTGGAGGGCTAACCAAGCGTGTGAGAAGCCCCGAGTTCAATCTCCAGTGCCAAAAAAAATCGCATAACAAAGGAAAAGTATGCAAACAAATTAGACGTTAGAAGATGAATACAGTCAGGCGGTGGTGGCGCACACCTTTAATCCCAGTACTCGGGAGGCAGAGGCAGGCGGATCTCTGTGGGAGTTCGAGACCAGCCTGGTCTACAAGAGCTAGTTCCAGGACAGGCTCCAAAACCACAGAGAAACCCTGTCTCGAAAAACCAAAAAAAAAAAAAAAAAAAAAAAAAAAAGAAAAAAAAAAAAAACAAAAACAAAACCACAGAGAAACCCTGTCTCGAAAAAAAAAAGATGAATACAAATAAAAACCTCAGACTAAAATATGAAATAAAAATAATATAAAAATCACAGGAAAAGGGAAAAAAAAGAAGCAAAAAATGTTGGATGTTGGGTAAAAGAAGAGAAAGCATCTCTCTGGGTCCTCTAATGGAGTCTGCAGGTGGAGAGGTGGGTGGTTGATGTTTTAGAAGTTTCCTGACTTTCATACCATTTAGGTTGGTACCAAGTCTACATTGGTCAAGTATCAGATGTTGACATCTGTCTTCTCCTTAGAAGCTATCTCTTTGTGCATAGCAGGTGCCTCTAATGGCCACGCTTGGCTTTGCAACCTGTGGACGGAACAGGTTCTCTCACGGTCCAGAGACTTCCCAGTTTGTTAACTGGGGAAGCAAATGCAGCCTGCCTAGGGCACCGTGCCAATCTGAGTGACCTGCACTGACATCTGGGGCCACTGTGAACCCCTGAGCCTGGGATGCTGATGAGGGCCACATCTGAATCCATGGTCCTACCACAGCTGGGGTCTGTGTTGATGTCCATGGCCTGCAGTGCCATCAAAGGCCACATGGATGCCCAGAGTCTGGGTCACGTCCTCTGGCCTTGTTGACATCCAGGTGCTGTGCCACTGCCAGGGCCATGTCAATCTGAGCGACCTGAGCTGTCACCTGGGGCCATGGTGCTGTCTGGACCTGGGATGCTGCTGAGGGCCATGTCTGGGTCTATCGTCCTACTGCAGCCAAGGTCTGTGTTGATGTCCGTGGCTCCTGGTGCTGTCAAGGACAGTGCTGATGCTGAGGGTCTGGGCCATCACCCGGGTTGATGTCTGTGGCTTCTGTTGTCACTGAGAGATGTGGATGCTTGGAGTCTGGACAATCACATGAGACCATTGTCTGAGAGCCTTGCTGCCATCAAGACCATACTGATCTGGATGACCTGTGCTGCCACCAGGGCCACGGTGAGATCTGGGCCCAAACTGCTACCGAGGGCCATATCTGAATCCATGGTCCTGCTGTAGCTGGGGTCTGTGATGGGATATTTGCCATATGGGGGTCATAGGAACCATGCACGTTGAAATCTGAGGGCCTTGCTGGGCTGGCCCTGCCCCTCACTGTCCCTGAGATAGTTGACCCTGCCGCTGTTGGACATTGCAGCAGGGGAGCAGGGCCCTATGGCATGGGCCTAGGAGACCTGTCTCTACACCTTGCCTGAGAGGGGTGGTCCCACCAGCCTGGACTGACCAGTCAGCTACCACCCAGACAGATCCACATCCTGGGCCTCCTATTGTTCCACCCTATCATCTGCGACATCTATGACCTGCTGGAGTGTGTCTTGCTTAATAACCACGGGATCTCCATGACTCCAGGCAACAGCAGGATGTCTGAGAGGAGTTTTGGTGAGGTCCAGTGAGGATGGTGAGCCAGAGGACTTGAACCAGAGGACTTGAACTTGTCGCAATGAACATTTGTGAGTGAGGCTGACCTGACAAAAAGGCTGATTTGATTTTATGCTGTATGACACACTGCAGCTCTCAGTGCCACTGCGAGGAGTGAAGAGGTGCTGGAAAGACGGGGGAGTGAGGTGATTTTTTTTGTGTTTTGTTTTTAATTGATTTTAGTGATTCCTTTTGGGGGTGCTGCAGGGGTGAGAGGAGGATATGGAGGGACCGGAAGTGAGTGGGTGCATGATATGAAATTCCCAAAGAATCGATAAAGAATTACATTAAATTTATGTTTAAAGCTGGGCGGTGGTGGCACACACCTTTAATCCCAGCATTCGGGAGGCAGAGGCAGATGGATCTCTGTGAGTTTGAGGCCAGCCTGGTCTACAAGAGCTAGTTCTAGGACAGGCACCAAAGGTACAGAGAAACCCTGTCTTGAAAAACCAAAAAAAAAAAAATGTTTAAAATAAATAAAGCCAGGTGGTGTTGGTGCATGCCTTTAATCCCAGCACTTGGGAGGCAGAGGCTGGAGGATCTCTGTGAGTTCGAGGCCAGCCTGGCCTACAGTGAGTACCAGGACAGCCAGAGCTGTTACACAGAGAGGCCCTGCCTTGAAAAAATAAAAAAATAGATAATATGAAGCCTTAAATATTTCTATGGAAACAGTCGGAGAGCTGGCAGAGAAGACTGGAGCGCTGCCTGCGGAGCCAGAGGTCGCCGGTTCGAGTCCCAGGTGAGTCAGGTAAGTCTGTAATGTAATGTATGCTGTGTGTGTCTGTGCTTGTGACTGACTGTGTGAGTAATGTCTGCTTGCATAATTAATCGAAAAAAAATATTTCTATGGAGGGAGCAAGACCGCAGAAGGCAAGTCTGCTGGAGTTTCAGAGTTCAGTACTCCTAGCAGTGAACTGTGTGTCAGATAGATGGGTCTGGAAGTCGGGCTGTGTGCTGACCCTTTGGGATTATCAATCTCTGCAGTTACCCTAAGGTGACAGGGTCTGTCCCCAATTACAGAGAATAGGGCTGCTGATGCTGACCCGTATACCTTTCACTGCCTGAGCCAAATTTCCTGCCATCCAAATTTTATTTATTTGTTTGTTTGTTTATTTATGTTGCATTTTCGAGGCAGGGTTTCTCTGCAGCTTTGGAGCTTGCCCTGGAACTAGGTCTTGTAGACCAGGCTGGCCCCAAACTCACAGAAATCCGCCTGCCTCTGCCTCCCGAATGCCGGGATTAAAGGCGTGCGCCACCACCGCCCAGCCCATTTTTTTTTTAAAAAGATTTTTTATTATTTTAAGGTGTGTGTATGTGTGTGGGCACACTGTGCACTCATGAGTACTGGTGGCCTTGGAAGTCACAGGTGTGAGTTTCCTGTGGGAACAGGAGTTATAGGCAGTGAGCTGTCTGATGTAGGTGCTGGGAACCAAACTTAGGTCCTCTGCAAGAGCAGTGTGCACTTTTTTTCCTGACAGAAAAGGGCATCAGATTCCATTATAGGTGGTTATGAGCCACTGGTGTATTGAACTCAGGTGCTGGGAATTGAACTCAGAACCTCTGGAAGAGCAGCCAGTGCTCTTAACGGCTGAACCATATCTCCTGCTCTTGCACTCTTAATGATTGAGCCATCTCTCCAGCCTTGCCATCTGAACTTTTGGGTAAGCATGAGTCAGGACTCCCCTCCCTCTATGGTTGACCTTCACAGCTGTCCCCATCCACAGGCTGTGGCAGGTTGTCCCCCAGGGTTTCCTGTCTTGTGACTGACTGTTCCTTGTTTTCTCGACCTCAGAGTAGCTCAGTCTTAATCAATAGGCTCCCTCTGGAGAAGGAATCTGGCCATGGCCCTTTGGGTTATGAAGATAGAATGGACATCTTCTCAAATGCTGACCATTATATCATGCGGGAGGAACCACTACATCACCAAATCTTCCAACTGAAGGCTTTGAAGGGTGTGGGCTCCTGGGTAGGACTACCAGGCTTCTTTTCACTGGAACCCACCTAGCTTATCTCTTGCCTTAGGCTTGTTTCCCCTTCCAGTAGCAGGAGCTATGGCTGGGGTTGTGTGCTGCCCAGCCCTTTCCACAGTCTTGCTTTATGACTGCCACGGCATGTATAGGCTGGGATAGAGTCTG
The DNA here is from genome assembly GCF_950005125.1 of Chionomys nivalis. Lineage (NCBI taxonomy): Eukaryota > Metazoa > Chordata > Mammalia > Rodentia > Cricetidae > Chionomys > Chionomys nivalis. The sequence goes on from NC_080112.1 coordinate 26,164,688, forward strand.
CTCTTCACCATTCTGATTCCATACGTCCACGGCATCACAGGGAAGCAACTTAAACGATTTTTAAACATTATTTGTTTTTATGTGCATTGGTGTTTTGCCTGCATTTATGTGTATGGGTGGGTGCCAGATTCCTGGAACTGGAGACACAAACTGTTGTGAGCTGTCATGTGCTGAAATTAAACCCAGGTACTCCAGAAGAGCAGCCAGTGCTCTTAACTGCTAAGTCATCTCTCCAGCCCACAACATTTGTTTTTTAAGATTTTTTTTTTTTGAGACAAGGTCTCCCTATGTAGTCCTGGGTGGCCTGGAACTCACTATGTAGACCAGGCTGGCTTCAAACTCAGAGATCCGCCTGCCTTTGCCTCTCAAGTGCTGGAATTAAAGGCATGTGCTTGACCAAAAGGTAACTTTTAATTTGCCACCTTCTTTAGTTTCATCTCTATATTTGAATTCATATCAGAAAGTTACTAACATTTGGGATATTTGCCATAAGCTCAGGTTTGAATCACCACATAATAAAACTCAGAAAGTAAGATTAGTTAACATATGCCAGGATTTCTGCTCTACAATAAAAAGGAGGCCAACCTGGGCTATGCATAGTGAGAGCCAGATGGGGATATGGCTTCTGTTAGTAGAGTGCTTGCCTGGGTTCCATTCCTAGCACTGCACAAAGATGAATGTCGGGGCACACGCTAGCAATCCCAGTACTTGGGAGGTAGTGGAAGGAGAATCAGAAGTTCAAGGTCATGCTTGGCTATACCAGCCCAGCCTGTGGTATAAGAGAGATCCTGTTTCAAAAATAAAAAACAAGCCGGGCGGTGGTGGCGCACGCCTTTAATCCTAGCACTCGAGAGGCAGAGGCAGGCGGATCTCTGGGAGTTCGAGGCCAGCCTGGTGTACAAGAGCTAGTTCCGGGACAGGCATCAAAGCTACAGAGAAACCCTGTCTTGAAAAAAAAAACAACAACAACAACAACAACAAAATTGGTGGAGTGATGGTGTCATAACCTTTAATCCCAAGCATTTGGGAGGCAAAGGCAGGTACGTGTCTCCGTGAGTTCAAGGGTAGCCTGGTCTACAAGAGCTAGTTCCAGGACAGCCGGGGCTACATGGAGAAACCCTGTCTTGAAAACCCAAAAGAAAAAATATTTACCTCTGTTATAGAATATAGTTTTAAGAAGTGTTACATTTGTTTATGCTGTGGAACATTTGTTTAATGATGCAGGGATATATTGCATTCTTTTGTATTGATTTATCTAATTCTGTGAAGCTGTGATACTTTGCCTGCCTAAAACACCTGATGGTTTAATAAGAGCTGAACGGCCAATAGCTAGGCAGGAAAAAGGATAGGCAAGGCTGGTGGGCAGGAAGAATAAATAGAAGGAAAAACCTATGGAACAGGAAAGACAAACAAATGGAATAAAATGCTCCAATTTGAGGTTGGATGGCCAGACTGGCCTTGAACTCATAGAGATCTGCTTGCCTCTACTTCCTAAGTGCTAGGATGGAATACATGTATCACTATTCCCAGAAGAGGCAGGGTTTTTAATTAGTTAACAGTTGTTCTGTTTGAATAGCTAGATGAGATGCAGGTGCTGATACTGGACTAGTTGGTACATCTTTACATTGAAACTAAAGAGCTAATCATGGAACAGTATTTAGCAGGGATCATGGCTTGGGACCAGACCACAGAAGAAGGGGTGGAGATAACTCAATAAACATTTGGGTGTGTAAGTAAGGTTAATCAAGAAGGCAGTAGATTCCAGAGTAGGAAAACAGCTTGGACTTTGAATTCAGACTATGTAGGGGCATTGGTGTGAGAATTAAGAACAATATACCAGGCATGGTGGTTCACACTTGCAATCCCAGCAGTCAAAATGTGAAGGCAGAAGAGCCATCATAAGGGGCTAGAGAGATAGCTCATCAGTTAAGAGCACTGGCTGATCTTCCAGAGATCCCAAGTTCAATTCCCAGCAACCTCATGCTCACAGCCACCTGTTATGAGATCTGGTGCCCTCTTCTGGCCTGCAGACATACAGGCAGAACACTATATACATAATAAATAAGTTTTTTTTAAAAAAGGACAAATTCAAGGCCGGTCTGAAAAAAGAAAAAACAAATAACTGCATAAGTTTAACAAGAAGTCCAAACCAGAGGGCCGGGCGGTGGTGGCGCACGCCTTTAATTCCAGCACTTGGGAGGCAGAGGCAGGCGGATCTCTGTGAGTTCGAGACCAGCCTGGTCTACAAGAGCTAGTTCCAGGACAGGCTCCAAAACCACAGAGAAACCCTGTCTCGAAAAACCAAAAAAACCAAAAAAAAGAAAAAAAAAAAAGAAAAAAAAAAAAAAAGAAAAAGGTCCAAACCAGAGCTGGTTTAAGTACAAGCCTGCAGTGGAAGGATTTTAGAATAGTTAAATGGCTGTGTTAGTTTACTAGACCAGCTCTTTGCATAAACAAATCTTGGCTAAGAATCAGTGAAATGACTTTAAAAGAGAGCCCTCGCCAGGCTGGCGGCACACACTTTTAATCCCAGCGATTGGGAGGCAGGGGCAGGTGGATCTCTGTGAGTTCGAGACCAGCCTGGTCTACAGAGCTAGTTCCAGGACAGGCTCCAAAGCTACAGAGAAACCCTGTCTCGAAAAACAAAAGGGCTGGAGAGATGGCTCAGAGGTTAAGAGCATTGCCTGCTCTTCCAAAGGTCCTGAGTTCAATTCCCAGCAACCACATGGTGGTTCACAACCATCTGTAATGGGGTCTGGTGCCCTCTTCTGGCCTGCAGGCATACACACAGAATATTGTATACATAATAAATAAATAAATAAATATTAAAAAAACAAAAAAACAGCCTGGTCTACAAGAGCTAGCTCCAGGACAGGCTCCAAAACCACAGAGAAACCCTGTCTCGAAAAAAACCAAAAAAAAAAAAAAAAAAACCAAAAAAAAAAAAAAAGAAAGAAAGAAAAACAAAACCAAAGAGAGGGGGAGAGAGAGAGAGAGAGAGAGAGAGAGAGAGAGAGAGAGAGAGAGAGAGAGAGAGGAGAGAAAGCCCACGTTTCAGAACAGACTGGGAATATTGATGCTATAATGGTCTAGATTTCAAGGTCAAGTGTGAGTTTTTCATTTGTTTTTAATTTTTTGATTTTATTTATGTGTATGAGTGTTTTGTCTGCATGTGTCTGTGCACCATGTGCATGCACAGTGCCCATGTGGGTCAGAGGAGGGGGTCAGATAACTTGGAATTGGAGTTATAGGCATGTAGGTTTTGAGACTTGAACCTAGGCCCTCTGGAAGAGGAGCCAGTGCTCTTAAGCACTGAGCCATCTCTCCGACCCTGGATTTCCTTCTTGCCTCACAAGAATCATTACTCTGTCAACCCCAGTGTCTGCAGAGACAACCCCTCCTCCACATTAAACTAGATTATTTAATAAAAGCCTGAGTTCAAGGCTATGTCAGAGGAGCAGTAGCTGTATAGTTAGTTAACAAGACCTTTGCTCTTGCAACGGACCCAGGTTTGAGTTCCAGAACCCACATGGTGGTTCACAATCATCTGTAACTGTTGTTCCAGCGACTCTGATGCTCTCTTGTGACCTCCATTGGCACCGGTTACCCATGTGCAGACAAAACATTCATATACATAAAATAAAAATGAAAAACAAAGAAAAATTTTTAAATACTTCTTTAAAAAGATTTTATGAGGTGGGCAGTGGTGGCGCATGCCTTTAGACCCAGCACTTGAGAGGCAGAGGCAGGCGGATCTCTGAGTTTGAGGCCAGCCTGGTCTACAAAGTAAGTTCCAGGACAACCAGGCTACATAGAGAAACCATGTCTCAGAAAGCCAAAACCAAACCAAAATAAAACAAAAAGATTTTACTTTTGTAAATGTGTGTATGTCTATGTATGTGTATGCCATGTGTGAATGTCTGCAGAAGTTAGGACTGACTTCTGACTGTCCACTGGAGACAGAGGTTACAGGTGGTTATGAGCCAACTGATGTGGGTGCTGGGAACCAAACTTGGGTCCTCTGGAAGAGCAGCAAGGGCTTTTAACCTCTGGCAGTCTTTCCAGCCTCCAAAGGAGCTTTGTGTGGAGTCTGATTCAAGGTCAGACCAGAGATATCTTCATAGTGCTAGAATTCACAAAGGCCCAGCTGGAGCAGAGGGTCAGGGGTGGTGGGGTATTAACCAGAGACCTAGATTCAAAATTGAGCCAAAGAATATTCATCCAGAATTTCAATACTTAATACTAAAAGGGCATTAATGGTGAAACAGTTTGGAGGATTTCAGGATTAGAACCAAGGAGAAAAGGCCACGGAATAGTTAACAGACACAAGAGTGTGAGGCATGCCAAGAGGAACTAACTGATTTTGCCTAAGGTTCAAGATCAGAGTAGTTATACAGGAATAAAAAATAAACGCCAGTGGCACAATAAAAACTATTTAAAAAAAGAAAGGCCATGGAGCAGTGGGGAGAAAAACAGAGAAAATAGAGGCTAGAGTTGGAGGGAAGATCTGAAAAGAATCAGCAGGGGACTACTTTCCTGAGCTTCCAGAAGCACTGAGTATGGAAAAACTAAGAGGCTCGAGTTTTCAGGTTTTAGACCTGAAGACCATTGCTCATGAGTTAACCCAGCTCTGGATTCAGTGGCCTTGGAAAGATGTATTGAGAGTGGACCCAAGTGTCCCAAGTTGGAGTCTAGAATACCATGACACTGACGGGAACTGAAGCTAAAGGTAGAGGTCCTGACGGTGGAGGCATTAACAGAGGTCCAGGTCTCAGAGCAGGCCATACGGACATCAACAGTAGTAGAATGTAAAAGTATCTGATGGCTGGAGAGATGGCTCACTGGCTATGAACACTAGCTGTTCTTTCAGAGGACCCAGGTTTGGTTCCCAGTACCAACACAGTGGCCTAGAAATGTGTCTGTAACTCCAGTTCCAGGAGATCTGACAACGTCTTCTGTGGATACCAGATATTAATGGCACACATACATACATACAGGCAAAACAACCATCAGTGGGGTGATAATTTTTTTGTTTGTTTGTTTTGTTTTTCGAGACAAGGTTTCTCTGTAGCTTTGGAGCCTGTCCTGGAACTCCCTTTGTAGACCAGGCTGGCCTCGAACTCACAAAGATCTGCCTGTCTCTGCCTCCCGAGTGCTGGGATTAAAGGCGTGTGCCACCACCGCCCAGTCAGTGGGGTGATAATTAAAGAAATGCTCGGTTCCAGGCTTAGCCCCGAGTTGCTCTTGCTAGTGTACCAGTTGACAAACACCAGGGTCAAAATCAAACAAAGGGTGTAGACCAGGACTAGATCTGAAAAGAAAGTAAAGCAGCATTGATGATGGAATGATGAACAGAACTCTGATGTCAAGCCAGAAGCACAGTGATGAGAGACAAATGAAGAGAGGCCCAAGTTTGACCAATAACATTATTTTTATTCTTCCTTGTTTACTCAGTGCTTAGTTTCCTTTAGGTTGTGAGTCAAAAGTGCCACCAAGAGGACTTTAAAGTGGAATGTCAACTCTGCCACCTCAAAAATTTTACAAGGAGGAAACCCCCAAAATCATGCAAACAAAATTCATCATTAATCACCCGGAAACCAGACTCATTAAAGGAAATGAAGAGCATGAAGAAATGGAAGTTAGAGAAAACTGGTATTTCCCCCAATTATCTTGCTACCTATAGAGCTTGGTTGAAGCCGTGAATCTGTCTGGTACAGGCAAGAGTTAGCACAGTTCTGAACTGCTAGTCTTGGGAGGGTCCCTTTAAAGATCAGCATTTAATTGGTGTCTGCTCTGCTTCCCTGTATCTTTCAGCTGTACTGTACAGTCCTCATAGGAAATCACTCACCCTGAAGCTGGATTAGGAATGTTGGCACACTTACACGACTTTGACACAACATGGCCAGTCCAGCTCACTTAGATATCCTTATCTCATAACCATTTGCCTAAGATCTGCCTGGTGGAGCCAGACATGCTTTTGGCTACAAGTGATCACACTAATAAACAGATTAAACAAACAAGGAATTATCTTCTTCCACCAAAGATCTGCTGCTAGTTCCACAGCTCAGTAACACTGTGCTACTAGGTTGGTGACTCTGAGGTCCCAAGATGTTAGCCGCAGTTCCACCTGATGCAAAAGTAGCAGCATATGAATCTGGGAGGATGAGCTAGCTCTAAGAGCTCCTAGTGATTCTTCAAACTGAAAGTTCTTCATGATTCTAATCATGGACAATAAGTCTGGAACTTATTTCCTTGCTAATACCCAATATTAGAGATTAGCATTTGGTCTCTGACCTGGTCCAGGGTTTAAATTGGGGCCCTGGAGGGTCATGGGAGGAGATAGGGGTGAACTTACAGATTTTCTATTTCTTCCTCACCACAGCAGGGGCTGTAGATCAGCCCGAGTCCATGGCTGCCTGCGTGCCAACCTAGAACTCAAAGAACTCAACACTTCTACTCCCTGTTTGTGGGCCACAGATAAGTGTGGGGTCCACCCACACAGAAGCTGTCATCTTGGGAAGTTTTACAACCTAATCTGATGAAGCCGCTGGGGTTGAACTCAACATTCCTAATTTCTCTATGCCTGTCTGATTCCACACTCCAACCTCCCTCCCTCAGGATCAGGAAAAGTCAAGCTCCTCACCACGGTCCAAGAAGCCCTAAAGCCCTGTCCAATGTCACCTATCACACTCGGCTTGGTCATCGTCTGACACACTCCAGTCTCGGTGCCTCTGCACTAACTTTTCTTTCTGTTGAGGATATTCTTTCACCTCACTATGACCTCCCTCATTTCATTCAGATCTCTAAAACATCATCCTGTCAGGAACATTTTTCCTGATGACATTGCTGAAAGAAGATCCCACTCCTCCCGTTCCTGCAACCTCATCTCCTTCCCTCCCTTTGTTTTTCTTCACGCCACTCATCTTTAACTATCTTCTTTTATACAGATGCTTCTCGATGAATCTGTCTTAATTGAAAACGCATTAACATGCCTAACCTACCAAACACCTTAGCTTAGCCCACCTACCTTCAATGCGCTCAGAACACTGACATTATTCTACAGGTAGGCAAACTTACCTAATGTAAAGTCTAATTTATAACAAAATGTTGACTAGCTCATGTAATTTACTGAACACCATACTGAAAGTAGAAAACAAGACTGGGTGTATGTGTGTGGTTCTGTAGCACTGTAAGATCAAAAAGTTGAAAAATTATAAAGTGAATTATACTCCGAGGAATGGCTGTACTTTGTCTACCGAATGCTTGCTTTTCCTAGAATGCAAGCCCACAAGGGCAGGATTTCTGTTGGTTGAGGCCACAGCAGTATCCTTCCTTTTCAGAACAGTTTCTGACATCACAGTTGGTACTCTCATTCCTGTCTACTGACTGCACAACTACGTGACACATCACAGCAGATACTCAGGGCTTATTGAATGGATGAACACATTACTGCACAACTGAGGAAGCCGTCCCCAATCCACCGGAGGGCTCAGTACTCCCTAGTGCCTCCTTGTGGGAGACCTGGGAGTTGCCCCTCAACACAACCACAGAAATTTTATTTACAACACAAGACTGGAGAGGAGGGAACAGTGAGCTGTGCAGGGCTGGCAGAACCCTACTTTTGCTCTCGTCTCCAGACGATGACCATGCCACTGGCATCACTGGAAGCCAGCAGACTCTCGTCGCAGTTGAAGCTGACGTCAAGCACAGGTGCACTGTGGCCCTGCAGCTTGTTGACAGCAGCTTTGGCGGCCCGCTCCACATCAAAGAAGTGAACGCACATATCCTCACTGCCTGTCACTGTCCAGATGAGAGGGAGAGAGCATCAGAAGGCTACTGTGGTGTCCCCAGTAGGAGGGCCTTGAGGTTCTATGAGGTGTGAGGGCCTCATGTAGCTTCAGGTAGTCTAAAATGAACCATCCCCAAATGGGAGTTTATCTGCCTCCTTTGCTTCTTCTGTGGGTAGTATGTGAGGTTTTAGGAAGTGTGGGGTCTGTATCTCAGCTATGAAGTTCCCAAGCTGTCTGTGGCTCCATGTCTAAAGTGTTTAGGTATGAGGCTGTTAGGACACAAGACCCAGGAAGTCATGGCATCAGGATGTCATGATGATGGAGCTACACTGGTCTCTGCTTCTTCCCAGTTACCCAGGTCCCCTGCTCCCGAGCACTCACCCACACAGGCCCCCTGGCGGAAGGACATGAGGGGGCAGAAGATACTGCGCACTGGATGTGAGCTCTGCTCAATGGGGAAGCTTCTCTTCAATTGCAGGGTACCTTCATTGTCCACCACTCTGAAGAGAAGGCAAAAGAAAGGGTCAGGGCACAGCCTAAGCCTCAGGAGATGACCAGTGGTGGGCAGTTTATGTTCTGAATCCTGTATCTGAGATATTTACAATATTTATGAATTATTTTTGCATTTGGAGACAGAGTCTTACTATGTTAGACAAGCCATTTCTGAACTCAAGCATTCAAGTGATCCCCCTGCTTCAGTCCTTAGAATGCTGGCACCATAGGTGTATATCATCACCCCTAGCATCTTTTTCATTTTATTTATTTTCATTTTATGTATATGGGTGTTCTGCCTGCATGTATGTGTGTGCACTGTGAATGTATAGTACTGGAGCAGACCAGAAGAAGGTGCTGGATCCCCTGGAACTGGAATTACAGACAGTTGTGAGCTGCCATGTGAATGTTGAGAACTGAACCTCAGTCATCTATAAGATCAACATCTGATAATGCTGCTGAGCCATCTCCCAGCCCCTTGGAGTTTTTTTTTTTTCTTTGTCTTTTTGAGACAGGGTTTCTCTGTAGTTTTTGGTGCCTGTACTGGAACTCGCTCTGTAGACCATGCTGGCCTCAAACTCACAGAGGTCCGACTGCCTCTGCCTCCCGAGTGTTGGGATTAAAGGCGTGCACCACCATGCCTAGCAGGGCATGAATTTATGTCCAGCTTTAAAAAACATCATTTTTGAAAGTTGGGTGGAAAGAATGAATTCTGTTCCCAAATCAAAATAACAAAATAATATAGGTTGTGGGTGAATCTCAGTGGTAGAGTTTTATTAGCATGTACAAAGTTCTGGATTCAATTCCCAGCACCAAATGAAGAAAAAGAAAGGGAACTGGAGAGAGGACTCAAGTGGGAAAAGACATTTGCTGCCAGGTCTGACAACTTGAGTTTGATTCCTGGAACCTGCATGGAAGGACAGAACAGGCTTTCACACGCTGTCCTCTGACCTCCATATATGTGAGCACTCACATACACACACAAATAAATAAATGTGAAAAAAATTCAAAACAAAGAGCTAGTATTTTTCTTTAATTATAGTATTGGGAGTGGAATCCATAGTCTCATACATGCTAGGCTAGGCAAGTGCTCTACCACTGAGCCACTTTCTCAGTCCTTTATGTATTTTGTCTTAGTTTGCTTAACTATACAATGGAGACAATAACGATAACTACTTCCCAGACTGTTGTGAGGATTAAATATAGTGATATGTATGGAGTGCCTTGAACAGGGTCTGTCCATAGCAATGTTCATGTAGGGGCTTGTTACTGTTATTCCTATTTATGTTGCTATTGATATGATTATGTTGTACACTATGTACATTGTAGGCCATGTATCACCATACTATGTATTATGTGTGTGCGTCTGTTTCTGGGGATAGACAAGCACTCTGCCACTAAGCTACTCTCATCATATTATGAGGTCAGACCCCTAGCCTTGGTGAAATGAATGTGCTGGAGATGAGCCTTGCTCCTCCACTCCAATGGAAGGATGGGCCCTGCAGGCCCAGATGGCCCCGGTTGGGGAGGAACCCACCTGTAGAGCAGGAGTTTGTTGAGGCAGGCATTGATTAGCAGTGAGGGGTCCCGCGCTTCCCGGCTGACCCAGGATCGGGCAGAGATGCTGGTGACAGGGCTGCCCTCGTGCACCACTAGTCGCTTGGCTTTGGTCAGCTTCCCTGAATCAGTGGAGGCAAAGGTGAGGACAAGGACCGAGTCCGGGGAGAATACAAAAAAGGGCACCAAAACATAGGTCTGTGGCCTGCCTACCTGTGGCCATGTCAAAGAGAAAGGAGAAGACACTACCGCGGTCATCACCTGCCCAGAGAAGCCGGCCAGGGGCATCAAAGGACAGGGCAAGGACACGGCCTGTCAGTTTGCTGGAGCCACCCTTCACTTTCTTGCCTGTGGAGATGTTCATGACATGCACATTGTGCTTGGCATTCCCCACCTGTGAGTGGAATACATACACCATCATTCTGACCCATCTAGTCCTTCCTTGAGTTTAAGACAGTGGGACTGTGGCAAGCACACTGGAAGGTGACCCAGGCCTAACTCCTAACTCCTAGCTAACCCCTCAATATGCCCACAATATGCCAGTTGCTCATGAGACGAAGGTAGTCTCAGAGCCAAAATGCTGCCCTTTGGTCAGTCTGAAAATTTGGGCTTATAATACCCTTCCATCTTTTCCTTGCACCCTGTCCTGCTTCGTCTTGGAGCCTATAAGCTGCTACCACTGAAATGAGCCAGAGAACCCCAAGCACTAGCTCACTCATAGCCTGTTGTTACCCTATATCGCAACTCCCTACCCCCAGGCCATGCCAGACTTTCCATGTCCTTCCTCTGCCCTCTGCCCAGTCTGTCCTGGAGTCTGACCACAGTAGGGCTGCCCCTGATAGATTAGATGAGTGTTCAGCCCCATCATCCTGCTCCCTAGCAGCAGCTTCTGTAGACAGAAAACTGTAAGACTGTGGTGACAAGACCCTAAGAATCCCAGGGCCATGACCCCCCGCCTAGCCCTATCTACTACAGCAAGGCCTTCCCTGACCATGAACTATGCTTTTGTTGGTCTGTTTCCCTTTGAGTCTGACCACAGGACTGCTGTGATAGGACTTGGGGGTATTAAACTTTATACTCTGGTGCCCCCAAACAGCTCTCCAGACCCAGCATGCCCGCCCTTGGTGAGCAGGTGTCCTGGAGCCTGACCACAGTGAGGTTGTTGTTGACAGGCTGGAAGGTGCAGCACAGCAGTTCAGCGCCATCAGGGTCAGGGATCTCACGGATGCAGCGGCCGTCCTCGGAGGCCCAGATGCGCATGGTGGCATCGAGGGAGGTGGACACGAGGATGTCATTGGAGAGGGACCAGGCGAAGTCAGAGACACCACGCGTGTGGCCCCGTAGCACATGGAGCACAGTGGGTGGGGCAGGCACCAGCTGGCACAGTGAGATGCTGCCGTCCAGTGAACAGCAGGCCAAGCGGTGTCGGTCATCATTGGCGAAGCGCACCCTTGGGACTGCAAATGCCAAGGAGCCATTTGAGGGAGTCAGCATACTCACTGAGCACAAGGAATGGTAGCCTCCACAAAAGGCTTTCCTTGGCTGTCAAAGGCAGTTGTAAACCTTAGAACACCTACTGCCAACATGCTCTCTAAATCTTAATGGCACTTTGAACAATGCAAAAAAGCTCGCACTGCATTACTGAGTACTTTACAATAATCAAGCTCTCATGGGTTTGAAAACCTTCACAGTGTAGTCCACTATGCCCTCTGCAAGGAAGTTATCATCAGCAAAGGCTTTGAACTCTTCCAAGTGACTCATGAGCTCATGCTAAAGAGGGCTCTCTTTGCAGTACCTAATATAACAACTTTGCAGAGCACTTTGCAGAGGGCTTTTGCATTTGTTAATGGTTTTACGAGAGGTAATTTCTCCTTCTGAGGTGTGGTGCCAGGTGCCTTGGGTAGCTGTTCCAACAAATGTTTGGTTTGGTCCCACCACCCATTAGCTTACCTGCCTCATCCACGTGCTGGTCAAAAACATGGTACATGCCTGCAAAGGCATAGTTTTCACTCAGCGATGTGTCCCCGGCCATGGCCCGGCTTGCCTCTGCCACCGATGTGGGTACCACACTGCCGGGAGGCCTGAGCCCCAACAGGAAGTAGGGGGCGATAGGAGGTAGGTGTGGGTGTTTAGACTGCCATATCCCAGGGCCCCTCTCTTCCTCAGGAACCTCCACCCTCTGCCTTCCTCTGGTATGTACCTGTCCTCATAGACTGCACGATTCATTTGTGCCTGCAGCTGGTAGGAGCCTCGGCTGACAGATCGGCGGTGTCCTCGGGCCCCCAGGGCTCGAGGGTCATCTTCAAAGTCCTGCAATCAAGACAGGGTCAGGGATGGTGCATACCTCTAATTTCAGCGCTTGGGAAACTGAGGCAGAATGATCACTGAGCTCAAGGCCTGTCTTGGCTACATGGTGAATCTGAGGCCAGCCTGGGCTACATGGTGAGATCCTGTCTCAAAAAGAAGAGAAATTAGTCTCTGAGAACCACTGATGTCTGGAGCCTTCAAAATATTACCAGATCCGATCCCTTCTCACCACACATGGCACCTGCCACCACTATCACTGCTCACTTGCTTCAAAAGTTTCTTCATGAGCACCTGTTTCTGTCCTTGCCCTGCTCAACACATCCTTAGTACAGACATGTTTTCCACACAAAGAATAACTATTTCCCCCCCAGGAAACCACTTGAATTAGTCTCTCACTTCAGTCAGGTTTCACTGTTACCTCCTCAGAGAAGTCTTCCCTATTAAACATAGCTTCCTTCAATAGCTCAAAGTAGTGACTTATTTATTTATTTATCTATTTATTACATATACAGTGTTCTGCTTGCATATATACTTGCAGGCCAGAAGAAGGCACCAGATCTCATTACAGATGGTTGTGAGCCACCATGTGGTTGCTGAGAATTGAACTCAGGACCTCTGGAAGAGCAGACAGTGCTCTTAACCTCTGAGCCATCTCTCCAGCACGTGGCTTTTCACATTCTTCTTTGCTGTGTTGGGAATAGAACCATCAGCCTCAGGCATACTAGACAAGCCCTCTATCACTGAACTACATCCCTGCACCAAACTCTCTTTTGTGTCTCCTAAGTCCATTTTATGTGATTATCATAGCATTCCCTACTATACCATGGTAATTATCAACTCATTAATCTGACTTGCTCCGTGTTTTTCTAATTCACTACCTGTTTATCATGTCTTTTATTTTTTCAAATTCTTTAAGTTTTATTTATTTATTTTGCATACAACATTCTATCTCCATGTATGCCTGCATGCCAGAAGAGGGCACCAGATCTCATTATAGATGGCTGTGAGCCACCATGTGGTTGCTGGGAATTGAACTCAGGACCTCTGGACGAGCAGCCAGAGCTCTTAACCTCAGAGCCATCTCTCCAGCCCCCTTATGCTTATTGACTTAGTTGCTATATTATCTTTTAGTCCTCTACTGACAATGGAACAATACTTTTGTACATCACCGTGTTTGACAAAAGGCCGTGGTAACTATGGATGTCGAGGAGATATGTGGCAGGTGGTGCAGCCAGGAGCTCACCTCCATTCGGTCAAGGGTAGTGCGGCTGCTGCGGACAATGCTGTTGCTATAGGCACGAGCACTGCCTGGCTCAGAGAGTGGTCCGTAGCGCTGGCCCAATAGCTGGCCCCGTAGCCTCAGGTACTGCCGACGCAGTGCTGGGGGGTGCCCAGCCTTGGCATTCTCCCGCAGCAGCTGGCTGCGCCGGCGGATATACTGGGTCCGAAACTGTGGAAACGTTGGCGTGCGGTAGGCGTTGTACCTGTAGGGTCCAGGAGGCAGGGCAGGCAGCAGGCACAGGACAGAGGGAATAAATCAGCTCGAGGCATAGGGTAGTGCAATGAGGTGTTAGGCAGTGATTGGAATGGTAAGAGTGATCGTACTGTGATGGGGTGATTCTGATTAATAACGGGTATGATGAAAAGGTCAATCTGGAGATAATATAGTCAATCTGCAGCTCTGCTGTGGTCAGTCGGAGCCAACTATATTATCAGTCTAGCATGATGACAAACGTCAGATTGGCAATGTACAGCAATGGAGGTTAGGGTCATGTAGTATGGGGTAGCGATTGGGTAATAATAGTAGGGTAGTGGTATCAAGAAAAGTTGGGGAAGAGGACAGGCAATAAGAGCTAGATAGGAAGTCACCGGTCTGACTTCCACTACCCACGCGAAAAGTCTCTTTGCGCATGCCCGTATCTAACAGCATTTCCCAGCATGCTCTTTAGAACCTTCTCTGGCCGGGCCACTTCACCGCGGGAATCAGACACCAAGCTAGCTGCGCATGCTCACGCAGCCGCACCAGCCAAGTTCTCCGCCCAGCCTCACTGATCGCCATTGCTCATGCACCACAGTAGGTTCCGCTCCCCTGGGCTCCAACCCCACGCCTCACCTCGCGTCCACTGCTAAGACTTGCTGCCACACCGCGGCCATTCCCTGGCTTCCTTCTATGATGCGTCTGCCTGCGGGAGCCTGCAGGACAAGTGCTTGGAATGCCGGCGTCGCAGGCAGAGGAAATCTAGTTCCGCCCCTTCCACCAGGTGACAGTTGCCATAGACACGAAGTCCCTCCACACAGGTGATGTCGCGAAATCCCACTGGGTCTTTAGCATGGTCATCACCCCAGCCCTGCCTTTCCTGGGCAGCACTCCGGTGACTCACAGCAGCAATTCAGACATGACCCCGCCCTCTCCCGTTGCCTCAGCAACGCCCCTCCCCCACCCAGCAAATCTTGTTTGACATTCTCCACCCATCAAGCCCTCTGTCCTCTGCCCTCCCTTTTGTGACCCTAGAGCATAGCCCAGGACCCAGGACCACCTCCGGGCTGCCCCTGGCTCTTGAGGCCCCCGGGGCGGCCCTGAACCCGGTGTCACCAGTTCCTTCTCTCTTCCCTGTCTCAAGCTCCAGGCAAGATGGCTGCCTGCAGCCAGAAAGAGCTGCGGAGCACAGAGCAAATCGATAGGAACCTTTCCCAGGGCGTGGGAGCCTCGCAGGCGCATTAAAGGATTGTAGTTTTCCGTAAAAGGATAAAGGCTCCACCCCTTGAATTCTAGCCATTTCCCCTGACACCTTTTTTTATACACTGGGGTCAGAGGTACAGGGCGAGTATGTATGTCAAACACTTGCTAAATATCGGAAATAATGACTTTCTTGTGAAAGTGGATTAGGCTGCTTCTCAGCACCACAAATTTGGCCAGGCAAAACTTGAATAAAGTATATGCAGAACCTGACCATACATGCAGGGACTGACTCCTAGAGTATTTACTAGTTCTTAGAGCAGTGATGAATCCTGGAAACCGATGTGATGAGAAGAATCCGCGTGTGTGTGTTCACTGGGAGTAACTGGACTTGGAATGGTCGCCCCTAGGAAACTTTGAAACTTGAGGGTTTTAAGTAACAAGATGCAATCAGGAAAAACAAGCCTTGGGGGGTTTGACCCAAAGGAACTATCCCACTTCTCTGTAATTCACTTTAAGCTAGAATCTGTATCGCAAATATTCATCTCGGGGTCTAGCATAATGGTCATCCTATAAAGAGGATGGGGGGGGGGTAGCAGGAGGATCAGGAGTGTGAATCCGGCCTGGCCTACATACTGAATTACAGGCCACTCTGGGTTATGTAGTGAGAGCCTGCATCAAAAAGCAAGCAAGCAGGGTGGAGAGGTTGCACAAGCCTTTCACTAGATCCCATGTAAAGGTGGAAAGAACCCAGTCCCTGGAGTTGTCTTCTGACGTCCACAGGTGTGCTGTGGCATACACATAAGTCTTTTAAAAGCAAGCAAAGAAACTCTAGGTGTAATACAGTTTCTTACTATACTTTAATAGCAGCTGACCCAATTTTCACAACTGACTCTCAGAATAAATACAATCACCTGTCTTTTTTTTTTTTTTTTTTTTGAGACAGGGTTTCTCTGTGGCTTTGGAGCCTGTCCTGGAACTAGCTCTTGTAGACCAGGCTGGTCTCGAACTCACAGAGATCCGCCTGCCTCTGCCTCCCGAGTGCTGGGATTAAAGGCGTGCGCCACCACCGCCTGGCCCACAATCACCTGCTGTCTTAGTTTGGTTTTCTATTGCTGTGTTAAAACACTGACCAAAAGCAGCTTGGGATAGGAAAAAGTTTATTTCACTTTAAAATTCCCAGGTCACAATCCATCACTAAGGGAAGTCAGGGCTGAAAAATCAAGCCAGGAACTGAAGCAGAGATCATGAAGGAAGGCTTGCTCCCCAAGGCTTGTAGCCTGCTTCTTTATACAACCAGGCCCACTTGCCCACAGGTAGCACCGCCCAAATCAATCACTAATCAAGAAAATGCCCTACAGGCCAATCTGATGGAAGCATTTTCTCATTTGAGATTCCCTCTTTTCAAATGACTAACTTGTGTCAAGACAAAACAAACAAAAAACTAGCCATCATCTAAGGTTGCCTGAGTGAGGAATAAAAATAGGTGAATCCAGGAAAAATGGATAACTCAAATAAAATTTAAAAATAGGTGAATCCTATTGACAATATCTTTGTCACTGTATCAGTGTTGTAAAATATCCTCTGTAATATAACTACTAAAATACAGCTTTAACAATACTAGAGATTAAAAAAAAACCACAATACTAGAGATATTTCTTGGACAAAGTGCCGGATAATGTTTAAGTAGTTTACATGTGCCGGGCGGTGGTGGCGCACGCCTTTAATCCCAGCACTCGGGAGGCAGAGGCAGGCGGATCTCTGGGAGTTCGAGGCCAGCCTGGTCTACAAGAGCTAGTTCCGGGACGGGCACCAAAGCTACAGAGAAACCCTGTCTCGAAAAAACCAAAAAAAAAAAAAAAAAAAAAAAAAAACAAACCAAAAAAAAAAAAAAGTAGTTTACATGTATTAATCTAATATTTTTACAGCTCAGGGGATAGGACCCAGGCTAAGCTAGGCGGTGGTGGCAGTGCAAGCCTTTAGCCCCAGCACTCGGAGGCAGAGACTTGAGGGGAGGTGCTGGCAATCTGAGTCCAAGGCCAGTCTGGTCTACACTACAGAGCGAATTCCAGGACATACTCCAAAGCTACAAGGAAACCTTGTCTCAAAAAAACCAAAAAACAAACAAGAGAACAAAAGATTGGCATTATTTTAGGTTGGTTGGTGTTGGCTCAAGTCTTTAATCCCAGTACTCAGGAGGCAGAGGCAGGTAAATCTCAGGGCCAGCCTGGTGTACAGAGCAAGTTTTAGGACAGTCAGGGCTACACAGAGAAACCCTGTTGCTAAGAAAGAAAAATAACCAGCCAAACACAGAAACAAAAAGTAGTCCAGGCTGGCCTTCAACTAAGTATGTCCTTAAACTTCTGATCCTCCTGTTTTTTACCTCCCTACTGATGGGATTAAAGACACTGTGCCACCAAGCCCCAGATCTTTTGTTTTTTGTTTTTTTTTTTTTTTGAGTCTTAGTCTTGCTAAATTTCTCAGGCTGGTCTGAACCTTACAATCTTCCTAAGTATCCAAGATTACATTATTCATCACCACACCCAGCCAATTAAACCTGAATAGGAATGCTGTGAATTGTTACCATTCCTAGTCTATAGAGCAAATATAAAGCATCAGAGAATTAGTGGGTGATATTCTGCTTAACTGCTCCTCACCTGTGATCCACACTATATTTTCATGTTCTTTTTATCATAAAGAATGCTATCTATGCGCCGGGCGGTGGTGGCGCACGCCTTTAATCCCAGCACTCGGGAGGCAGAGGCAGGCGGATCTCTGTGAGTTCGAGACCAGCCTGGTCTACAAGTAAGCTAGTTCCAGGACAGGCTCCAAAAAACCACAGAGAAACCCTGTCTCGAAAAAACCAAAAAAAAAAAAAAAAAAAAACCAAAAAAAAAAAAAAAGAATGCTATCTATGATCAATGTGTTTTAAATTTCACATTTCTTTATTTGGGAGGGGATACCCATACCACAGTGCATGTGTGGACGTCACTGGATGACAGAGTTGTCAGTTTTGAGTTTCGGGGACCAAGCTCTCGTCCTCAGCTTTGACTACAAGGGCCTTTCCCCACTGAGCCACCTTGTTGGCCCTTCGCTTTTTGAGAGTGTCTCTCAGGAAGCTCCAGATTAGATACCACAATCTAATGATAGGATCGGGTGTGACTTGGTCATTAATGCAAAAGGTTTGTTAGCTTTTGTGTGAACATTTGCTATTGTTTTAAGCAGCAGTGTAGTTTTTCAAAAGACAGTATAACGTGGGCACTAGGAGAGGCTCTTCTGATCATCTCAGGCAAGTCATACAACCTGTTCGTGACTCAGTCTCTCCATCTGAAGAAAACCTGTCTCACAGGTATGAAGGTTAGATGAGTCAATACATGTAAAGCTTTGGCTAATATTCGGAATAGATGCTAATTTTTGACTATCATGGTTAGGCTAATTTAAAATTAGCATAAATATATTAAGCTTTATTATAGCACTTTCAAATATAATTTTTCCCCTGGGGGCTAGGAAGATGGCTCAGTGGTCAAGAGTACTGTTGCTCTTGTAGAGTACCTGAGTTCAAATCCCAGCACCCAAATCATGTGGCTCAGAACTGCCTAGAACTCCAGTTCCAAAGGAGCCATTGTCCACTTCTGGTCTCTCAGGGCACCTGCACACATGTGGTATTCACACCCAGAAAGTTAATATAAATTTTCTTGACTACTCCTTTTGGCTTCTCCCCAATACCTGCTTCCTCCTGTACCCTTCCTTGCCCAGTAACCCTTTTCCTTAACAACTCTTCTCCCTCACCCATGGTCCTTTCAGTTTTATCACCTATATTCACATTTTTTTTTTGTTTTTTTTCAAGAAAGGGTTTCTCAGTGTGAACAGCCCTAGCTATCTTGGAACTATCTTTGTAGGTCAGGCTTGTCTCAAACCCATAGAGACCCACCTGCTTTGACCCCCGAGTTCTTGGATTAAAGGCATGCGCCACCACTGTGCTTCTGTTGTTTTTAATGAAATTTAACTGCACATGTGTCAAGGTATTTCAGTTGCAGAGGTCATATCAATAACAACCACCTCTTACACTTACTCTTCAATATTCAGTTTTTAGGGATTGGAGAGATGGCTCAGCATTTAAGAGTGGGTTTGCTGCTTTTATTTACCAAATTAAACTCATGATGTCAGGCAGCCTATAATTCCCTGGACTCCAGCTCTAGGGAAGCTAATGCCCTCTTCTGGTCTCTATAGGCACTCACACACAAACACACACTTCCTTTCCATTTCTTTCTTCCTTCATTAATTCATTCATTTATTGGTTTTTTGAGGCAGAGTTTCTCTGTGCAGCCTTGGCTACCCTAGAAGTCACTTTTTAGACCTAACTGCCTCTGCATCCCTAGTAATGGGATTAAAGGCATGCCCCCCGTCTTTTTTTTTTTTTTTTTTTTTTTTTTTGAGGCAGGGTCTATTAAGTAGCTCTTGCTATACTGGAATGCATTGTGTGGACCAGGTTGGCCTCCACACTCCACAGAGGTCAGAGATCCCGTCTCTGCCTCCTGAGCGTTGGTACTAAAGGTGTGAGCCACCACATCTATTTTTTTTTTTTTTAAAAAATATTTATTATGTACACAATATTCTGTGTGTACATCTGCAGGCCAGAAGAGGGCACCAGACCTCATTACAGATGGTTGTGAGCCACCATGTGGTTGCTGGAAATTGAACTCAGGACCTTTGGAAGAGCAAGCGATGCTCTTAACCTGAGTCACCACATCTTATTAAAAAAAAGATAATGTACAGTGTTCTGCTGGCATGTATCCCTGCTACGCCAAAAGTGGGCACGAGTTATCATTACTGATGGTTGTGAGCCACTATGTGGTCACTGGGAATTGAACTCTGGACCTCAGGAACAGCAGGCAGTGCTCTTAACCCCTGAGCTCTCTCCAATTTTTAAATCATTTACTTGCTGTCACGATACTATATAAGAGTTTAACAAACTGATGAGGGGCAGTTAGTTGGTACTTAAAAGAAAGAGGCAGATTTAATTGCCTTAATGGCCAGTGAGAATTTGAGGGAGTCTCAATTTTGCATGTATAAAGTTAGGAGAAGCAGCTCCTGGGGGTCATGAGTGAGACTTAAAAGAGCTCCTCAAGTCGACTGGGACTTTCAAGCCCTACTGACTTTAATCAGGATCCAGGACAGTTTTACTGTAAGATGAGTTAAGATCACAGGCAAAGTAGATTGAAGACAGGTAAGCCACAACTCTTTTTGAAGATAATGCTCATGACAATAAAATTCCACTGATGCAAGAGGTCATTTATCATCCAGATTCACCTTCCCTTCATCTCCCTTCATCTTTCCTGCCTGTTTGACCTGCAAAGCTTAAGAATGCAAAGAAAAGCATAGGACTGCACTAGAAGAGGGGAGTGACTGCGTAGTTCTCATGACAATCACTGGCTGAAATTTACTAACTTTAGGGGACAGCGTGGTACATTATTTGAAGGCAAGCCTACCTAGGCGGCTTGAGAACCATGGAATGGTCCCAAAATGGAAAGAGCAACAGAACTGTGGTGCAATTAGGAGATACTGAATTCTTTGTTTTTTGAGACTGAGTTTCTGTATAGCCCCGGCTATTTTAGAACTTGCGTGTAGACTAGGCTGGCCCTAAACTCAGATTCACCTGCTTTTGCCTCCCAGATCTTGGGATTAAAGGTGTGTGCCACTACATCCCACCTAGAGAAAAATTTTCATTCACTAGTTCAGCAGAATTGTTTGGGACACTTTACAAATGTTAGCACATTTTCCTATGATAGGCACCACTCAGTTGTCATCAGTCCAAGCCTTACTTTTTTTTGTAGACACATATTCTGTGTAGCCCTCTCTGGCCTCAAACTCAGATCTATCTACTCTGCACACTCACATACCACATCCCTAAGATTAAAGGATCTGACCAGCTTGAGCCCTCACTACATTTCTCTTATCTATCATAGCCTTAAGGAGACAAGTATGAAATATAACTCCATCTAGTTATTTGGTGGTGGCGCATGCCTTTAGTCCCAACACTTGGGAGGTAAGAGGCAGGTGGCTCTTTTGAGTTCGAGGCCCGAATGGTCTACAGAGCTAGTGCCAGGTCAGCTAGGGCTGTTACACAGAGAAACCGTCTCAAAAAAAATCAAAAAAGATTATAGACTTGTGTACGGCATTTTGCTTGTATGCATGCCATATGCATGAGTGGTGCCTATGAAGTTCAGAAGAGGGCACAAAAATTTGGAAATGAACTCAGTATCTCTACCAGAACAACAAATGCCTTTAACTCCTCACTTTCACACAAACTTTTGCTGCATAATCCAAGATGGCTCCGATGAATACTGTTGCCTCTCTAGCAGCTGATATTACAATGCACCATCACACTCAGCTGTGTTGCATTTTATTTATTTTGGTTTTTTTCGAGACAGGGTTTCTCTGTGGTTTGGGAGTCTGTCCTGGAACTAGCTCTTGTAGACCAGGCTGGTCTCGAACTCAGAGATCCGCCTGCCTCTGCCTCCTGAGTGCTGGGATTAAAGGCGTGCGCCACCACCGCCCGGCCTGTGTTGCATTTTAAAGATGAGAAAGCTGAAGCCTGAAAGGGTTCACTAGTCACAACCACAGATGCAGACCAATGAATCAGCATTCAAATAACCAAATTAGACAGTTCCTTATTCTGGACCATCAAAATTACGGGCCTCTGGTAGCCAGCTAGCAGTGCTCTCCCTCTGCATATCCCCAGCCCCCTTACATTTGTCTCATCCGATCTCAGATGCTTGCTCAGTAGTTTAGAATGTACTCCAATTTTGTAAGAAATCAATGTCCTAGGGCTTTCTTCACACTCCTCTTAGGCATTACCCCGACCTACTTCAGGCTTCCTACTCCTAAATGGTATATTATGTAGCCTGTCATCACAGATTACTGGGATTGAAGGGTACCAGGCTTGGTTGGATGGTAGGACTTCTGTCATTTTCCTAAAGAAACCAGATGAGCATATACGTTCATAACCACTTATGTGCAGAGGCAAAAAAATCTAGTAATTTCATCATACACGATCCCTTAAATTTTATTTTTCGCCCTTTTCCAAATCAAATGTGCATGTTACTCATATGCATATATTTTAGGGCTGACAACACAACTCCTGTACTTTAGGATCAGGTTTTTTGAGACAGGTGCTCTCATCAAATTTGTGAGCTTAAATTAGCCAGAAAGCAGGATTGTTTCTACCTCCCTGGTGTTAGGATTAGGTGTACCCAGCTATGCCTTGTTTATGTGACCCAAACTCAGTTGTTATGCTTACACAGTGAACCTTTCCAGATGGAAGCATTTCCCCATCCCCTTGAGGGCTTTAGGAGACACACGTGAAAAGAATGGGAGAAATACGAGTTATCCATCACATTCCACTGTGGTGGAGAAATGCTATTCCTTAATACTTTTCATTAGCTTCTTGCTTTAAACCTAGGGATTTTACTGCTTCAGCCCCCAAAGTCCTGGGGATACTTTATGGAAAATTTTTTTTTTTTTTGGTTTTTCGTTAAACTTACATATACCACTTGATTAGGATGAGTAAAATCCTGTTTTCTAACCCCACCATAGCAACCATCACAAGGGAAATTTCTAAAGTTTTGAGGTTTTTAGGCCTGTGAACTCCGTAAAAGGATTTCCTAAGACCCGAGTTTGAGTCTATGAAGCCACGTGGTGCAAGTTAAACTGATTAAATTCCTCTGCCCTCCATATGTATGTTGGCATGGGTGTCCCATCCCCATACAGACAAGTTACAGACCATTGAGATGGCCTAGCAGGCAAGAACTTGCTGCCACGCTTGATGACCTGGGTTCAATTCCTGAGGCCTACCCACTCCACATTTTCCTCCAACCTTCATATACATGTATGTCACAGGACGCACACATACACAGGATAATCAATAAAGGTTCATGAACAAATCTGAACCACATAAAGAACTCACAGGGGAGCCAGGCAGTGGTGGCACATGCCTTTAATCCCAGCACTCGGGAGACAAAGGCAGGCGGATGGATCTCTTTGAGTTTGAGGCCAACCTAGTCTATAGAATGAGTTCCAGGACAGGATCTAAAGCTACAGAGAAACCCTGTATCAAAATAAAAACAAAAGGCCGGGCGGTGGTGGCGCACGCCTTTAATCCCAGCACTCGGGAGGCAGAGGCAGGCAGATCTCTGTGAGTTCGAGACCAGCCTGGTCTACAAGAGCTAGTTCCAGGACAGGCTCCAAAGCCACAGAGAAACCCTGTCTCGAAAAAAAAAACAAAAACAAAAACAAAAAAAAAAAACCCAAACTCACAGGAATGTACACAGAACCTGCCCCAACAACAATGCAAGTCTTTGCCATTGTTCTTGGTAAGACCCTTTTGCTGAAGATACCAGGACAGGGAGGAATCTAGTTGGTACTGATCAGGTTTCTCCCTGCTGGTTAGTACTAGAAAGTTTTACACAGGCAGTGGTGGCACAGGCCTTTTATCCCAGGACTTGGGAGGCAGAGACCAGCCTGGTCTACAGAGCTAGTTCCAGGATAGGCTCCAAAGCCAGAGAAACCCTGTCTCGAAAAACCAGAAACAAAAAAAAAAAAAAAAAAAAAAGAAACCCAATTCCTGATGATTTTCCATTCATACAGTACAGATTAGTAACACGACAGGTTTCACACATACCAAGGCCTTGCCTTCAATTCAACCTCCCTCCAGCAAAACCGTCCCCCAAATAAAAAACACCAGCATATTAAGAAAGCTTTATTTAGGATTTCACTATTTAACAAGGTAAAGTCCCACCTTTTAATCTACAGGATCTAGGGCAGTTCCTCAAAAACCACCATTAAGAGCCTTACTGTAATCATGCTAAGTAGGTAATGGTTACAAACACCCTTGTCCGGTCTTACCTCCTGAAGTATATTTTAGATCTTTGTGAACCATGAATTGAAAATAAGGGATAGCCTTCGCTGAAGAAGGGGAGAGGCTTGCAGCTGAGAAGGGCCTAGGAGGCTTCATTTTGATAAACAGGCAAAATCAGGATATCAGTTAATTATCACCAAATGTTTTCACATGCCTTAAGTAATCACAGAACTTACTTTCATCCAATGCCTTTGGAAAAAATAGAATACAGTCTACATCCCCTCAATGTAAAATGTGGGCAAGGGGCATGTCCGTTTTAGACACTTTTCCATTTAAACCCAACCTACTGATAAATGCAGTTTCCATTTTAAAAGCTGAAAACTGAGAAGCAGGGCCTAGAAATACTATTTTTGGAAGCTGGAAGGAGATATAGCTCAGTTCATAGAACGCAGCTATCCTAGTGTGCAACAAGCCATAGGCTCAATCCCCAGAATGGTATATTACATTCCTATAATTCCAGCACCAAGGTGCTTTGACTATGGCATTTGCTATTTTGACTCTAGGTCCAAGCCCTTACATGGGGGGATTTGAGTTTTGAACCTCAAATCTGAGTTTTACCAAACTCTGTTCTGCAGTGGGCCTTCTGGGCCCTTTGCCTCACATCAATTAGCACTGAGACATAGACTTTCCACAGCTAAATTATTACAATACAGTTCGCTATCTGGAAAGTGGAGCAACTGTTATAGAATCGGAGGCTTATTTTATTTATGGCCTTTGTTGATCATATACAGACACCCTCCCACAGAAAAATCACTCAGCTGAAGTCATTTTATGGTTGATTATGAAATACTACCTCAGGTGACACTGAGTACATTTCCTTCCCACCCCCCCACCTTCAAGGCAGTTCCCACCACCTTTCTTCCCCAAAGGCCCAGCATAGAATGCTTCCTCAGACCAAGTACCCACCTGGTGGGGGGTTAGCCACAATGCCCCATAATCTGGGCCTGGCTCAGTGGGTGAGGCAGAATTCTGGGAAGTTCCTGAGTCTTCATCCACCTGCCAAAGCAAATTCATGACCATTTGTGTGGGAGAAAGAAGCATCTTTGAGGCCTGTCCTGTTAGTTGAGTGAGACCAGAGGTAATGCCTCCAGGCCAAGGATGAAGCAATGTTTAGAATAACATTCTGAAGTCTGCAACCTGGTGCTATTTGGCTCAGTATTAGCCAGGTGAAACCATGGATAGAACTGATTTTCCCATCCTAACTTGGAATAGAGGACTAACACTCATGGGATCCAAAAGAAGCTTCACTAAAGATTAGAGGCAGAACTATGTGGCTAACGTTAGACACCCCCTCCAAAAAAATTAATGATAAAGAGCCACAAATGGCTTGTCATTTAAGACAACCTCTGTGACTGTATTCAGTGGCCTTATATACTTAAGTCATTTGAGTTTCCTCCCCAGATGTGGAACACTCTATGCTATGGAAAACAGGAGTCAAATGACTCACCAAGAACAGGGAGTAGTAGAGCCCACACGTGAACTCAGGACTCTGAATCCACCCTGAACTTCCTTTAATCAGTTTTCTAACCAGGTTTCCTTTATGCCTGACATAAAGTTGTTCAGTATACCTCTATCCCCACACCCCCCATCATATAAGGAAAATGCACTGTATTGTGTATCCCACATCATGAGATAATCGTGCTTATGCTCTCAGGACAATTCTGCACGTAGGGTACACCTTGTGCTAGGAAAAGTAAACTTAAGGAAACAAAAGTTGTGAAAGAAAACCCAGTTCTAGTCATAAGGGAACACCCAGAATCTAAACTTTACTTTCCTGCCCGAACCACTACATTTCCAAGCTTCCATCCACCTGCCTTGCCTCTAGTTCTAAAATGTAAACTGTGTTGAATAAGGAAAAACCATTATCAATATTGATTTGTGTTCAGGTTTCATGTTTTAATTAGCTCCATAAAGGACATCCTAAACACATCAAACACAACAGAATATCTTTTCTTCCAGTATTAAAAAAATGACATTCACAAACATTTTAAAGAAGCTCTTCTATATAACCAGGACAGTGACCTTGAATAAAAAAAACATCTCTAGGTAGTCATGATCTTGATTCAGATTGCTCATAGGTACATTCAGAAATCACTTTCTGGCCGTAATAAACATTGTGTACAACTATTTTAAAAATGTCCCTAAATACATATTAATTTTCAAAACATTAGCTTGACTACCTTTCTGGCCAGAAATAAAACTTTTTTTGGACATAAAGGAAAAATATTGGTACCATAACCAATGTCTTAAAATTTGTCTTTAAAAGGAAAAATATGTTTACACACATGGAGCTTTCTAAGAGGTCTTTATCAAACTACGTTGGGAGCTCAATTCAAAAATAGAACTTGATGTACTAAAACAGATGTTTCAGCGCAGCTCCAAAAATCTTTATAAATACAGCAATTTGGAAGGACGATCCTGGATCAGAAGTGTTATTCCTTGTGTATCTGAGAATAGTAAGAAGGGGTAGAATTTTGATGTCAGGAAGAAACAGGTTGATAACATGCTCACCTCCCAGAGTTGCTAAAGATGCTGCACACCACCTCTTTGTTTCTACCATGCCCCAACCCACAGAGCAGATTACTTTAAGGACACCCCCAGCCCCCCACCCCACAACTAGCTCTGGCATGCACCAAACAGCAAGAGCAGTCAAATGGTGTTGATAGACAGGTTAAGATACCAAGGTAAAGGGTATTGTGGCCAGAAGAAAAACAAAAGGGTCAGGACAGGAGGGTTTGATGAACAGTTTGACTCAGTACCAATATTTAGGTCTCACCTACATTATGTGTGCATGCATGCCCCATCTCAGTTGTCATAATTGTCTCTGTAATTTCCTCCTGAATAGCGGTCATAACCACCCTGGCTTCTGGGAAAAAGCGGGATTGATTTACAGGAATGTATTCTACATGGCAGAAAGTAACATTAAAAAACTATACATGTCCATTTCATAATAGAAGCTTTTTGTGGTGATGGAAGATTAAATTAGGCCCTGGAATAAGCCGGGTGATTATTTTTGTTACATCCAAGGAACACAACACAATAAAAGGTATAAACAGAACACATAAAATATATGAGCACTAGTGAAAAGTACCATTTTCAGCATAAGCCGGGTATGAATATTAGGCTACAGAATTATTAAGAATACTGGTACCAGCGGTATCCTAGTCTCTCAGTACCCACCTGCCACTGTAGTCTCTAGACCGGCCATACCCGTACCCATATCCTCCAGGTCTACTGTCGTATCTTCCACTTCCATAGCCCTGGTCTCCACCACCTACACGCAAAGATTTAGGAGCAGTTGTTCAGATACAGGCTAACAAATAGCTTTCTACCTCATCTCATAATCAAGTCACCACAGCACTTACCTCTAGAGTAGCTGCGACCGCGCCCATGGGCCCCAAAGGCACCCCCTCTGGTTCCCCGGGCAGACTTGCCTGCATGGTCCACACGGATCTGGCGCCCATCCAGAGACTAGGTGTGGGAAGGAGACAGACACAAGGAAGGCCTGTCAGTCAGTCAGAGTAGAGACAAAGAAGAATGGGCACAGGCAGGTGGACAAGAGCCCAGAATTTCCTGCTGGGCACCAAATTCTGGGTGCCACGTTCCAAACAAGCTCCTCTGACCAGAGTAGCTGCACCAGGAGCTACAGAATCCCACAAACGACCTGAATCCACCGTGCTCCCCTGCTACTACTTACATCTTGACTGAATCAGGCTGAGTTCTCCTCCCCACTCCTCTAAGCTGCCCGACTATTAGGGCTAGACACCTCTCTTGGTTTGAGGCTTCAGAGTCCATCCCAGAAGACTCACGAGGTCCTCTCCGGGCCAGGCCCACAGGTCTGCAGACTCTACTACCTAAGCCCAGGGCAGGTCAACCATCCACAGGTGGCTTCTCGGCCTCATGCAGGACCAGTCGTCGCCTCCCAGGCAGCCCGGCTCTGTGTGCCGCTGCCCTCCACCCCCTAGAACAGAAGGCATGTCATGCTCCTGTGAGTGGACACTGCGGGGCTTCGTGGCCACGCTGCCCCTGGCAGACAGAGGGAAAACAGAAAGAATGGAGAAAGTGGCAGACAGGGAGAAGGCTTCTCTGCAGGCAGGAGGCCTCACCTCTCCATTCATGGCTCTCATGGCGTCTGAGGCATGCTCCGGGTTGGTGAAGGTGATGAAGCCAAAACCCCGGGATCTTTGAGTCTCCCGGTCCTTGACAACAACCACTGGAAGAAGGGGCAGAAATGTAAATGTTAACGCCCTAACACTTAAGTGGCAAGCAATGGCCACCCACCCAAGTCCTGTATCCCATTAGACTTTTCTCAGCCTAACTTTACCTTAGAAACATGGGAAGTTAAGGTTATAATTATAACCCCCAGACTATACTAGCTCTTATCCGGCAACCCTCAACCCGTGATCACGGCTCACCCTCAGAGATAGGCCCAAAGCTGCTGAAGTGGTCTTCGAGTGCCTGCTCATCGGTATTGAAGTTGAGCCCTCCAACGAAGAGTTTCCCTTCTTCAGAAGACATGGCGAATGTAAATCCTATAGGGAGAGCATGTGGAATATTGGGGAAATAGTGAGATGTCAAACGCCGGAAGACTGAGAATTACAGCGAACACAGAATGCGGGTTAAGAACAATAAATAAAATGGAAAGAGACTCAGGAGCAGAAAAGGCGGGAATAAGCAGAACGAACCCGTCCGCCATTTGACGACCGCTACTGCGCATGCCCACATCCCATGCCACCACACCCGTCATTTTGAACGGTCGTGCAGGCCTACAACAGCATTGCATTTCCTCTTTCCCCGCAGAACAAGATGGCGGCGGTCACGTGGGAAACGCCAGCCGGCAGATTGTCGGCATAGACTGTCGCGTGGTCACTGCCGCCACCAACCCAGCCTCCCATTCGGATGCAGCACGCCTGTCTCCCAATTGGGAGTTTGGTTTTTTTTTTTTCCTCCCTCGAACCTGGGACTCGCCCTCCTTGGAGAAGCTCAAGCCAACTCGTCAGCCGCCAGTCTTCCTACTCTCGCCTCCCGCCCCTGCCGACAAGGAAATTGAGGCGAGGGACGGCCACTGTGCGCGAAACAAACGGTGCTTACCTGGAAAATTAAAAGCCAAAAGGCCGGAGACACAGCAGGCTCTGAGGAACCGGGAGAACAGAGAGGCAGTCGCGCGGGAAGACGCCTGATAAAGCGTGCGTAGCCGACTCGTCACAGAACGTGCCCCAGCGCGCCCCGGCGTGAGTGCTCATTGGTTAAGGTCAGCGGGGGGTTGGGTAAAGGGAGAGGAAGGCGGAGGAAGCAATTCGCCTTGCCGCTTCCGGGAATAGAGACGAACTTTCTGACATGCGCAGTGCATCCTAAAGTAAGCGCGTCCGTACTAGCTTAGATTTGGCCCCCATTTCCTTCTACAAACGGTTTGATCCAAATAGCCTTTTCCTCCCTGACGTCATCTCTCTCCTTTGATAGGAAGTCTTAGTTGACAGTAAATCAGTGCCAATGAACAGCAATCAATCTTAATTAAATTCTTTTCTTTTTTATTTTTCTCTTTTAGATTTTAATGATAACCTGCGCTCACGCCCCTAGCTTTCTTCTTCTCGGAACCTCTCCCGGCTCCAGACAGCAAGATCCCCAATTAAATTCTTTTCTACTCCTTTAACCTCGTATCCCTCAAGGGCCCAATGTTTTATTCCTCCATGTCCCTAAACTCCTTCAGAGTTCTTGATGTCAGACCGTACATTTCTGAGGGATTAACCCCTATTACCCCTTTATCATCTGCCCAGCACCTAGCCATGTTATGGGACCCTTTCCCTTGATGTCCTTCTCAACTCCAACTTCAGCTCGCATCCTTATCTGATAGCCTCTTTAAGCCTGACAGAGCTTCAGCAAAACAGGTATTTTGTCGTCAAAGGCTGCATGCAAATGCAACCCACAGAATCAATTTTGCTCTCTATTCAGGGTAATACTCTTGATCCAAAAGACTGAGTTTTGCAATGCGTAGTGAAATCCAAAGCATGTAGTGTCTGAGTCCACTGCCTGACAATTTGGTCTTTCCCGGCCTTCAAGTGTCTAATAATAACTTGCTTGCCTTCAGGGACTCTACATTTTTCACTCATAGAATGAATTTGTTCAAAATTGTAAAGGCCTGTCCCCCACTCCACCACCAACCCTAACACAAATAGATCTGTTAACCTTCAGATGCTATTCACCTATGGTTCCTGTTAGGCTTATTCCTTATTTCTCAGGGATTTTCAGGGATCACAGTGTTATTAAATTTTAAGTAGTATCCTTAGTTAAATACATTTAATTTTTGATTTAATCATTTCTCACCCTATAAGCTACACCTCACTGTGCTCAGGACAGCTTGAAACTCATAAAGCTCTTGCTTCAGCTTCTCCAGTGCTGGAATCACAACCAACTTCTCTGTTTTTTTTTTTTTTTTTTTTTTTAAAGAAATCCTTTCCCTGCCAAGTCCCAAAGATACTCATCTACACCTTATTCTGTTAGCTTTTAGTTTAAGGTCCTCGACCCTTGTATAGGGTTTAGCTCAGTGGTAGAGTGCTTTCCTAGTATGTGAAAGTTCCTTGACTTATATCCCAGCAGAAGGGAGAACTGTGTCTGGTTTTTACTGTGCCATTGCGCCAGAAAACTGAAGCAGGATTGTGAAGTTGAGGCTTTTAACAGGTTCCAAAATAACTTTAGCTACATAGTGAGACCCTGTATTGAAACAAGCAAACAGAAATTGGGCGGTTTTTGGGGGATTGTATTTTATGTAAAGATCCTGGGAATAATACCATGATATTATCTGTGGTTTTAAGCTATCTGCACACTGATGCTGCTCCCACTAAGATTTGGCACCTTGGGTTGGGCGGTGCTGGTGCACACCTTTAATCCCAGCATTCGGGAGGCAGAGGCAGGCGGATCTCTGTGAGTTCAAGGCCAGCCTGGTCTACAAGAGCTGGTTCCAGGACAGGCTCCAAAGCTACAGAGAAACCCTGTCTCGAAAAACAAAAAACAAACAAACAAAAAAGTAAAGACTAATACATCACCAGAACCTTCCTAACAAGGAGCGTGAAATGTCTTTCTTTTATTTAAAGACAGGGTCTCTTTATGTATTCCAGGTTGGCCTGGAACTCACTACATAGCCCAGGATAGCTTCACACTCTCCATCCTCCTGCCTAGCACTACAGATGTGCATGACCAACTTTATTTATATTTTGAACTGGGATCTTGCTAACTTCCTAAGGGGGCCTCAAACTCCTGGGCTCAAGTCATCCTCCTGATTCAGTCTCTGGGATAACACTGGAGATCACTGTGGATTTTATTTTACTTTTGGGGAAGGGTCTTACTATGTAACCCCAGCTGACCAGTGTAGTAATATTTCATTTGTGTTTTAATAAATAAAGCTTACCTGAAGATCAGAATGCAAAACAGCCACCTAGTCATACAGCGAGCCATACAGGCCAGGCAGTGGTGGCACACACCTTTAATCCCAGCAGCCACACTAGTTAGCCTTACAGGCCGGCGGTGGTGGTGCACGTCTATAATCTAGCACTAGAGAGGAATATAAGGCAGGATAAGACAGGAACTCGCTCTTTTTCAGTCTGAATATTTGATAGAGATAAGAGACCTCTAGAGGCTTGACTGCTTTGCTTTTCTGATCTTCAAGTTAAACTCCAATATCTGTCTCTGGGTTTTTTTTTTATTCATGCTACAGACCAGTAATTTGCTATATAGACCAAACTGGCCTCAAATTTACAGAGATCTGCCCTGCTTCTTTCTTCCAAGTACTAAGATTTAAGACATGTACTACCACACCCAGCTTTTGTTTTTCTTTGAGACAGGGTCTCGCGTAGCCCAGGACAGCCTCAAACTCATGGCGATCCTGTTTTCCAAGAGCTAGAATTAAAGGCCAAGCTTCACTTGATTTCTTGGGTTGAATGCTTAGATCATCTATTTTTCTTTCTCTCTTCCTCCTTCATGTATTGCTATGTAATGGAACTCATGTAATGTATTGCTGTCCTGGAACTCACTATCTAGCGCAAGTTGTCCTTTAAGGCACAAAAGTCCTCCTGCCTTAGTTCCATGAGAGCTGGGACCACAGGTGTGAGCTGCCATGTGTGGCTCCTTTAAAACATAAAACTAAAAATGTATTTATTTAGCCGGGCGGTGGTGGCGCACGCCTTTAATCCCAGCACTTGGGAGGCAGAGGAAGGCGGATCTCTGGGAGTTCGAGACCAGCCTGGTCTACAAGAGCTAGTTCCAGGACAGGAACCAAAAACCACAGAGAAACCCTGTCTCAAAAAACCAAAAAAAAAAAAAATGTATTTATTTTTATGTGTATGGGTGTCTTGCTTGCATTCATGTCCGTGCATCATATGTATCTGGTGTTTATAGGGACCAGAAGAGGGCACTGGATCCACTGGAACTGGAGTTATAGACGCTTGTGAGCCATCATGTGGGTGCTGGGAATTGAATTCTGGAGGAGCAGCCATTGCTCTTAACCACTGAGGAATCTCTCCAGCCCCTCCTTTCTTTCTTGATGAATGTGTTTAAAACTATATATTTTCTTCTATTAATCAAATTTTCTTTGCTCCACAAATTTTACACGCAATACTTTCATTATCTTATTTTGTCTTTCATCTAAGGATTAGTGTCTCAAAACTGGGAGTTATTTTTTTCTAGTGTCTTGTTATTGCTAGTTTCATTACATATGGTTAGAGAACACACACACACATACACACGCACAACTTTTCGTAGTGCTGAGGCTCTAAGTGGGCTTGTACATTCTAAGCAAATATTCTAACACTTAGCCACACCTGCAACCTTTAATATTGATGCTCTTTGTGCCCTAAAAACTTGGTATCTAAGTTTTTAACTGTTATATAAAAGGCACATTTCCCATTTAAGTTATATATTGGGTTTTTTTGTTTTGTTTTGTTTTGTTTTGGTCAACTTGATAAAAGTCATCTGGGCAGAGGGAACCCCGTATGAGAAAATGCTTCCATTTGATTGGCCTGTAAGCAAGCCTACGGCACATTTTCTTGTAAAATGATTGATGGAAAGAGGGCCCAGTCCACAGTGGGCAGTGCCATCCCTGGGCAGATGGTTCTAGGTTGTATGAGCTTAACAAGGCATAGAGAACAAGCCAGTAAAAAGCTGTGATGGCTACTCTTGGTTGACAATGTGAGCACATCTGGAATGAACTAGATCCAAAATGGAGGGCACACCAGTAGGGGAAGTTTTGCTTAATTTGAAGTAGGAAGGTCCACTTCTTTTTTTTTTTTTTTTTTTTTTTTTTTTTTTTTTGGTTTTTTCGAGACAGGGTTTCTCTGTGGTTTTGGAGCCTGTCCTGGAACTAGCTCTTGTAGACCAGGCTGGTCTCGAACTCACAGAGATCCGCCTGCCTCTGCCTCCCGAGTGCTGGGATTAAAGGCGTGCACCACCACCGCCCGGCTGGAAGGTCCACTTCTAATTTAGATCTTGAGGCTGGAAGATACGTGTCTGGGTCTTGAGGTGGGAAGACACTCCTTTAATCTGGGCCATGCCTTCTGCTAGAAGCCTGTATAAGGATGTGGAAGAAGGAAGTTTTTGTTCTTTGTTTGCCTTCACCTTGCTAGCAAGACCATTCCTTTACTAACATCAGGGCCTATTTCTTCAGGACTCCAGCATATGCGGAAGACCAGCTAAGACTGGCAGCTTTGCGGACTGAGCAACTACTGGGTTCTTGAACTTTCCATTCCCAGCCAGTCATTGTTGGGCTGCAGCTTGTAAACCATTCTAATCCCCTTCTTTATATAGAGAGATTAATCCCTAAATTCTGTGACTCCAGGGAACCCTGACTAATAATGCAGCATCCCTTCCTCTCGGGAAGCTCTGCGTCAGTTCCTGCTCCAAGTGCCTGCTCTGATTTTCCTTCATGATGAAAACTGTAAGGTGAAATAAACCCTTTCCTCCTCAGTTGCTTTTGCCCATGGTCTTTATCAATATAGCAATAGGAAGCAATTAAGAGAGAACTGATACACATATATCAATATTACTGTATCTATAGCTCTCTATATCTCAAGCTTAAAATGTGTTTGTGGTAGACATACCTTCCTTATCTGTATGAATCTTCACTGTCTTGTAATTTTGTGTGTGTGTATGAGAGATGGAGAGATATAGGGAGTGTGGGAGAGAGGGAGGGAGTGTGGGAGAGAGGGAGGGAGGGAGGGAGAGAGAGAGAGAGAGAGAGAGAGAGAGAGAGAGAGAGAGAGAGAGAGAGAGAGAACACATGTTGACATCAGAGGACAACTTTCAGGAAGTAATGTTCTCTCCTACCTTGTGGGTCCTGGGTTTAGAATTCTGGTCCTCCAGCAAGAGCCTTTATCCACTGGATTTCTTCAGTAAGAGAGAACAGGCAAAAACTTCTCCAACGCAACACGGAGAAAGGGTAGGAGCCATAATAAGTTGCATTTTCCCCTAACATAGACTGTATTTGCTGCCTCCAGCCACCTGTTTCTCAAAACATACCAGTTCAAGACTGCCTACTATGGAGCTAAAGAGATGGCTCAGCAGTTAAGAGCACTGGCTGCTCTTCCAAAAGACCCAGGTTCAATTTTCAGCACCCACATGGTAGCTCACAATTGTCTGTAACTCTGGTTCTAGTAACTCCAACACTCTCACACAGACATGCCGGCAAAACAGCACTGTATTAAAAGCAAATAATTTTAAAAAGTTGAATAAAAGAAAGATTGCTATTAAAAAGAAAAAAGACTGCTTTTTATGTCCTCATGGGTCTCAGAATTGGGCTACAATTTCTGGAACCCATGTTGTCTTTAAAAAAAAAATAACTGGGTGGTAGTGGTCCATACCTTTAATCCTAGTACTCAGGAAGCAGAGGCAAGCAGATCTCTGAGTTTGAGGCCAGCCTGGTCTACAAGGTGAATATATGTATATATTATATATGTATGTATATATACATATAAAATATATTTGTATTTTATGCATGTGTATATTTATATATTATATACACACAAATATCAAATACATATGTATAATATACATAACAATATATACATGTACGTTTTTGGTTTTCTGAGACAGAATTTCTCTGCATAGCCCTGGCTGTCCTGAAACTTGCTCTAAAGACCAGGGTGGACTCAGAGAGCCACCTGCCTCTGCCTCCCGAGTGCTGGGATTAAAGTTTGTGCCACGTCTGCCTGGCTCTAAAGAAACCTCTTTTTTATTAGATTATGCATTTTGTGTAATGGGGGGGTACATGTGGAGGTCAGAGGAAATGTGCAGGAGTCAGTTCTCTTTTCACCATGTGAGTCCTGGGCATCAAACTCAGCTTATCAGGCTGGGTGGCAAACACCTGTACCCACTGAGCCACCTTGTCAGCCCTGGAACTTGTTTTCCTCTGTAGTTTCTCTAGTAGTGGTTTTAGCCGCTTATATCACTTGCTATCTTAGAATGGACCAGAAAGTCTAAGTATCATAGAGAAAGAATAGAGGTTTCTGCCTTTCAGAGCCCAAGCCTCCTGCTCACAGGATGGATTCGTTTGGCATTCTAAGGTCCAAGCTGTCATACACAGAATTGGCTTGTATGACCCTTTAAATATCAGTACTTGGAGCTGTAGAGATGGCTCACTGTTTTAAGAGTACTGGCTTTTCTTCCAGAAGACCTGGATTTGGTTCCCAGCAGCCAAATGGGAGCTCCAACCATCTGTAACTCCAGTTCAAGGGGATCTGACACCATTTTCTGGCCTCTGCAAGCATCTGGCACATAAGTGGTACAGAGACATACATGCAGGCAACCATACACATAAAATTAAAGCTAATCATGGTGGCACATAACTTTAATCCCAGCACTCAGGAGGCAGAGGCAGGCAGACAGCTGAGTTTGAGGCCAGTCTACATAAGCAAGTTCCAGGACAGCCAGGGCTAGAGATCCTGTCTTAAAACAAAAACCAGAATTCATTAATAATAGAACATACTCCATAGGGAGTTGACTAGTTACTGAGGAAAGGAATATATAAAGTCCCCAGAAAGCCCTTACATTCTTATTATTATGGATAGCCCCATGGGGTCCAAGCCCCTTATTCATGCATACTTGGTAGATCCACTGTTTGAATACCCTGCACACAAAAAGATAGCCTTGTCCTGGTCTTCAAGTGACTACTCCTTCCCCACCAATACTAGGGGATAAGAACCTTTTAAGGGTCACCCTCACCCACATGGCAATGTAGTAGGGGACAAGCAGATATTTTTCTTTCTTTTCTTTTTTTGGTTTTTCGAGACAGGGTTTCTCTGTAGCTTTGGAGCCTGTCCTGGAACTAGCTCTGTAGCCCAGGCTGGTCTCGAACTCACAGAGATCCGCCTGCCTCTGCCTCCCAAGTGCTGGGATTAAAGGCGTGCGCCACCACCGCCCGGCCAGGTATTTTTCTTGATGTTCCATCATCTCTGGCAGCATAACTTCTAGTCAGACCTGGCATAGCTAGGTCATAATGTGGGGACCCTAGTTAGCTCATCCACCATCTATCATATCCTTAGTACAGGACAGTTTCCTTGAGAGAAAGCTCCTCCACATTCTGATTAGGTAAGTAGGGAAGAGGGGTTGCCTTTTATAAGACAGATTTTTCACTCTGTAGCCCAGGCTAGACTTGAACTTGTGATTCTCCTATCATCTCCCAAGCAGCTGGGAATTATGTGCATACCACTGCAGCCTGAGCAAGGACCTGCACTTTCTTTTAGATTTATTTTATTACACAAATGAGTGTTTTGCTTGCATGCATGCATATATTCCATGTGCATGCTTGGTGACCACAGAGGTCCTAAGAGAATTGGATCTTTTGGAACTGGAGTTACAGATGGTTGTGAACCACCATGTTGGTGCTCAGAACTGAATGCAGGTCTCTGCAAGAGTAATGAGTATTCTTAGAAACTGAGCCATCACTCAGTCCCAAGGACCTGATTTTTATCATTATCTTGCAAAGACTTAGGCAAACTATTTTAGGGCTCAAGTTTTATCAGTGCTTGGTTGTTCTTTTTTTTTTTTTTTATTCTTTTTTACTTAAAATTTCCAACTGCTCCCCGTTTCCCATTTCCCTCCCCCTAGTGCTTGGTTGTTCTTATCCATATTAGTGGCAATATGCTGAAATGGTTAGGATAGGCATCCATCCGCTGGAAACATAGCTTAGAGCTCTAAGCATGGCATAGCAGTCCCACAAGCTGGTTTCAAAGCACGTAGAAGGCTAAAATCCTTAGACCTCTGCTCAGGGCTGCCAGCATCATGTACTGGACAGGCCCCCAGAAAAGAGTCTGGATTCTAGAAATGATGAGTGGCCTAAATGTTTCTCTTTTTAGGCCACAAATTCCCAGTTTTTTTTTTTGTTTGTTTGTTTTTTTTTTTTTTTTTTGGTTTTTTTGGTTTTTTCGAGACAGGGTTTCTCTGTAGCTTTGGAGTCTGTCCTGGAACTAGCTCTTGTAGACCAGGCTGGCCTCGAACTCTCAGAGATCCGCCTGCCTCTGCCTCCTGAGTGCTGGGATTAAAGGCGTGCGCCACCACCGCCCGGCAAATTCCCAGTTTTTGTAGTAAATCTTGCCTCTTTTCTTTGTGTGTGTGTGGTTGTTGTTTTTTTTTTTTTCTTGAGACAGGTTTCTGTGTGTAATAGCTCTAGCTGTCCTGAAACTCTCTGTAGACCAGGTTGGCCTTGAACTCAGAGATTCACCTGCCTCTGCCTCCTGAGTGCTGGGGTTAAAGGCATGTGTCACCATGTCTGGCACGAATCCTGCCTTTTTTTTTTTTTTTTTTTTTTTTAAATCTTGCCTCTTTTTAAGCTAGAAACTCTCTCTTCCTCATCTTTTTGTGCCTGGTCCTGAAATAACATTCACAGATATCAAATAGACCTTTATATTCTAGATAGGCAGATATACCCCCAAAACCAACCAAGCAATCAAACAAACATAGATTTATCCTTTTCTAGAGCAGTCCCTGGGCCAGGTTCACCAATACCTGGTTTTCACCAGCTACTCCCCTGTGGCAGAGAAAGCAGGAGCTGCTCTAAATCAATTGAGTTATTTCAGTCCCATCAACCAAAGAGCCCACAGTAACTTCTATAATATCCAGGAAGTAGAAAAATACACGTGCCACAGTGATCTTTGTGTGTGTATAGTTTAGAAACAACAACAAAAGCAGAAGAGGCCATAGCCTCTGTGGGCAGTGCCAACACTGAGCCACACACACTCAAACCCAGTGAGAGGGCCCCAGGCTCCAACATGTCTGGGGGTGGTAGGCAGGGAATAATGCCCTGTGTAGACCCTCAAGACAAAAGAATGGAGTACCATTGGGGTTGGAAAGCTGGAAGGATTACAATCAAGATGGAGCTGTGGCCTCAGCCCCCTCTTCAGAGTCCCACACTTCAGACTGCAAATAATCAGCAAAGAGAGCCTTGGCCCTGCGCAAGACACGCCCTAGATGGTGTTTCCGCACCAGGCGGTCAAAATGCATGGCTAGCTCATTGTAATCCAGCCCATTGCGCATGATGTGGTCACGGTGCTCCAGCAAGATAGCCAGGCAGAGGAAGAGCATGAATGGGTTCCCTCGGCCAAACTCCTGGGGTGGGGGAAGGCCCATTGGAGGTGGGGGTGGTGGGGACTTCCCAGGATCTCTGGGAGATCCTACATCTTGCATCAAGGGGGATCCTACAGCTATGTCCCCAGAAGGAGAAGCCTCCTGTGTAGATGGAGGAGATGAAGAAGATGGGGAATCAGGCCGAGAAGAAGAGGAGAGGAGTGGGTCTGGGGAGTTTAGCAAGGGCTCAGAGAGGGACTTAGAGCTAATGAGGGTAGCTGGGTGGGCTAGTTGGACTAGAAAGTCCTTCCTGGGGCCCATGTTATCCCTGAGTTGCTGGAGACCATCCAGACTGGCTTGTCTCAGGAGACGTCCCCCACCACTCGGTCCCTGGCTAGATGTGGCTAAGTGGACAACAGCATCTTCAAAAGCACTGCTTCCTCCACCAGCAGGCCTCAGCATGTGCCTCTGACGTACTGGCCGTCCCCTGTGGCTACCAAAGTCAGTGTCTGCCACTTGGCTCGGAGGTCCAACAAGTTCCACTTCATGTTCAGGAGGGTCAGGGGGCAGTGAACTCCAGGTGACCTCTAGCATTCGGAGAGCATCATCAAAGGCAAATTCGCGCTTAAGCTCCAGCAGCAACCAGCGGTAACAGAAAAAAAGGTCATCAGCTCCTGCTTCTTGTAGGTACTGGTAGAAGTCTGGGTCAGCATGTCTCAATAGCAGCTTGAGGTGGGCAAACTTGGTGGCCATGGCACGACCATCAGGATGGAAGTTGGCAGCCAGGCGCTTCATGATGCCACAAAAGCATACAAAAGCATGCCCTTCATGGTCCATGACAGCAAGGATGGGTGATGCCAGGTCACTCATGCCCTGGCAGTATGATACCTGTGGATGGGTAACAGCATAGGTAGTAAGCAGGTCATGTAGGGCCCGTAGGTGTGGGCCATCCTCAGGCCCCGCATAGTAGGGATGGGCTCTGTCTGTGCGAAGCACATCCTTGAGGACTGTGCTGCGGATGAATTCCAGGTCCTCAGGGTTCACTCGCTGGGCCCACTCGCTTTTGAGCTGCTCATACTCGCGACTCTTCCGTTTCATGTAGTCCATCCTCTCACGGCCTGTCAGTCCATCTGGGTACACATTCAGGAGGTACCGCCATACCACCTAGCCAGAGACAAAAGGAGATGAGGCTGAGCTTCAACTAGGGATCTGCCATACCCATGTCTTTAGTCACCACCCACCCTGTCTCTCGTGACCTCTGTCCTTGTGGTAGTCTGTCTTCCTGTCACTGACCTACCTGAAATAGAACCTCTGTCCTTGGAATCTCTCTACCCTACCTATGACAGTGTGTTCCACTGAATGTCTCTCATGAGCCACCACAGAGTGATGAGTGACCAAGGGGGCTCACTTTTCGAAGGGAAGGCTCCACACCACCATGATAGATCCGCAAACGCAATTCTTCAGGACGGGAGAGCTGGCCTTCGTGATTCAGGTATGTGTGAAACTCAGCATCGCTCAGAGGGGGCTTGAAAGGCTTGACATCTTCCCCATATGACCAACTCAGCACCTGCTGGACCTTAGACAATGTACGGCCCACCTGGCAAGGAAGGAAGAAAAGAAGCTGCAGGTCTCTGTGCAGGTTAGGGCAAATGCCAACCAGCACACTCTGGAATGGGAGTCCCAGATAGGCTTTTCCCTCCAATCCCAGCTGGGGCCCCCCAGTCTCCTGAAATCACCTGAGACAGGATGGATTGTGTAAAAGGCAAGGCAGCTGTCGTCAGTGAGGAACGCTTCTCAGCCAGTAGGATATCGGATCCAATGACATCTTTGGGGCTAATTATGTCCCAGTCCTCCAGCAATGGGCCTGAGCACACAGAGTGAAGCACTATAAGAACAGGTATGTGAACACAGATCACAGGGCTGGGTTCCTTTTCTTTTTTTTTTTTTTTGGTTTTTCGAGACAGGGTTTCTCTGTGGTTTTGGAGCCTGTCCTGGAACTAGCTCTTGTAGACCAGGCTGGTCTCGAACTCACAGAGATCCACCTGCCTCTGCCTCCCAAGTGCTGGGATTAAAGGCGTGCGCCACCACCGCCCGGCTGGGTTCCTTTTCTAAAGCCTAGCTACATGCCAGGTAATAAACAATGTCTATTCCCTTTTCCCTGTATCATCCAAATAATGTTAAAAAAAATCAGCTATGAATAGTTCTTACATGAGAAATGTTTCACAAAATGGCAGAGAAGCCTTTAATATTTCAGTGATTTAAGTAATATTTATTGCAAGGCCCTGAAGCAACGGATTAACCTTAAGAAAAAATAATATCTATTGAGCCTGGCAGTGCAGGTCTGTAATCTCGGTTACTCTGGAGGCTGAGGTAGGAAGATGGAGAGTTCAAGGCCAGTGCTTGGGCAAGGAGATTCTATCTCATTTTTAAAAAATACTTCACGGCCTGGTGGTGCATGTCTTTAATCTCAGCACTTGGAAGGCAAAGACAGGTGAATCTCTGTGAGTTTGAGGGCAGCCTGGTCTACAAAGCACATTCCAGGACAGCCAGAGCTACATAGTAAGACCTTGTCTCAAAACAAAATAAATACATAAATAAACCTGGTGGTCAGTGAGATGGCTCAGTGAGTAAAGGCACATGCCACCAAGTCTGATAACCTGAGTTCAATCCCATGGTGGAGGTTGTTCTCTGACCTTCAGATACTCAGTTCTATGGAAATAGTAGCTAGTATTCTTTTTAAAATATATTTCTTTGTGAGTGTGGATGGGATAGTCCTGGGAAATCAAACCCAGGGCATCACATGTTCTATGCCAGTGCTCTACTGCTGAACTACATCATGAGACCTCTTTTAAAAAACCTTTTTTTGAAACAGTATCTCATTAAGTTACCCAGGCTGTTCCTGAACTTATTCTAGTCCAGGCAGGCCTTGAACCAAC
Source organism: Chionomys nivalis (assembly GCF_950005125.1). Taxonomy (NCBI): domain Eukaryota; kingdom Metazoa; phylum Chordata; class Mammalia; order Rodentia; family Cricetidae; genus Chionomys; species Chionomys nivalis. The sequence continues at coordinate 26,205,908 of NC_080112.1, forward strand.
TTATGCCTTAGCTTCCCCAATACCTAGAATTAAAGGACTATAGGTGTGGCCACCCCTCTTGGATTTATTTATTTTTTATTTTTTTATTTTTTGGTTTTTCGAGACAGGGTTTCTCTGTGGCTTTGGAGCCTGTCCTGGAACTACTCTGTAGACCAGGCTGGTCTCGAACTCACAGAGATCCGCCTGCCTCTGCCTCCCAAGTGCTGGGATTAAAGGCGTGTGCCACCATTGCCCGGCAAAAAATGGGGGTGGGGGTGCGATGGGACAGGGTGTTGGGGGCCTTCTCACTGTTCAGCTCTGGGTCCCCAGGGTCACTCCCTTGCAGAGCTGTGCTGGGAGCACCCCAGGGCACCTGGGCCCCTCGCTGCCCCGCACCAGGCCCCACTATTTTTTTGATGAGGAAATAGGTCTAGAGATACTTATTCAAGGTTCCACACCTAGAAAGAAGTGGAATATGAAGCCCAGGACCAAGGTAATGTGGGATTCCCCTCTGTATGCTGTGAGTACCATTGCTCAATAAAGAATCTGTCTTGGACCTGGCAGGGCAGAATAGCTGGGAGAAAGAAGGCAGAGTCAGAGAGAAGCCATGTAGCCCCACCAGAGACAGATGCCAGATAGAACCTTGCGAGTAAGTCACAGCCATGTGGCAATACACAGATTAATAGAAATAGGTTAAATTAAGATGTAAGAGCTAGCCAATAAAAAGCAAGAGCTAATAGGCCAAGCAGTGACTTATTAATACAGTTTCTGTGTGGTTATTTTGGGGCTGAGCAGCCGGGAACAAACAAGCGGTCTCCTTACAACACCAAAGTCTGAGAGCATACACTCCAGATCTTATATCAATGATAGTTCTCTCCACCAAAATGATAGAAGGTGCTATTACCATTCCAGTTTAAGAGAAAATGACCAAAAAGGTTTGGAACAACTAGTTAGTGACCAAGATTCTATAGCTGGGAAATGGTAGATTCCTATTTCTAGGATCATAGCCTCATCAACCTTACCCCATAGCCTAGACATATCTTAGAAAAAGTGTTAGTGGAGAAGTATGTTGTGTATGTTTGACAAAGGAAACCCTTCTATGCTTGACCTTAGCCACTCCTGGTCCATGAACATCAGCAGAGATTTCTTCTTTTTCTATCTTTATTTCCCCTTGCAGTTTTGTTCGCTTTAGTTTCCTTTCTTATCTTTTGATATTTTTTACAGTTTCATATGAAATATTTTTAAATTTTATTTATTTATTAATTATTTATTTATTTAATGTGCATTGGTGTTTTGCCGTGGGTGGTGCCAGGTCCCCTGGAACTGGAATTACAGACACTTGTGAGCTGCCATCTAGGCGCTGAGAATCAAACCTGAGTCTTTTGGAAGAGCAGCAGTGTTCTTAACCTCTGAGCCATCTCTACATTAGGCCCCCTTTTTCTTTTTTAAATTAAGTTTTCTAAGTTAGCATACAAAGTAATGGGCTTCATTATGACATTTCCATAAACACATATGAAAATACTTTCTTCTTATTCCTCCCCCTTCCTGCTGCCCTCCCCTATCCCCCTAGCCTCCTCTTGCTGGTCTCCTGTTTCCATGTCACATGTATTCTATTATCCTCTCCCCGTTCCCTTAAGAGCTCTTCTCTATCTCTCTTCTCACTTCAGATATGATGTTGCTACAGCAGCAATGGTCACCTGTGGGGTAAGTTCAAGAATCCTTGTTTTGTTTTTTCGCAACAGGGTTTCTCTATATAGCTTTGGATCCTGTCCTGGAACTCGCTCTGTAGACCGACCAGGCTGGCCTCGAACTCACAGAGATCCATCTGCTTCTGTCTCCTAAGTGCTGGGATTAAAGGCATGTGCCACCACCACCTGGCTCAAAAATCCTTTTTTAAATTTAAAATTAAAAACAATTTTTTTATGTGTATGGGTTTTTGCCTCCATATATATCTGTGTGCCATATGCATGCCTGGTGCCCAGGAAGGCCAGAAGAGGGCATCAAGATCTCTTGAAACTAGAGTTACAGACAGTTGTGAGCTGCCACATGGATGCTTAGAATTGAACCGGTGTCTTCTGGAAGAGCAGCCAGTGCTCTTAAACTGCTTTAGCGCCATAGAAAGCAGTCTTCAGCCCAGCAAGATTTTCTTTCACTTTTCCTTTGAATTATGTGTCTCTTTGGAGTATGTGTCTTTTTGGAGGTATACACACATAAGTGTAGGTGCCAGCCTGGTCTACAGAGCTAGTTCCAGGACAGGCTCCAAAGCTACAGAGAAACCCTGTCTTGAAAGACCGTAAAAAAACCCACATGCATGTAAAATTAAAACAAATCTTTAAAAATGCATCCATTAAGATGGGTGTAGTGCCAGGCGGTGGTGGCATACACCTTTAATCCCAGCACTTAGGAAGCAGAGGCCAGCAGTTCTCTGTGAGTTTGAGGCCAGCTTGGTCTACAGAGTGAGTTCCAGGATAGTCAGGGCTACACAGAGAAACCCTGTCTCAAAAAACCAAAAAAAAAAAAAAAGATGGGAATAATAGTGTCCGCCTTTAATCCCAGCACTTGAGGGGGGGCAGAGCCAGATGTATCTCAGTGAGTCTTGGGCCAGCCTGGTCTATATAGTGAAGCCAGCCAGGAATACATAAAGAGACCCTGTCTCAAAAACAAACAAAACCAAAATGTGATATTTATTGAGCTCTACATTTTTTTCTCTGCTCCCCTCCCTGCCTCTCCCCTCCTCCCTTTAACCTTCCCCATCTTGATGTTTTTCCATGGGTGTTGGGTACCCTGGAACTGAAGCTGTGAGCTGCCATGTGGTTGCTGGGAATTGAACCAAGATCCTCTGGAAGAGCAGCCAGTGCTTTTAACTGCTGAGCCATCTCTACAGACTCTTAATACTTTCCTTTTTAAGTTGCCTTAGTTATGGCATCTTATCATAATAATAGAAAAATGAATCACAGAGACCCTAAAAAGAAAGTGGTGGATAGGTGGCTCAGAAGTAGAGTGCTTGCCTAACATATACAAAGCCCTGGGTCCAACCCTTTAAAAAAGTTATACCTAAAACCAACCAAGAAGGCTGATGATTGTGGAGAGACAGCTCAGTGGTTAATAGGACTTGGTGTTCTTGCAGAAAACCTGGGTTCGGTTCCCAGCACCCACATTGGGCGGCTCATAACCACCTATAATTCCAGTTGCAGGGCCATGCTCCAGTCATCCCAGATACCTGCATGCACATGGTATCATACACACATACACTCAAGCACATATACAGTCACATAAAATAATAAATATTTTGGAGGGTTTTTTTTTTTAAAAAGACGGGTTTTTTGTTTTGTTTTGTTTTTTATTTACAACATTCTGCTTCCCACACACCAGAAGAGGGCGCCAGATCTCATTACAGATGGTTGTGAGCCATCATGTGGTTACTGGGAATTGAACTCAGGACCTCTGGAAGAGCAGTCAGTGCTCTTAACCTCTGAGCCATCTCTCCAGCCCCTGGAGGGTTTTTTTTGAGACAGGGTTTCTTTGTGTAGTCCTGGTAGTCCTAGAACTCACTCAGTAGACCAGGCTGGCCTCAAACTCACAAAGATCCACCTGCCTCTGCCTCCTAAGTGCTGGGATTAAAGAGATGCACTACCACCACCTGACTTATAAAATAATAAATATTTTAAAATATTTAAAATATTATATATTATATCATATATTTTTAAATATTTAAAAATAAAAGACTTAAAATTAAGCTGGTTGCAAAACTCAAGTCCAAGTTGATCAAAGACCTCAACATAAATCCAGATACACTGAAACTGATAGAAGTAGGTATAGCCTTGAACACATTGGCATGGGAGACAACATCCTGAACAGAGCATCAATAGCACAGACACTAAAACTGACAATTAATAAATGGGACATCCTGAAACTGAGAAGCTTCTGTAAAGCAAAGGACACTGTCAATAAGACAAAACGACAGCCTACAGAATGGGAAAAAATCTTCACCAACCCCACATCTGACAGAGGGCTGAGCTCCAAAATATATAAAGAACTCAGGAAACTAGACATCAACAAATCAAATAATCCAATTAAAAATGAGGTACAGATCTAAACAGAATTCTCAACAGAAGATTCTTAATTGTCCCCTTCCTTCTACCTCCCACCCCCATGCTCCCAATTTTGTCAGGTGATCTTGTCTGCTTCCAATTTTCAGGAGGATCTATATATGTTTTTCTTCGGGTTCACCTTATTACTTAGCTTCTCGAGGATCATGAACTATAGGCTCAATGTCCTTTGTTTATGGCTAGTATCCACTAATGAGTGAGTACATACCATATTCATATTTTTGGGTCTGGGTTACCTCACTCAGGATGATGTTTTCTAATTTCATCCATTTGCATGTAAAATTCAAGATGTCATTGTTTTTTTTAATCGCTGAGTAGTACTCTAGTGTGTAGATGTGCTACACTTTCTTTATCCATTCTTCTGTTGAGGGGCATCTAGGTTGTTTCCAGGTTCTGGCTATTACAAATAATGTTACTATGAACATAGTTGAACAAATGCTTTTGTAGTATGACTGGGCAACTTTTGGGTATATTCCCAAGTGGTATGGCTGGATCCTGAGGTAGGTTGACTCCCAATTTTCTGAGAAACCACCACACTGATTTCCAAAGTGGTTATACGTTTGCATTCCCACCAGCAATGGATGAGTGTTCCCCTTACTACATATCCTCTCCAGCATAAACTATAATTAGTGTTTTTGATCTTAGTCATTCTGACAGGTGTAAGATGGTATTTCAAAGTTGTTTTGGGGCTGGAGAGATGGCTCAGAGGTTAAGAGCATTGCTTGCTCTTCCAAAGGTCCTGAGTTCAATTCCCAGCAACCACATCGTGGCTCACAACCATCTGTAATAGGGTCTGGTGCCCTCTTCTGGCCTGCAGGCATACACACAGACAGAACATTGTATACATAATAAATGAATAAATAAATAAAATGAATAAGGTTTATATATATATATATATATAATTTTTTTTTTTTTGGTTTTTTTCGAGACAGGGTTTCTCTGTGGTTTTGGAGCCTGTCCTGGAACTAGCTCTTGTAGACCAGGCTGGTCTCGAACTCACAGAGATCCGCCTGCCTCTGCCTCCCGAGTGCTGGGATTAAAGGCGTGCGCCACCACCGCCCGGCTGAATAAGGTTTTTAAAAATAAGTTATTGCCGGGCGGTGGTGGCGCACGCCTTTAATCCCAGCACTCGGGAGGCAGAGGCAGGCGGATCTCTGTGAGTTCGAGACCAGCCTGGTCTACAAGAGCTAGTTCCAGGACAGGCTCCAAAACCACAGAGAAACCCTGTCTCGAAAAACAAAACAAAACAAAAAAAATAAGTTATTAATCATAAAAAAGGAAAAAAAGTTGTTTGGATTGCATTTCCCTGATAGCAAGGAAGTTGAACATGTCCTTAAGTATCTTTTGGCCATTTGAAATTCTTCTGTTGAGAATTCTCTGTTTAGTTCAGCACCCCATTTTTTAATTGGGTTATTTAGAATTTTAATGTCTAATTTTTTTTTTGTCTTTTTGTTTTTCAAGACAGGGTTTCTCTGTGGCTTTGGAGCCTGTCCTGGAACTAGCTCTTGTAGACCAGGCTGGTCTCGAACTCACAGAGATCCGCCTGCCTCTGCCTCCCGAGTGCTGGGATTAATGTCTAATTTCTTGAGTTCTTTATATATTTTGGAGCGCAGTCCTTTGTCTGATGTGGGATTGGTGAAGATTTTCTCCCATTCAGTAGGTTGTCTTTTTGTCTTATTGACAGTGTCCTTTGCTTTACAGAAGCTTCTCAGTTTCAGGAGGAAAAGGGGAAGAGGAGAGGAGAAGGGTTGGGGAGAGCTTGAGGGAATGGAATAGTTGAGATGGAGGAAGGACTGATATGAGAGCAAGGAAAGAGATATTTTGATTGAGGAAGCCATTTGCGGTTAGCAAGAAACCTGGCTCTAGAAAATTTCCCAGGAATCCACAAGGATGACCCCAATGTTCTGCCTGCATGTATCCCTGCAGGCCAGAAGAGGGCACCAAATATCATTACAGATGGTTGTGAGCCACCATGTGGTTGCTGGGAATTGAACTCAGGACCTTTGGAAGAACAAGCAAAGCTCTTAGCCACTGAGCCATCTTTCCAGCCCATCTTAAATATCTTAATATCTTAAATATCACCATAGAAGCTTTGTCTAACAACAGATGGAAACAGAGACAGAAACCCTCATAGGCGCACTGGACTGAGTTCCCAAGGTCCAGATGAAGAAGGGAAGTAGGGAGAATATGAGCAAGGAAGTCAAGACCATGAGGGGTTGTTTCACCCACTGACACAATGTGCCTGAGCTAATGGGAGCTCACCAACTCCAACTGGACTGGGAATGAACAAGCATGGGATCAAACTGAACCCTCTGAATGTGGTTGACAGTTGGGGCAGACTGAGGGGCCAATGACAATGGCACTGGGATTTGTCTCTAGTGCATGTACTGGCTTTTGGGGATCCTATTCTCTTTGGATGTGTACCTTACTCAACCTAGATGTAGTGGGGAGGGCCTTGGATTTTCCACAGGGCAGGATGCCTTGTCCTCTCTTAAGATTGGACAGGAGTTGGGGGAAGGGTATGTGGAGGGAGTGGGAGGGGACTGGGAGGAGAAGAGGAAGTGGGAATTTGGATTGGTATTTTTAAAGCAATAAAATAATAATAATAATATTCTCAAATGGCCAAAAAATATGTAAAATGGTCAACATCCTTAGCCATCAGGGAAATGCAAATCAAAACAACTCAGATTCCATCTTACATCTATCAGAATGGCTAAGATTAAAAACACTGATGAGAACTTAGGGGGGAGAGGTTGTGGGGCAAGGGGAACACTCCTCCATTGCTGATAGAAGTGCAAATTTGTACAGCCCCTTTGGAAGTCAGAATGGCAGTTTCTCAGAAAACTGTTGAATCAATCTACCCCAAGACCTCGCTATACCACTCTTGGGCATATATCCAAAGGATGCTCAGTCATTCCACAAGGATACTTGCTTAATTGTGTTCATAGCAGCTTTATCTGTAATAAACAGAACCTGGAAACAACCTACATGTTTTTAACAGCTGAGTAATATTCCATTGTGCAAATGTATCACATTTTCCTTATCCATTCCTCGGTTGGGAAACATGTAGGAAATCTAAATGGAAATGGAGGGAACTGGAAAAAAATCATCCTGAGTGAGGTAACCCAGACCCAGAAAGACAAACATGACATGTACTCACTCATAAGTGGATATTAGCTGTAAAGGATAACCATGCTACAATCCATAGACCCAGAAAGGCTAGGAACAAGGAGGGCTCAATGGGGACACCTGGATCTCCCTGGGAAGGAGAAATAGAAGAGATTTTGTGAGTGGACTGAGGGCAGGTGGGGATGGGAACAGGAGTGATCAGTGGGGGGTAGAGTACTGAAAGACACTACTGGAAAGGGGGTGCACTTTGGAGTCAGGTAAAAATCTGATACTGGGGAATCTCCCATGAAGCTACAAGGATAACACCAGCTTAGACTCCTAGGAATAGTGGATAAGTAGCATGAACTGGCCATCTCCTGTCACCAGATTGGTGCCTAGCCTAATTGCCATCAGAGAAGCTTCATCTGGCAACTGATGGAAACAGAAGCAGATCTACAACCAAACATTAGGCAGAGTTCAGGGAATCCTGTAGAAGAGGGGGAGAAAGAATTGTAGGAGCCAGAGGGGTCAAGGACACCACAAGAAAACCCACAGAATCAACTAACCTGGGCTCATGGGGGCTCACAGAGAATGAACTGACAACCAGGGAGCCTGCATAGGACTGACCTAGGCCCTCTACATGTATGTTACAGTTGTGTAGCTTGGTCCTCTTGTGGGACTCCTAACAGTGGAAATAGGGGCTGTCTCTGACTCTTTTACAGGCTTTTGGAACCTTACTTCTCATACTGGGTGGCCTTGCCCAGCCTTAATACAAGGAGAGGTGCTTAGCTTTACTACAACTTGATATGCCATGTTTTACTGATACTCATGGGAGACCTGTCTTTCCCTAAACAGCAACAGAGGAGGAGTGGATTGGTGGAACAAAGAGGGGTGGGAGCGAAGGGACTAGGAGGAGAGGAGGGAGGGGAAACTCGAGCTGGGAAGTAAAACAAATAAACTCATATAAAAAATTAAGCTGGGTGGAGTGGTTCATGCTTGTGATCCCGGTACTTGGCAGGATGAAGTTAGGAAGACTATCACAAGTTTGAGGCCAGCATGGGTTACACATTGAATCCAAAGCTGGCAAAAGGTTTATAGTGAGAGCCCCCCTCAAATATCAAGTGACTAGGGGTGGTGGTATACCTGACAAACAAATAGAAGGGCATAGCAACAACATGAATGGCACAGAGAGTCCACTCAGCCCAGTGTTGTGGCACACACCTATAATCCTGGTACTTGGCAGGTAGAGAAAGGAGAATCAGAAGTTCGAAGCCAGCTTAGGCTATTTGAGACCAAGAGAGGGAGCAGGGAAGGGGGGAAGAGGGAAAAGAAGGAGAGGACAAAGAGGGGAGGGAGAGAAAGGAGCCAAGAAGGGAGAGGAGAACATATGAGCTATCAAGGCCAAAAGTAGTTGACAGGAAAAATATTCTATTATACACAGATAAACAATAGGAAAATTGAAAACACATTTAGAAACAGGCAAAGGATTTCTGCAAACACAAAACCTGATATGGACCAACATGTGGCTATAAATAGTTTTTACATAGTCCACCTTGGGTGAATGCACACACATTTCCTGCAGACACATCCAAGCATTTCATTATGGGCTTCTGTCTGTGGTATTATATATTATACATACTACATTCTTCATTATAAAGTTGTCAAATTTGCCAAACCTTAAAGTAATATATACATCCAGTGCAATCCAACCTAATGGTCTAATGTTTTTCTCCTGAAACTGGATGAACTTATTTTAAGGTTCACAAGAACCAATTCATGTTTAAAAATAGCTAAGACTAGACAGTTTGGATGTTCACCTTCCTAGACCTGGATGGAGTGGGGAGGACCTTGGACTTTTCACAGGGCAGGGAACCCTGACTGCTCTTGGGACTGGAGAGGGAGGAGAAGAGGAGTGGGGGGAGGGGGAGAGGGACGGGAGGAGGGGGAGGGAAATGGGAGGCGGGGAGGAAGCGGAAAATTTTTTTTTCAATAAAAAAAATAGCTAAGAAAAAGAACACCAGGAACATGGCAAAAGCTGTTTTAAAATTAAAACTGACCACAAAATCACTGTCATTAAAAATAATAGTATTAGCCCTGTGGTAGTACATGCTTCAAATTCCAGCTCTTGGGAGGAAGAGGCTGGTGGACCTCTGAGTTTGAGGCCAGCCAGGGCTACACAGTGAGACCTCATCTCAAATATATATCTGAGTTCTTAACTGCTGAACCATCTTTCACACCCACACCTTTTCTTTCTTTTTAAAAAATATTTATTTGCCAGGCAGTGGTGGCGCACGCCTTTTATCCCAGCACTCAGGAGGCAGAGGCAGGTGGATCTCTGTGAGTTTGAGGCCAGCCTGGTCTACAAGAGCTAGTTCCAGGACAGGCTCCAAAACCACAGAGAAACCCTGTCTCATAACCTTGGCTATCCTGGAATTCTCTATGTAGATTAGGCTAGCCTCAGACTAATAGAGATCTGCTTGCCTTTGCCTCTTGAGTTCTGCAGTTAAAATTATGTCTCACCAGGCCTGACCCTTGCCAGTCTAAACAAGTCCAAAAAATCAGAGTCAAATTGTTTGGGGAAAAAAAATCTCTGGAGCCAGATCATCAACTGCCCAAGTTCAAATCTTGGTCTTCTACTATCTATGTGACATGCCCAAATCTTATACCCTGCTAGGCCTGTTTCTTCATCTATTTTATGGAAAAATAATAATTCCTTGTTTTAAGAGACCAGGCTGGCCTTGAACTCACAGACATCTGCCTTCTCTGTTTCCCAAGTGCTGGGATTAAAGGCATGCGCCACCACCACCTAGCTAAGATTATCTTGATAATTAAGTATATTCATTAAATGGCCCATTTAGCTATTTATGATCACTATGATGTGAATAAAATGCCTCAGTCATCGCAAATGGGTACAAAAGTTCTCTAAGGCTGCAAACTGTATGACTTCATAACATTTTTATGACAAAAAAAAAAAAACTTGCTGAGTTGGCAAAATGGTACAGTGGGCAAAGGCTCTTGCTACCAAGCCTGATGACCTGAGTGTGATCCCCAGGATTCACATGATAGGAGAGAATTGACTACCACAAGTTGTTCTCTGACCTCCACATATGTGCAAGTGTGCACAGGCATAGACACACACACACACACACACCAGAATGTGATTTAAAAACTTGCTGAGTGTTGAATGTTGCTGGGTGTAGTGGCACACACTTATATTCCCAGTTATTCATAAGGCGGAGATGGAAGAACTGGTAAGTTTTAGGTCAGCCTAGGAAACTTAGTGAAACCTATCTTAAAATAAAAAAGGTAACGTGCAGTTTGGTGGTATAACACCTGCCTAGCAAACATATGGCCTGGCATTCAATTCTTAGTAACAAAAGAAACTAATAGCCGGGCGGTGGTGGTGCATGCCTTTAATCCCAGCACTTGGGAGGCAGAGGCAGGCAGATCTCTGTGAATTCGAGGCCAGCCTGGTCGACAAGAGCTAGTTCCAGGGCAGGCTCCAAAGCTACAGAGAAACCCTGTCTCGAAAAACCAAAAAAAAAAAAAAAAAAAAAAAGAAAGAAAGAAAGAAAGAAAGATAAACTAACAACACAGCATGGCAGGTCCTTTGGAAAAGCAGAGATGGAAGGATTGCTGTAAGTTTGATGCCAGCCACAGCCACATTTACATGGCAAGTTCCAGGCTATCCAGGGCTATATTCCATAATTGTTTCAAAAAAAATGCCAAAACCAAAGCCAAATTCAAACCCATAATAATGTTAAAGACAGAATACACTGAGTGGTGCTGTAGAGATGGCTCAGAAGTAACTGGCTGCTTTTCTAGAGGACCAGGGTTTGATTCCCAGCATGCAGAAGGTGGCTCACAACCATCTGTAATTCCAGTTCAGGGGATCCTATGCCGTCTTGTGGCCTTCTCGGGTACCAACCATGCATGCAGTGCACAGACATCCTATATGTAAACAAAACAAACACACAAAACCCCCCACTATTAGCACCAAAAGACTACCAGAATGCACTGGAGCTGGTGTAGCTTCATGGCATCCATGGCACAGAATTTGCCTAACGTGAGTGAGCAAGGCCTGTCTTTCATGTCTAACACTGCAAAAAAGACAAGACTGCACAACACCCTGTACCTGCAGCCCCACATCCAAAACCCATTAACTTTTTTTTTATCACATTTGCTTTATTTCATTTCTTTTACATATAAACACATTTTTTAAAAATATTTATTTATTTATTTATTACGTATACAATATTCTCTCTGTGTATGCCTGAAGGCCAGAAGAGGGCACCAGACTTCATTACAGACGGTTGTGAACCACCATGTGGTTGCTGGGAATTGAACCCAGGACCCTTGGAAGAGCAGGCAATGCTCTTAACCGCTGAGCCATCTCTCCAGCCCTAAACACATTTTTGTAAAATTATTTGGAGACATCATGCACTTCACTACTTCCTACTTAAATGGGTTTTCCTCCAAGAGCATGAATATTTTTCTTCAACAGCCCTGAAAATATTACTATGCCATCATGTTTTCAAATTAATTGCCAATATGATAATATAGGCTGAATATTCCTAATCTGAAAATTCAAAACCCAAAACTTGAATTATTTTGTAGTAGTTTTGTTTTGAGATAGGGTTGCTTTTGTAGCTAAGGCTAGCCTTGAACTTGAGTTTTAAAATATCTAACTACCATCATTATAACAAACTTTTTGGGGTGTTAGTGATGATTGAACCCAGGTCTTCAGACATAATTTAAAAGAAATGAGTCCCTGTGGCCTGCCAGGAGTGTACTATAAGGGGTAGTATTATTATCTATGGGAAAAGCTGGATCTCAAGGTAGTAGTCCTCCGGCACTGGGTACTCACTGTCCTCTGAGGGCCGAATGTCTACGCGCAACTGCAGGTAAGGTTTGGAGGCAGTGGCGAAAGCTGTGCTGAGGTCCCAATCAGAAAGGAGAGAGAGGAAAGTTTCCTGTCCTAGCCGGTCACGCGCCAGGTAGCTGATGCCAAAGTTCTTCTTCCTGGACAAAGGATATGAAGGAGCTCTTGGGATCCCCAGTTCCCCAGCAACTTCAGGAACAGTTTACAAAACAAGGAAGGTAGTGTGAAAGGTACCGAAAACAGCTTCCTTCTATTTGCTGGGAACTATGCCAAGGATTACAGGCAGCCTGAGGTTGTTAGGCCATTTCTACCCACTTTGTTACATGAACACAGAAACAGATCCACATCTGCTTATATCTGGAGGGCACACTGAATACTGGTAAGATGCTGGTCCCCTCTGGGGATGCTAACAGTGCAGCTGGGGGTTAGAAGTGGGAAGAAAGCAGCCTTCTTACTACATTTTAAAAAAAAAGCAGTCTGTATGTTTCTTATTTTTCACAACAGAATGTTAATGCACAAATGTACAATAAAACTAAGAATTTATTCTTCAGATACACCTGTGCAAATACAAAGAAGTATTTTGTGTGATGATCACTGTAAACCCAGAATCATCCTAAATATCCATCAACTTCATACATTTTTTTCTTTTTTGATGTTTTGAGACATGGTTTCTCTGTGTAATGGCCCTGGCTGTCCTAGAACTTGATTTGTAGACGAGTCTAGCCTCAAATTCGCAGAGACCTGCCTGCCTCTGCTTCCTAGTGCTGGGATTAAAGGCATGGGCTACCAAGCCCAGCTGAATTTCATACTATTTAAATTTGTTACCACAGGGCTGGAGAGATGGCTCAATGGTAAAGAACACTGGCTGCTCTTCCAGAGGACCCAGGTTCAATTCCCAGCACCCACATGGCAATTCACAACTGTCTGTAACTCCAGGTCCAGGGGATCCGACACCCTCACACCAATGCACATAAAATAAATAAGTTAAATAAATTTTAAAAATTGTTAGCATAGTCGGGCGGTGGTGGCGCACGCCTTTAATCCCAGCACTCGGGAGGCAGAGGCAGACGGATCTCTGGGAGTTCGAGGGCAGCCTGGTCTACAAGAGCTAGTTCTGGGACAGGCACCAAAGCTACAGAGAAACCCTGTCTCGAAAAACAAAATAAATAGCCGGGCGATGGTGGCGCATGCCTTTAATCCCAGCACTCGGGACGCAGAGGCAGGCGGATCTCTGTGAGTTCGAGACCAGCCTGGTCTACAAGAGCTAGTTCCAGGACAGGCTCCAAAGCCACAGGGAAACCCTGTCTCGAAAAACCACAAAAAAAAAAAAAAAAGAAAAACAAAATAAATAAATAAATAAACAAATAAATAAATAAAATAAAAAAATTGTTAGCACAATCATATATTCCTCCAGAATAACCTACCACAACAAAATAAACATCACATCTGCCCCTATGAGATATCAACTCTCAGCTATCAGACTGACAAATTTTATAATGTCTTATAATAACCACTGTTTGGGAGGGCATGAAGAAAACAATTTTATTATTTTCTTTCTTCCTTTTGAGACAGTTTCATTATGTAGCCTAGGCTGGCCTTGATTCTCCTGTCTCAGCCTCCAGAGTACTGTGATCACAGGTAAGTATCACCATGGTTGGTGAAACAAACCTCTTACTTTTTTTTTTTTTTTTTTGAGAGAATGTCTCTCTGTGTATCCCTGGCTGTCTTGGAACTCACCACGTATAGCAGGCTGGTCTTGAATTGTCAGAGATCTGCCTGTCTTTGCCTCCAGAGTGCTAGGACTAAAGGTGTGGACCACCACAATCAGGAAAAACATTTTCTATACCGCTGCTGAGGCTGAACTGGTAAAACGTGTCTGGAGAACCATTTTGGAAACATTCCGTGAAAGTTTTAAAAACACACACCCTGTAGCCCAAAATACTTCCGCTAGTTTATCTTATGACATTTCCCCAATACTCCCAGCAAGATACATATACTCATCGTGGAATTATTTGAAAAAAAAAAAACAAACCTACAAAAGACAGACAGTTGCCGTTGAGATGAGCAGCCTGCTTCATCCACCCACTCACCCATTCAAGTCAAAGGCGCGGATGAGGATGTGCTGCAGCACGTCCAGTGAGGTGATCTGAGGATCTACAGCAAAAGAGCGGAACTCAGGTGACAAGAAGCTCTCACATTTCTGGGGAAAGAAGACAAGGGGTAGGCCATGAGGGGCCACAGCACCATTCAGAAGAGTGGGTGAGGTACAGAGTTGCAGAAAACAGGGACCAAATTTAGATGGGATGCTCTTGGCCATAGTGGAGACTCTTGTTTTTGTTCTAAGGGGAAGGCAAGGCAGTTTCTGGGCAAAGAAAGAATGGATGTGTCCTTAGAATTTTAATGTTAGCTGGGCGGTGGTGGCGCACACCTTTAATCCCAGCACTTGGGAGGCAGAGGCAGGCGGATCTCTGTGAGTTCGAGACCAGCCTGGTCTACAAGAGCTAGTTCCAGGACAGGCTCCAAAACCACAGAGAAACCCTGTCTCGAAAAACCAAAAAAAAAAAAAAAGAATTTTAATGTTAGAGTCAGCCAGGCAGTGGTGGCGCACACCTTTAATCCCAGCACTCAGGAGGCAGAGACAGGTGAATCTTTGTGAGTTCGAGGCCAGCCTGGTCTACCGAGCTGGTTGGTTCCAGGACAGGCTCCAAAGCCACAGAGAAACCCTGTCTCAAAATTTCCCCACCCCCCGCAAAAAGACAGGAACAGACAAGGAGGAACAAAGCTACTGCAATAGTCCAGGTGTCCAATCCTTCAAGAGTCCCTTAACTATGGTTGCCAGAATCACCATGTCCAGTCTGACCACAACAATATCAGTCTCCTATACTGCAATCAATCTAGCAAATCTACCTCTAACACCCCCATGATTAAATGTTTTTAAGAGCTTCCTGGCAGTGGTAGCGCACACCTTTAATTCAAGCACCCAGGGAGGCAGAGGCAGGCTGATCTCTGTGAGTTCAAGGCCAGGCTGGTCTACAGAGTGAGTTCCAGAACAGCCAGGGATATACAGAGAAACCCTGTCTCAAAAAACAAAAACAGAAACAAAAGTTTTCAACAGCAAACCTGGGGTCCCAACGTAGTCCTCTCTCCACTCAGATTTATTTTGAACTTTATGCTCTAGTAGTAGCAAACTGTTGGGAGTTACCTTGACTACATTCTTCCTGCAGCCCTTTGTGTGGGCTCATCTCCCTTGCTCTGAACATCCTTCCCACTTCTTCATCTGGCTCACTCACTACATCTTTGCCTATTACGCAGAAGTGATCTGTCGACCTTTTCATCATTGCCTGTGCCACCACTCCAGTGTGAGCTTGCTCGAATTATCGCAACAAGTTCCTTCCTCAGAGTATGCATCCCAGGCTGTCCACCTGCCCTTCTCTCTCCCGACTGTCCTTTCACTTTCGCCCTCAGTCCTCCTTCTCCAACAATATGGGAACCCACAGGAACAGACCAAACTAGTCTCTGCCTCCTAGTCTTTTCCCTTGCTGTGCCTTCTACCTAGAACTCTTCACCCACCTTAAATGCACATAGGTGACTCTTTGATTCAGGTCTCTGTAACTTCAATCCCTTTTGGGGAATTTTCCTACACGACTTTGTGTAAAGAACTCCCTAGAATCTAACTTTTCCTATTATGTTCTCAAGATACTCACCAGTGTCCAAAACATATCATTGAATTGTTTTTGCCTCCCCCCCACCCCAAGCACGTGGGCTCAGGGGTGGGGACATGTAGGAAAGTGCACTCTCCAAAATGTTGACTGACTTTAGGACTCCCTCTTCTGACAGCAACAGCACCTCCGTCATTCCTCTGGACTCCGGAGGCCCCTCCTCTAACCCTCCAACCAACCTCTCTACCCGTAGGCTCCACCCCTTCACTCCAGCAGCCCTTTCCCCTCTATTTCCAGTTACACACCCAAGGATGTGTCCCCAAGACCCATGTCTTCATTCTCCCATTATTCTGCTCTCAAACCTCGCCCCCCGTCTCCCAGTAACGCCCCAGATTTCAGGTCCTGCCCTCTATCCTATGGCAGCCACCATCTTTTCGACTATTGGGTGCCCAGGCAGGCTGGCCGACCAGCCACCAGCCTCACCTTGACTCGGACCCGTACCACCTCTCGCTCCTCCTCCTCTGCCGCCGCTGCCGCCTGGGCACCCCCGACGGGCGAGGGCGCTGCAGAGCAAGCCAAGTCCGAGGCTGCGGAAGGTGTTGCCATCCCGCCGGTAACTGTCGTCTCTGTCTCCGTGACAGTTGACAGTTGCCCCCTACCCTAACGAACACCCTACAGTGCGGGCGCCCGCGGCCCCACCTTGCACCAGAGCGCAGGCGCACAGGGTTCTGAACCCTGCCCCTCCTCCTGGCCTGGAGGTCGCCTCTGAGCATGCGCCTAGAGGGCTCCTGCCAGGAACCCCGCCCCCAAAAGTCGTGAATTTAGCGTTTTTCTGCCTGTGAGGTAGTGCCTGCTTAGGTCCCGCCTGTCCTGGTCCCGTGGCACTGTTGTTTTGGCAGTCTACTTCCGGATTCACGAACCGGCGACGGGTTCAAGAAAGAAAAGAGGGCGGGGAGGAAGCCACAACGTGGTGACGTCAACGCTCCAGAACCCGCTTGGAGTTGCCACGTGCCTCGGGCAACAGATGATGTCATCGGTTTCAAAAACTTCCCTTCAAATGAATCCCCTGAAAAGGGGGGGGGGGATCTTCAAGATTTTTGTATTTAGTTCTTTTGTTTGTTTTTACTGAATCTTGCTCATTTTCCCGGGTTAATTCGAACTTCAGGGTTTTTTATTTTGTTTCCTTTTAACCTCAGATTTCCAGGGGCTTACTGGTGTGAACCACCTTCCAGTGCCCACCTTCCAGAGTATCTTAATAAATAATTTTCACTTAAATTCAAGGAACTGGCATAACTTTAATCCTAGCAGTCCGGAGGCAAAGGCAGGCGAATCAGAGTTCGAGGCTAGCTTGGTCTACAGAGCGAGTTCCAGGACAGCCAGGGTTACACAGAGAAACCCTGTCTCAAAAAACAAAATAGTGAGTTCGAGACCAGCCTGGTCTACAAGAGCTAGTTCCAGGACAGGCTCCAAAACCACAGAGAAACCCTGTCTCGAAACCCCCCCCCAGCCGGGCGGTGGTGGCGCACGCCTTTAATCCCAGCACTTGGGAGGCAGAGGCAGGCGGATCTCTGTGAGTTCGAGACCAGCCTGGTCTACAAGAGCTAGTTCCAGGACAGGCTCCAAAACCACAGAGAAACCCTGTCTCGAAAAACCAAAAAAAAAAAAAAGAAACCCCCCCCCAAAAAAAGAAAAAAACAAAACAAAACAAAGATCCAAGGAACTGTACACAAAGAGTTTTACACATTCTGAACTCTTGCTATATTTCATTAAGTAATTTTCCCAATGCAAACATATGATGCTTTCTGAAGGTCCTACTTTTCTCCAGAATTTTTTTTCCAGGTTTAATTTCATTTTTGAGACATATTCATGTAGCCCAGGCTGTTTGGATTGTTCAGACTTAATCTCGAAATTGCTGGCTCTACACTGTCTTTGTTTTATTTAATCCTTACAGCTTATTGAGGTCAGGCCTGTTATAAGCTCTGTCTGTCTGGGGTGTACCTCATTGGTAGATCAATATAGTCTAGCATACAGGAGACCCCTAGCATACAATCACAGTAAAAATATGTGTCTATTAAATATGGGTTAGATGCTTGAACACATCTTTTTTGTTTTGTTTTATGAGACAGGTTTTCTCTGTAGCTTTGGAGCCTGCCCTAGAGCTAGCTCGTGTAGACCAGGCTGGCCTCGAACTCATAGAGATCCACCTGCCTCTGCCTCCTGAGTGCTGGGATTAAAGGCACGCGCCACCACTGCCCCGCTATTTGAAGACATCTTAGGTACTTTTTCCCTCTTCTTTTTTCCAGACAGTTTCTCTTAGTAGTCCTGGCTGTTCTGGAACTCATTTTGTAGACCAGGTTTGAACTCAGATCCACCAGCCCTTGCCTCCCAAGTGCAGGGATTAAAGGCATGTGCCACCACTGCCTGGTATTTTAACCTCTGAGAAAAAACTAGGTTTTCACTATATAGCCCTGATAGTCCTGAAACTCTCCATGTAGACCAAACTAGCCTGGAACTCATAGAGATCTACCTGTCTGTACCTCCTGAGTGCTGAAATTAAAGGTGTGTACCACCATGTACAGCAGAAAAATTAAAAAAAAATATTACATTTTATTGTGTGTTATTACATTTTATTGTGTATGTGTGTGCATGTACCACAGTGTGCATGTGCTACTCAGAGGTGAACTTGCAAGAGTCAGTTCTCTCCCTCCCCCATATTGATACTGTGGGTCAAACTCAGGTCATCAGTCTTGACAACAAGCACTTTTACACATGGAGCCATCTCATGGGGCCTTAAATTTTTTTCTTTTTTGAGATAGACTCACGTAGCCCAGGCTGGCCTTGAACTTGCTATATAGCTGGAGAAAACCTTGAGCTTCTGAAATGGCGTTTTTACAGGTTGTGCCACCATGCCTGGCTTCATGGGTTGCTGGAGATCAGACTCGGGGCTTTGTGCACGCTAGCCGTCACTCAATCACACGACCACGCCTGGCTCACTACTGGATTTTTCTGCTGGGAAAGAATTCGAATCTCCTTCTCATTTCAGTTCTGTTAGAGAGGAATGATCAGCTAACCCATTAGCACTGAAGGCATTGGGGCACCTTTTTGACAGGGTAAGATGTCTCTTCTTGGGTGTGCAGAGGGATTAGACAGAAAGATACTGGAAACAAGGAGATAAAAAAGGAGGCCTTTGCTATTATTATGGGGAGACCATTCCTTTTCATTTGTCTATTCATTCTTCTAGTCAACAAATAATAGTATACATGCTAGACAGACTTCCTACATCAATCCATTTTAACTGTAATCAAAACTCAATGATGTAGATGCTATTAACAGTAGTATTTATGGGCTGGTGAGATGGCTCAGAGGTTAAGAGCATTGCCTGCTCTTCCAAAGGTCCTGAGTTCAATTCCCAGCAACCACATGGTGGCTCACAACCATCTGTAATGAGGTCTGGTGCCCTCTTCTGGCCTGCAGGCATACACACAGACAGAATGTTGTATACATAATAAAAAAAACCAGTAGTATTTACATATCACTCAGCACTGAGAAGTATTGAAGGCTGTGAAGAAATGAGTTCAAGGTCAAAAGGCAAAGTAACACCAACAGTAGGGAGTACAGAGGTGAGAAACTGAGGCTGTGTCTAGTATGTGAGATGGAGCACATCTTCAAATAGTGCAAGGCATTAAGTGACAGCGTATGAAATGAAAAAATTGAGGTGAAATTATGCAGGACTCTGGTCTTAACATTTGGATGGCCAGGCATTTTTTTGACTGCTGGTGGGATTCTTGTTGCTGCCATGTCTGCTGCCTCTTGAAATATACTTATTTAGAAAGACGTTTCTCCAAAATTTTTAAAAAGGTTTATTTATTGTGTATAGTATTCTGCCTGCAAGTATGCTTGCAGGCCAGAAGAGGGCGCCAGACCTCATTACAGATGGTTGTGAGCCACCACGTGGTTGCTAGGAATTGAACTCAGGACCCCTGGAAGAGCAGCCAGTGCTCTTAATCTCTGAGCCATCTCCCCAACCTCATTTCTCCAAATTTACAGTGAAAGCCTGAATAAAGGCAGGACTTGAACTGAAGTCCCACTTTCCACAGACAGGGCATAACAAGTGTCTGTGGGGGTCAAGTGTTAGATGTGATCAAGAGACGGGAAGCTGAGTGATGAGGACGCATGGGGTAGTGGTGGGTAAGTTCATTGGTGGAGAGTCTTTGCAGCGAAGCGAATAACGGGTGTTGAAATGTAAGGGACAGAGTTAGTGATGCCTATGGGGCAAATAATGCATGAGTCTGTAGAGAACTGTAGTTGGTTGTTAGGGTGAGTGGTTAGGAATCTGTAGGTGACTGGTGAGGTGGCTTCAGGTGCCAGGGGCTGTGTAGACTAATGGGGATTTGCAGACACTGTTGTGCTGGCCTGTAAGGTGAGTGGTGGGGTACTCTGTTGAGAGAGCAGGGCTTGGGGAATAATGGTACAGCTGAGTGAACTATGACAGGGCATCTCTGGGGTGAATGGAAACGTGAACTATGACAGGGTCTCTGGGGTAAATAGAAAGGCCCATGGAGTGAGAGTTTTATAGGGTTCATGATGGGTGAGTCTGTGGAATGAATGATTAGGGGCCAGGAAGCTAAATGATTCAGGGAAAGGTCTGTGAGGTGAATAGGATATGTAATTAGTGATAGGGCCCATGGGGCCATGATGAGGTAGGTCTATGAGTGAGGGATTCTGTAGGGCTAGAGATTGGGGATATTTAGACTTTGTGGTGGGGAATTTTACAGTGAATATTGAGAGGTTCTTTGGCTCTATGTAGTAGTGCTGAGGATATATAGGATGAGTAATCAGGGTAATGCAGGTCCAAAAAAATTCTTGTTGAAAACCGGGCAGTGGTGGCACACACCTTTAATCCCAGCACTTGAGAGGCAGAGGCCAGCCTGGTCTACAGAATGAGTTCCAGGACAGCCAGGGCTGTTATACAGAAAAACGCTGTCTCGAAAAGAAAAACTAAAATAAAAATGATTCCCAGTAACTTATTTTGTAACTATATTTGGAGGTAGGGCCAGTAAAAAGGTGATTAAGTTAAAATGAGGCCAATAGGTTGAGCTCTAATGAAAATCTGACTAGTGTCTTGATAAGATGCCGGGCGATGGTGGCGCACGCCTTTAATCCCAGCACTCGGGAGGCAGAGGCAGGCGGATCTCTGTGAGTTCTAGACCAGCCTGGTCTACAGAGCTAGTTCCAGGACAGGCTCCAAAGCCACAGAGAAACCCTGTCTCGAAAAACCAAAAAAAAAAAAAGAAGCAATTAGGACATAGACATGGTTTACAAGGAGGGCCAACCCTATGGAGACACAGTGAGACATAACTACGTGCAAGCCAAGGAGAGCACCTTCACGACCATCAAACCTGACAAAATGAACGTGACCCATCAGCCTCTAGAGCTGAGAAAACATGGCTTTTGCTGTTTGTACTGTGGATTAAACAGAGGTCCTTGCACAAACTAGCTCAGTACTCTACCATGGATTTGTATCCCATCCCTCATTTTTTGTTTGTTTTGTTTGTTTATGTTTTGCAAGATAGGATCCATCCATAAAGCCCTGGCTGTTCTGGAACTTGCTATGCAGATCAGGCTGGCCTCAAAACCCAAAGATTTGCTTACCTCTGCCTCTTGAGTGTAGGACATGCCTGGCTCTCTTTTTACTTTTTGAGACAGGGTCTCACCAAGTTGCCAAGGCTGGCCTTAAACTTGAGATTCTCTTGCCTTAGCCTATCAAGTAGCTTACTCCACCAGCCCCAGGAAATTCCTGTTATCTTGTCTTAACCACATGGAAGCCAGGCACAACACCTGTGCGGCACATGCCTTTAATCCCAGCACTCGGGAGGCAGAGGCAGGTGGATCTCTGTGAGTTCGAAGCCAGCCTGGTCTACAAGAGCTAGTTCTAGGACAGGCTCCAAAGCTACAGGGAAACCATGTCTCGAAAGAAAAAAGAAATGGAGACAGCCGGACAGTGGTGCCACACACCTTTAATCCCAGAACTCAGGAGGCAGAGGCAGGCAGATGTCTGTGAATTCGAAGCCAGCCTGGTCTACACAGCAAATGCCAGGACAGGCTCCAAAGCTACACAGAGGAAACTCTGTCTCCAAAAACAAAAACACAAAGAAATGGAGGCAAGAGATCAGGAGTTGAAGGTCAGTATCAGTTATATGAACAACTATCTACATATACCCCCATCCCACAGCCTCTTTATCTATGGCATATTGTTAGTACAGAGTTGATACTGAGAAGGATGGAGGTACTGCAAGTGACATCTAAAGATGTGGAGGTAGTTTTCTAACTGGATAATGGGTAGAGGAAGGGGTTTGACGTATATGCTTTAAAAAACCTTGATTTTTATAGTCTCAACCTTGTGTCACCCCATTACTAAACTGAAATCTAATCTTCAGTGTGACAAGGAGGTGGTTATAGTATTTAGTGGCCAAATAAGAAGAGACCAGAAAGCCGGGCGGTGGTGGCACGCGCCTTTAATTCCAGCACGTGGGAGGCAGAGGCAGGTGGATCTCTGTGAGTTCGAGGCCAGCCTGATGGTCTACAAATCCAGTTCCAGGATGACCAGTACACAGAGAAACCTGTTCGCCACCCCCCCAAAAAAAGACAAGAGAGAGAGAGAGAGAGAGAGAGAGAGAGAGAGAGAGAGAGAGAGAGAGACCAGAGAAGCTGGGTAGTGCTGGCACACACTTTTAGACCTTTAATCCTAGTACTTGGGAGGCAAAGAGAGGCAGGTAGCTGAGTTCGAGGCCAGTTTGGTTTACAGAGGTTGTTCGAGGCCAACCAGAGCTGTTAAACAGAGAAACCCTGTCTCCAAAGTTAAAAGAAAGAAAGAGACCAGAGATCTAAAGCTTCAACTATGTAAGGACACAGTGAAAAAGTGAAAAGTGGCCCGTACTGTTAGCACTAGCTTCTAGAACTGTGTTAAAGAAGTTTCTGGAGCTGGGTGGTGGTGGCGCACATCTTTAATCCCAGCACTCAGGAGCCAGAGGCAGGCGGATCTCTGTGAGTTCAAGGCCAGCTTGGTCTACAAGAGTTAATTCCAGGGCAGGCACCAAAGCTAGAAACCTTGTTTCGAAAAACCAAAAAAAGAAAAAAAAGTTTCTGTTGTTTATAAAACACCCAGTTTACAGTGCATTTTCTTATAGCAGCTCAGGTCAGACCAAGACAACTGCCTTAAGAGACTGTCTGTTGGAAGAAGAGAGAGGGCTTTTCCAGAGGACCCAGGTTCAATTCCCAGCTACACAGCACAGTTCAGTTCACATGGCAGCTCACAGCTGTCTCTAACTCCATTTCCAGGGGATGGAATGCTGTCTTCTCACCTCAGTGGGCCCTACATGAACATGTACACAGACATGCATGCAAGCAAAAATACCATGTACATAAAACAGTAAAAACGAATTTAAAAAGAATAAAAAGACAGTAATAATATGGATATTCTAGGTGCATCTGTTGAGATCTTACATGGAAA
Source organism: Chionomys nivalis (assembly GCF_950005125.1). Taxonomy (NCBI): domain Eukaryota; kingdom Metazoa; phylum Chordata; class Mammalia; order Rodentia; family Cricetidae; genus Chionomys; species Chionomys nivalis. The sequence continues at coordinate 26,229,155 of NC_080112.1, forward strand.
TAAGGAACACAAGGAAACCGGAAGGAAGGCAAAAAAAATAAACTTGATTGAATTTATTCTAGTAACGGGAGAACTTTGTGAGAGGTGAACTTTGATTTTTAGTTACGATCTCCGAGAAATGCCTTGAAGATTACTGGGAGTGATGGCTCATACCTGTAATCACACCATGACTCAAGAGGCTGAAGCAGGAGGACTGCCCTGAGTTTTAGGTAATTCTGGCTACATAATTAGTTCCAGGCCAGCCTGGACTACAGCATAAAAACCTATCTGAAAAACAAAAGGAAACAAACAAGCAAGCAAACAAAAAGTGTTGTAACCCGATTTTCTTTTTGCTGCTTAACAGCCAGGACTATGAAGAGAAACCCTGCCTCGAATAACAAAAGACAAATAAATTAAAAAAAAAAGAAGTATTTGGAAGAAAGGAACAAGGAGGTTTAGAACATTTTCAGCCTATCTTCAGAATGCAAGAAAGTGTTATGGAGGAAACAGCAAGGGCATGGCTGCATAATCTATAAAAATCACTGCTGGCTGGGTATACTTCGTTGATCTCACCAGCCATCTTATCAGAATCCGGGAGTGGAGGTGGGGCGACACCAGCACAGACACTGCCAGCTGAGACTGAGGGGGACAAGGAAAGGGTAAAATAAAGGTATGTTGTCCCACTTCAATTGTTTAGGACGGAACAATAGGTCTCTCAGGCTGTGATGTGTCTCTTAGTTCTGAAAAGGCTATTCCTTGGTTAGTGGGGAAAGCTGCCATCCAGGGCTGAGCAGGTTCAGAGGCCAGACCCCTATCTGGAAGACAGAGCATCAAGCCAAGGGAATGTAACACTGAATGGAATTTTAACTTACTTGGATCCTGTGATCCCATTCCACAAGTTGTCCATTGTGGAATGGGATCCACCAGCCCTGCCAATGCATTTTTTTTTTCAAGGCAGGGTCTCACTATGTAGCTCTGGCTGCTCTGGAACTCACTATGCAGAACGAGTTGGCCTCTGCCCTCCTGGTGCTAGGATTAAAGGCATGCCCCAATTCTCAGCTTTGCCACTGCATTTTTTTTTTTTTTTTTTTTGCCACTGCATTTTGTAAACAGAAAACTCATCTGGTTTCACAGGTTCACAGCAAGTAAGAGTTCTTGCCTAAGAATGAATCATACCTCAAGTCTTATCCTTATATTTAATTGAAATTAGTATTAAAAATTCATGCCAAGGGAGTTAAGAGCACTGACTGCTTTTCTGGCACCTACATGGTGCTCACAACCATCTCTAACTCCAGTGCCAGGTGATCTGATGCCTCCTTCCAGCCTCCACAGTACACACACATAGTGTACAGAAAATAGCCATACTCAGTAAGATAAAGGTAAATTTTTTTTTTAAAAAAAATCTATGCACTGGGCGGCGGTGGCGCACACCTTTAACCCCAGCACTCGGGAGGCAGAGGCAGGCGGATCTCTGTGAGTTCAAGGCCAGCCTGGTCTACAAGAGCTAGTTCCAGGACAGCCAGGGCCCTTACACAAAGAAACCCTGTCTTGAAAAAAAAAATCCATGCAAGGAGCTGAGCATGAGAGCACATGCCTGCACTTTCGCCACTGGAAAGGTCAGCTGAGCCAGAGGCTTCAGGATTACCAGTTCTACTCCAGCCTAGCCTTCATGGTAAGACCACCTTAGAATACATAGTAATTTCTTGTCTCCAAATCAATCAATAATCAAAAAATCAAAAAAGCTAGGTTTGGCGGCACAAACCTACAATCCTAGCATTTGAAATGCTGCCAGCCTGAACTACACAGTGAGTTCCAGGCTAGCTTGGGTTATATAATAAGACCATGACTCAAAAAACAAAACAAAATTTAAAAAACAAAAAGAAATGCCTTTAATCCCAGCAATTGGGAGGTAGAGGCAGGTGGATCTCTGTGAGTTCAAGGCCAGCCTCGTCTATAGAGTGAGTTCCAGGATAGCCAGGACTACACAGAGAAACCCTGTCTCGAAGGAAAAAAACAACAACAAAAAAAAACAAAGTTCATTCATGAGTGATGAATGTGGCTTAGGGGTGGAGCCTAGTTGAAGATTTTGGATTCTCTTTGATCTCCAGCAATCCAACTTTACCCCAGAAAAAGTTAATTTCAGAATGAGTGAAGGATTTGAGGATGAGGGATGGGGATAAACAAGGTTTGCATGCAAGAAGGATATGAATTTAGGGAGACCAGAGGGCAGGAATATTAGGGACTGGACTGTGTCCTCTTCATATATTGAAGTCCTTACTCCCAGAACTGTAGAAAGTGGCCAGTTTGGATGAAGTTGAAAATGAGGCTGGTATGATGGGCCCTAATACAATGCAAATGGTGCCCCAGGAAAAGGCAAACAGCAGAAGCTGGGCACCTAGGGAGATGTGAGAACACAGAATGCAATGCTAGGAAAGAGGCTTAAGAAAGAGAAAGCCAGAGCCGGGCGGTGGTGGCGCACGCCTTTAATCCCAGCACTTGGGAGGCAGAGGCAGGCGGATCTCTGTGAGTTCGAGACCAGCCTGGTCTACAAGAGCTAGTTCCAGGACAGGCTCCAAAACCACAGAGAAACCCTGTCTCAAAAAAAAAAAAAAAAAAAAAGAAAGAAAAAAAAAAGAGAAAGCCAAACCTTCTGACACTCAACTGACCAGCTCCAGTACTGAGAACTTCCATGTCTGCTGTTCAGTTCATAGCATTTGGTTATGGCAGTCCAAGCTAATAAGGGAACTACAGGGTTACGGGCAGGATTTATGGGATAAGTCACAGGGTGATCATGGAGGGAGTTCTGTGGGTGAGTTCAAGGTTCTACAGGGTAAATCACGGGAGTGTGTGGAGTCAGTGTTAAAGGTTTGTAAGGCCAGACATGGGCTATTTCTGCAGTGATGGAAGCTATGAATGATGAAGGGATGGGAGAGGTCTGTGGGGTTAGTTACATGACATTGCTAGGATTAGGAATTAAATGTCTCTCAGTGTTATAATTAAAGATATTTTATTTCCCGGTTTTGAAAATTGCCACCATCACGGACCCCCTCCCCCCTTACATCTTTTCCCCAATGGTTCCCGGCAGTAGCTCCACACATTCTCTACCTTTCCTGACTGCCTCTTTTTGTGCTTACTCCTCAGTCGGAATGTGACTAATCAGATAGTTCTGACCCTCCAACCTGTGGGAGGAGGACTTGGGTCTTCTGGGAGGTGGGCAGAGCGCCTCAGCAACGGTGTTCCAGCCCACTCTACTGCTCTTTAGTTATGCTTGCTTTTAGTTTTCATGACCTTGCTGTCCAGCATGCTCTGGGCATGCGTGAGATGCTTTATGGAATCAAGCACGAGGACTCCAGGTACCACCAGCCATATGCCATTCATGATAACAAAGTAAAACCAGAAATAAAGGGGGTGGCCTAGCTCCCCATGCTGGAAGCCATCGCGCTGCTCTGTCAGGAAGTACAGCACATCCCCGTATATCTGGCCTGTGGGAGGCAAGAGAAGGAAAAGCTCTTGTGAGGACAAGGAAGCTAAGCCAGACTCTCTTCCATGGCATCTGCCAGGACTCAGAGGCAAAACAAATTCTGAAACTGAAGCTGCAAATCTGAGATAACAAAGTACAAATTTCAGAAGTCAGAGTTTGGGTAATTTTTTTTCTTCCTTTCGGAATTCCCTTCAACCCTCCCCCCACTGTGTGTGTCTGTGTGAGAGAGAGTGTTGGTATGTAGCCTAGGTTGACCTCAAACTCACAATTCTCTTGCCTCAGTCTTCTGAATGCTAGGACTACAAGCATGTACCTCCACACCAAGCAAGAGCATAGAGAATTCAAGCCGGGGCGGTGGTGACGCACACCTTTAATCCCAACACTCGGGAGGCAGAGGCAGGTAGATCTCTGTGAGTTCGAGGCCAGCATGGTCTACAAGAGCTAGTTCCAGGACAGGCTCCAAAGGTACAGAGAAACCCTGTCTTGAACCCCCCCCCCAGAAAGAAAGAGCATAGAAAATTCAACTCAGGAGACCTCAGAGGTCTAGAACTGAAGGGAAGTTTAAAATCCTAGAATTCATGACAACTTGGCATTTCAGGACTAAAGAGTCTAAAGAGAGCTCATATATGCAAACGAAAGAAAAGCTAACACTTTAGGTCCTGATCCTGGAGGACCCAGGGATCCTGGGCAGTATTAACTTTATCAAGTAACCTTCATAGGAGACGCTGATGGAGAAAGAAGAGAAATACACATTCCTCCCGGAGAGGCAAGCTCAGAGAGAGAGAGAGATTTGGATGTTCCAGAATACCAAGGAGCTTATAATTCAGCGTGTCTACCCCTTACTGGATACGTATGCAATCTCACCCACAGGGATGTGCCCAGTAACCCTTGTAGTGCCAGGTGTAAATTTTCTCCTCACCCACAGAGACCACAAGCTGTAGGACAAAGCGGAAGGGCTGCTGGCGGAGAAAGGCAATCACTACCCACAGGCTGAGTGGTCCCCAGAGCAAAGCTGTGATAGTCTCCATAGAGACGATGAAGCCATCATTACTGCAAGAGAAAAGATGAACACTGGCATCATTGTGCTCTGCCCACAGAATAGCTTGTTAGTGCCCCAACTCACCACTGCCCCAAACCAGTACAAGTTTCCACTGACAGAGGCAAAATACTTACAGGATATATCGGCTGTCTCCCTTGGAATACTCTTTCCCTGAGGCAAACAGATACATGAAGAATCGAGTCAGGAAAAGGAAGGCATATTCGTGATAATCACTGTACAACAATCGTTATAATATCCCCATGCCTCAGTTTGTTCAGCTGGCTGATGGAGGGAGCAGTTTTGATTCTAAGGTCTGTGTGTGTATGTAACATGTGTAAAGACTGACACACGATGGTGCTAGGATTGCATGGCACTCGAGGCACATGGTATAACAGGGGGCAGAGATGATGAGGAGTGGGAGAGTCAGGTGTGATGCTGCATGTTTGTAACCCCGGCACTTGAGAGGCAGAGGCAGAAGCAGAGGCAGGAGAATCAGAAGTTCAAGTTCATCTTTTAATTACATAGATATTTAGAAGCCAGCACAGACTGCATGAGATACTGTCTGGAAAAAACTAGAAGATGGCTGCCAGGCAGTGGTGGTGTATACCTTTAATCCCAGCACTCGGGAGGCAGAGGCAGGAGAATTTCTGTGAGTTCAAGACCAGCCTGGTCAACAGAGATAGTTTCAGGCCAGCCAAAACTATGCAGTGAGATCTGTCTCAAAACAAACAACTTGTGGAGGTGGAGAGATCGCTCAGTGGAGGATAAAACACTTGCTGCTCTTGCAGAGGACCTGGGCTCAATGTCCACATAGCGGTTTACAACTGTCCCTAACTGGGTGGGGCATGGTATCATACCCTTTAATGCAAGCCCTCGGGAGGCAGAAGCAGTCGGGGCAGAAGCAGTCGACCTGTGTGAGTTCAAGGCCAGCCTGATCTACTACATAGCAAGTTCCAAGCCAGCCAGATCTACATGAGACTGAAAAAAAAATAATAATAAGCAGTGAATGTCATGTGTGCATTTTGGGCTGGAGAGATGGTTCAGCCATTAAGAGCACTGACTGCTCTTCTGGAAGGCAGGGCACTCACATAGTGGCTCACAATCCTCTTTTAACTCCAAGCCGGACAGTGGTGGTGCACACCTTTAGTCCCAGGACTTGGAAGGCAGAGGCAGGCGGATCTCTGTGAGTTCGAGGCCAGCCTGGTCTATGGAGGGAGTTCCAGGACAGGCTCCAAAGCTACAGAGAAACCCTGTCTCGAAAAACAAAACAAACAAAAACCTCTTTAGCTCCAGTCCTGGGGTTCCAATTCCCTCTTTTGGCCTTTGCAGGTATTGCATACATTTAGCATATAGACATACAGGTAGGTAAAACACCTTTGCACATAAAAACTACCTTTAAAATTATTAATTAAAAAAAGATTTTAAAAAGAACAGCCATCCCTATCTTCAGTTTCAAGGGATCTGGTGCCTTTTCCCTGCCTCCACAGGCATGCAAACAGCACATACACGCATATTCAGGAAGAGCACTCATATGAATAAATGAAAATTACTTTATTTTTTAACTTATTTATTTCTATCTAAGGCTGTGTGTGCGTGCGTGTGCATGTGTGTATCACATGTATATAGGTGTTTGGAGGCCAGAGAGGTATCAGATTCCCTGGAGCTAGTTATAGTCATTTGTGAAATGCCTGATATGGGCGCTGGGAATTGAACTCAGATCCTCTGAAAGGACGGCAGTAAATGTTCTTAACCATTGAGCCATCTCTACAACCCTATTTTATTTATTTATTTATTTATTTTTTTACTTGTTAATTAGAGTATTTTTCTTTTTTATTAATTAATTTATTTAATTATTAAAGATTTCTGCCTCTTCCCCGCCACCACCTCCCATTCCCTCCCCCTCCCCCAATCAAGTCTTCCTTCCTCCTCAGCCCAAAGAGCAAGCAGTTTTCTCTGCCCTGTGGGAGGTCCAAGGACCACCCACCTCCATCCAGGTCTATTAAGGTGAGCATCCAAACTACTCTCTCTCTCTGTATGTATGTATGTATGTATGTATGTATGTATGTATGTATGTGCAGTGAGCTCAGAGGCCACAAGAGAGTGTTAGTTCCCCTGGGACTGGAGTTACAGATGGTTGTGAGCCACCACGTGGATGCTGGGAATTGAACCCGGGTCCTCTGCAAGAACAGCCAGTGTTCTTAACCACTGAGCCATCTCTCCAGCCCCAAATTAATAAATGTTTTTAAAAAACAAAAAACAAAAAGAATCTCAGCACAGATAACAACTGCTTAGGCTTTGAAACGAACAGAACTAAAAAAGAAAGAAAGGAAGGAAGGAAGAAAGAAAAAAGTAAGCAAGCATGGGGGGTGGTGCTTAAATATCAAAGCCAATCTCTACCCAGAAAAATTCCCTCCCACAGTACAAGAACTCGGGACTCACAGAGTTGGGATAAGAAGGCTTGGTCTTCAAGAAGGATGTCATGGTAGAAAGAGAACCAGCCCTCGATCACAAGGTGAATGAATGTACAAACAGTAAACCAGCACAGGGCCAGTCGACGCCAAGTTCCAAGTGGGACAACGGAAGCTCGATCAGACAACAGCCACGTGATCACAATTAGGACCCCAGAGACGGAGAATAGGCCAGCCAAAATATGCCAGGTCGGGAGGTCATTAGGCACAAAGTTGTCCAGCCTCAGGTGCCTGGGCCAGTATGGGTGTAAGGGGCCCATATTGGTGGTCATGCTTCTATGGGCCGCTGGCTGCTTGGAGATAAACAGGGAGAAAAAAGGAACAGAAAAACCTGGGCAAACAAAAAGTACATGGTGAGATAATTAAACCAAATCCAAATAGTTTGCAATAAGAAATGTAAATGAGCCGGGTGGTGGTGGTGGTGCAGGCTTTTCATCCTATCCGAAGGCAGAGGCAGGTGGATTTCTGTGAGTTCGAGGACAGCCTGGTCTACAGAGCTAGTTCCAGGACAGCTAGGGCTGTTAAACGGAGAAACCCTGTCCTGTTACACGGAAAAAACAAACAAACAAAATGTAAATGAACTGGATCCATTATTTAACAGAATTACTATAAGCCTGGAGGATTAAAAACAGACCAATTTTAGTGGGACCTAGTATCACAGGCTAGAGTCCCAGCACTTGAAGGCAGGTGGATCTCTGTTGACTTTGAGGCCAGCCTAGTTTACATAGTGAGTTCAAGGTCAGCCAGGGCTATACAGTGACGCTCTCTGTCTCAGAGGGAGGGGTGGGAAGGAGAAAGAGGGGGAAAATAATCAAGAAAAAAACTCTAATTTTGAGTCATTTCAAAGAATATAACTAGGGCTGGAGAGATGTACTTGTTCTGGCAGAGACCTGGGTTCAATTCCCAGCACTCACACAGTGGCTCACAACCATCTGTAACTCCAGTTCCAGGGTGCTCCAACACCTTCTTCTGGCTTCTCTGGATACATACATATATACATATATGCAGGCAAAATAATCATACATATAAAATAAAATTAATCTTTAAAAAGACTAACTAAAATACGAATCTACATAAATAATAAAGGCTTGTCCCAAGTCATTGGGAGGCCTCGCAATAAGAAATGGGCCTGGCTCGAGACTGGTGAGACTGGAGAGCTAGCTAGGAAAAAAAGTGGGCATGAGAAGGTAAAAGGTCGTCCTCGTTCTCTTGGTAATGGTGTCAGGGATTTTGACATACTTAACCAGTCCACCTGTAAGAGAACTATACCCTGTTTCTGGGAAACAGCAAACACAAAACTGTCAAAACTGAGTTAATAAACTTAAGTCCAGTGTCCTTGCCAAATGTGTGTAGTTATAACAGTGTGTGGTTAACACATGCCTGAAATCCCAACATTCTGGAAGCTGAGGCTGAAGGATTGCTATGAGTTCCAGGCTAGCCTGGTCTACATAAAAAGTTCCAGAGTAGCCAGAGCTATATAGCAAGATCCTATATTCAAACAAACATACAAACTTCGAGACTAAACAGCTTCCCCAGGCCCCTAAATTAGATATATAGCTTCTGCTGGGCACCTAGGTGCATTCCTCTCTGAATACTCTTCCAAGTGCAGCTTTCTGCTGGAGCAAACTCACTAACTTGCTTCATGGTGATACATCCTAGCATTTTCTTACACGGCAGGCAGGTTTCAAGGCCTCCGTGAGCCTAAGTAGAGGCCCCCCGAGGCTCCAAGGGATCCTCAGGCTGCACTGCTAAGCTACACTGAGTTGTATTTCCTGTTTGTTATTAGTCAGACAGCCCTCAAGGGGGTCACAACGTGGCAAAGGACACACGTACAAGTCCTGATCCCAGTCCTCTTGGTCACCTCTGGTGGAGGTGACAAGAACCAAAGGCCTTGATCTCAGCCCTCAGGGGTCACAATCTAGTGCAGGACACACAGCGATCAGTCCTGACCACAGCCCGCATTGGTCACATTCTGGTGGGAGAGTCACTGTCAGCAAGCCAGGTACCAGCACTTGGAGCTCAGTTTGGTAGACAGACACAGGAACAAAGATAGCCTGGGTTCGCTCGGGAGACAATGGTAGGGATCATTCAATTGGAAGCTACTCCTACCCGCACGGTCCAAGAAAAGCAGTTGGGAGGCTGCAGAGATGACCAATCAGAGCAACAGCCCTATGCACCACGCTCCAAAAGCCATACTCCAGGAAATTAGTGTGCCGTGCCGCCAACAAGTCAGGAGTAGCAAAGGCAGGTCTCACGGGTGGTGCTAACCAGAAAAAAGGGGAACCGAGCCCAGAGACCACCAATCACAACCAGAACCTTCCACTGCAGCTGCCCAACTAGAGGGCGAGTCTTCCGTCGTCTGGACAACGGCTTTAGGGCCCAGGTCCCGCGCAGGCGCTGGGTAGGGCAGGGCTCCAAGGCAGGCGGCTGTCGAGGAGGGCCTGGGCACAAGTCGGGGACTTGGGTAGGCTGGCAGGGAGAGAGCACTCACCTAGGCGGCGCGATCGCAGGGCCTCTTCTTAGTACAGGCTTGCGACTTTCCAGGCAGACCTGAGCGCTCCCAAATAGCCCCAGTTCCGCCCTCGCTACTTCCCCGCCTAATGGAGCGAACCAATAGTGAAGTGGAGGAGGTGGCTTCTGCCAATAGGAGTCCTCCGTATGTCTCGGGCCCTGTCCTCGTCCATGGTGCCATCTTCCCTGTTGGCTGAGACTAAGTCAGGAGTTGGGTGGAGACCAGGATCCTCCAAGGTCGGTGGGCATTTTCTGCCAATAGGAAATCTACACTAGTCTGGGCTCCAATTTCCCCGCCCCTTTATCCATCGCGGAAGATAACGAAGCGGTAAATCTTGAACATTTGCTAATGAATAGGCATTGCGTGGCCCTCTATCTCTTAATTTTCTAGGCAACATCAGTTCCCAGGCCCATCCCTAGTCCGAATGCAAAGAAAATATGACAGGTAGATCGCATTCTGCACAAACCTAACGCCCACCTGAGCTCAGAACTCCCCAGCCCTGACAGCAGCGGCCGCGCTCACCAGTCCCTACTTCAAATCGAAACTATTCAAAACCCTCACTCCTGCTGAGCAATTGATGTGGAGACTCTCAGCCGTGCCAGTTCTTAAGAGCCAAACAGAACATGGCGCTAAACCAGTGGGCAAGCACACCTCGTCAGCATTCAGTCAGAAAACACCCATTTTCAGCATTATAACCTGCAACACTTAGTCCTACTGACCAGTAGACATCAATCCTTCGTCTGTCCTAATTTGAGCAACCAATCAGAATAAGGGTCACTCAATTCTTTATCATTTACTATTAGTGCTCCTCTCCCCCACCCCACCCCACCCCCACAGCTATTCCTGTTCCACACAAGCAGGACCACTATCAGCCAATCATGAGCAATCTTAAATTCACCGCAAACAGATAACAATCTGCTCCCGCTTGTGAGTTTCAGTTTCCAAATCCTTATCTGTGGTACTCCTTCTTTGCTCTCTCCTCTTCCCTTCTGAGCAGTGAAGAATGAGCCTGTTTCGTATTTCTACTTTTATTTGACAATAACAAACTGCATATAAAAAGGGAGAAGGCAGGCGTGGAGGCCCTAGATCTGCTCCTCTCTGCATCCCCAAGTATCCACCACTCCTAGGCCCCAACGAGGACCACCCCCTTCCCGCCTGGTAGTGGGGTGGGGATTGACAGGCAAGGGAAGGTTGTGTATGTTTGCGTGTTATGTATAGGGGTGTTGGGGCTCAAGAATAGAGAGGGTCAAGGAGTAGAGAAAGGGCCTTCCCTCATCCCCCCATGGGGGTTGGTACCCTAAGGAGGGGTCTTGAAGGGAATTATGAGGGTCATATGCTTCAGCCTATGAGACGGTAGAAGATCCAGCATCCAAAAGTGACCCAGTGACTGGCCCAGCTGAGCTCTGACCACTTGTGGACAGTGTATGCCATGCCGTAGCCCTGTAGGAGAGAAAGAGGTTGTGGTTCTGAAATTCAAGGACAGAGTCTCTCAGGAAAAGCCATCCTTTGCCCAGGGATATTTGGTATGTCCTCGTATACCTAAGCGGCAGACAGGTCTAGGTACTTATGAAGGGTAACCAGGTAGTGTTTTTCATTCCTTAAAGATCATTTCAAGGGGATGAGTGTATAGCTTGATGGTAGGGTGTGTGTTTTTATGCAGGAGACCCTGGGTTTTGATTTCTAGCAGCAACAAAAAGGTCATTTTAAAAACAAGATAAGGGGTTGGAGAGATGGCTCAGTGGTTAAGAGCACTGACTGCTCTTCCAAAGGTCCTGAGTTCAATTCCCAGCAACTACATGGTGGCTCACAACCATCTGTAATGAGGTCTGGTGCCCTCTTCTGGACTTCAGGCATACACAGAGACAGAACATTGTATACATAATAAATAAATAAATATTAAAAAAAATTAAAAATATAAAAACAAGATGATGTGCTGGATGCGGTGGGTTGTGCTGTTATCTAAGTCTCTGCAATATGAAATAATTGGAAATCTGAGCGTCTATCAATAAGGAACAAAATAAACCATGTTGAACTCTTGCAATGGAAAAAAATGAAGATGCTATGTGCTTAAAAAACTGGGGTAAGCAAGGTGTGGAGGCCCATGCCTTTAATCCCAGTACTTGGGAGGCAGAGGCAGGCCGATCTCTGTGAGTTTGAGGCCAGCCTGATCTACGGAGCTAGTTCCAGGACAGTCAGGACTGTTACACAGAGAAACTTTGTCTTAGGGGAAAAACCTGGAGGAAAGAAATTAAATTAATTAAATATATTGTGTGTATGTTTGACATGCTTTTGAGGAAGACAGTTAATAAATGAATTAAAATGTTTGCTTGTGCATTTTGCAGTGACATCTCCAATGGTTACTTTGTGTTTGTTTTGGGTGCTAAGAATCACATTTCAACCATGGTAGACAAGGGCTCTACCACTGTGGGCTCTACATTCCCACCTCTAATGTATTTTTTGTTTGTTTTTTTGTTTGTTTGTTTGGTTTTTTTGAGATGGGTTCTCTCTATGTAGCCCTGTCTGGCCTTGAACTCATTCTGTAGACCAGGCTGACCTCAGACTCATAAAAATTACCTGCCTCTGCCTCCTGAGTGCTGGCACTAGCAGCATGCATCACCACACCCATTCCTAAAATGTTTTTAAAAATGTTAAAGAAGGGCTGGAGAAATGGCTTAGCGGTTAAGAGCACTGATTATTCTTCCAGAGGTCCTGAGTTCAACTCCCAGCAACCACATGGTGGCTCACAACCACCTGTAATAAGATCTGGTACCAACTTCTGGCCTGCAGGGACGAACACGTGCAGGCAGAACATTTACATAATAAATAAATAAATCTTTAAAAAAATGTTAAAGAAAGCCTGGCATAGTGGTGTATACCTTGTAATCTCATGTATTTGGGAGGCTGAAGCAAGGATGATCTTTTTTATATATCTCAAAAAGAAACTCAAGTGGGCATGACAGCTGATATGTAATCTTTTTTTTTCCAGACAGAGTTTCTCTGTGTAGCCCTGGCAGTACTCCCAGATCTTACTCTGTGAACCAACCAGGCTATCCTTGAACTCAGAGATCCATCAACCTCTACCTCCCAAAGTGCTGCTGGGATTAAAGCCATGTAATCTTGGCACTAGGGAGGCTGAGATTTGAGAAAAAGGATTCAAACTAGCCTGGACTAATACAGAACCCAGGAATGAAACAACAACAACAAAAACCAGGACCAAACAAATCCAAATCTCTCTCTTTTTTTTTTTTTTTTTGGTTTTTCGAGACAGGGTTTCTCTGTGGTTTTGGAGCCTGTCCTGGAACTAGCTCTTGTAGACCAGGCTGGCCTCAAACTCACAGAGATCCGCCTGCCTCTGCCTCCCGAGTGCTGGGATTAAAGGCGTGCGCCACCACCGCCCGGCTCCAAATTTCTTTTGAGTCAATGTTTTTCTACGAACTCACTGTAATACAGAGACCAGGCTGGCCTTGAACTCACAGAGACCCACTTGTCTCTGCCTCCCAAGTGCTGGAACTAAAGTTGTGCACTGCCATGCCAGGCTGCAAACCCAAGATTTTGTTTTGAATGAAAATTTTAAAATATTCTTAATTAGGAAAAAACCATGAAAATTTATTTTCAGGTAAGAATTTAAAAATCAGGGGGCTGGAGAGATGGCTCAGAGGTTAAGAGCATTGCCTGCTCTTCCAAAGGTCCTGAGTTCAATTCCCAGCAACCACATGGTGGCTCATAACCATCTGTAATGGGGTCTGGTGCCCTCTTCTGGCCTGCAGGCATATACACAGACAGAATATTGTATACATAATAAATAAATGAACATTAAAAAAAAAAAAAGAATTTAAAAATCAGGCTGGGTGGTGGTGGCGCACACCTTTAATCCCAGCACTCAGGAGGCAGAAGCAGGCAGATCTCTGTGAGTTCGAGGCCAACGTGGTCTACAAGAGTGAGTTCCAGGACAGACTCCAAAACTACAGGGAAACCCTGTCTCCAAAACAAAACATAAATTTTAGGTTTTGTTTGTTTGTTTGTTTTTTCAAGACAGGGTTTCTCTGTGTAACAGCCCTGAACTGTCCTGGAACTCACTTTGTAGACCAGGCTGGCCTCGAACTCACTGAGATCCACTTGACTCTGCCTCCTGAGTGCTGGGATTAAACACGTGTGCTGCCACTACCCAGCCAAGGTGATTTTTCTAAAAGTAAAGTCTCAATTATGTTACCCAGGTGGCAACATTCCTGGGCTCACACATTCCTGCCTCAGTGTCCCAAGTCGCTGGCACCTGTAGATATGCATCATCACTCCAAGGAACATAAATTTTAAAGCAGAATCCAGGGCTGGGATGTAGCTTGATTGGTAGCATACAGGAAGCCCTGAAATCCATCCCCAGCACACATAACCTGGATCTGGACAGACATGTCTATAATCTAGCACATGGAAGGTGTGTGCAGGATGACTAGAAAGAAGTTCAAGGTTGTCTTTGCCTAATAATGAGCTTGAGGCTAATCTGGGTTACATGAGTGTCTCTTTCTCTGTGTGTGTGTCTCTGTCTCTCTCTGTCTCTGTCTCTCTCTCTCACACACACAGATATGCGGGGTGAGGGTGCGGGAGGGCTGGAGTGTGTAACATAGTGGAATGCTTACATGTCTTGCACCAAGCCCTTGGTTTCATCTCTAGCAGTCCATAAAACTGGGCTGTGGTGGTGCCTGCCTGTCATTTCAACCCTTGGGAGGTAAATAATGAGTCTGAGGCCAGCCTGGAATACATGAAACCCTTCCCTCAAAGTTATACACAAAAGTAAAACCTGGGGCCAGGAGGCAAAGCAAATGTATATAACACGAGGGAGGACGTGGGTTCAGTTCCTAACAGTTAAACAGAGAGAAAAGCTTGGATTTTGTATTCTGTCTCAGAAGAATGGATTTTAGAGGGTAAATAAGTAAATATTGCAGTTTACTCAAAGGAAAGAGCCAGCAGTGTGACTAAATTTGAGGGACAATGGGAAAGATGGAGCAAGGCATTTGTACAAGCTAAACCACGTGACCTTGGCTTGGCCTCACTGCCTTGGTCTTCAAGGTTCTCCCAACTGCCAACCCTGGCCCACCTCCCAGCCCAGGGCACCACCTCACCTGCTCCTCTGTGGTGTCCTCCACATCGACATCAAACAGGGAGCCCAGGTAGGCCAAGTGGAAGACAGCCAGGGCCCCAAAGAGCAAGTTTAAGGCTCGTACCCTCAGGCCCTGTGGGGGACAGATGGATATATTTAGCAGTTGGACCTGCCCACTGTCCCCCACCACCACCTGTGCAGGGAAGCCCAGGGGGACACAAGGCACTGTGGGTCCCGGGAATGAGGATGCCCAGGGTACCCCGAGATAGGAAAGAGATGGTTCAAGGAGCCTCTTATGGGAGCTCAGAGATATCCAAGGACGAGGGTGTTGGTAACCACGAGGGCGTCCAGGTTGGGGGAGATGCGAGCGTTCAGGCAGAGGAGCAAGAATGGTGGTGAGGGCTTTGAGCCAGGGGTTATGGTGATGAGCATCGTTGCCGGGTGGGAGACAAATGTGAGGTTGTCTGCATTTCTTATGGCAAACAGAATGAAAACAACAACAAAACCAAAACAAATCCCACCCTGACCTAGAGGGCCCGTCTTTCCCCTCTCCCCATCACTCTGCTCAGGCCACGCAGGCCTCCTCACTGTTCCTCCAAGATTCCCATGTTGGGGTGGGACTTTATGCTGGGTATCCCCTTTTCCTGAGATGCTTCCCTCCCTTACCTCTTTTACTTAAAGAACTCACAAGTTGCCTCACCTATGGAGGCTTTCCTGATCTTCCCAATGAAAAGGGAAACCACCACCACACTTCCCATCCCCTTTCCCTTTTTTTTTTTTTTTTTTTTTTTTTTTTTTTGGTTTTTCGAGACAGGGTTTCTCTGTGGTTTTGGAGCCTGTCCTGGAACTAGCTCTTGTAGACCAGGCTGGTCTCGAACTCACAGAGATCCGCCTGCCTCTGCCTCCCGAGTGCTGGGATTAAAGGCGTGCGCCACCACCGCCCGGCCTCCCCTTTCCCTTATGCTTTGCGCTACTCACAACCTGACAAACTACTATTAGCCTTGACTGAATTTACTGTCTCCTCAATTAAAATCTTTGTCCCACGGGGCCAGGACTTTGGCCTGCTTTGTTCACCACTTTGTCTCCAGCACCTAGAACCAGCAGGTGCTCAATAAATGTTCAGTGGGGGGGAACGAATGCCAGGTGTGTATACAGCAGGTGCTCAATAAATGCCTGTTAGAGAAACAGATGCGAGTGAATAGAGGCGAGGTTTTAGGAATGGCTCAGGCACCAGAAGAGGAGGCTGGGCACCCGGAGACAGATACAAGATGGAGACAGAAGTGACATTTTGGAAAGGGCAGTGTTGGGTACAAGGTTACCCATGATGAACTCTCACCAAGCGATGCCGATGTGAACAGTCCGGCAGACAACGCTTCGACAAGATGCAGGCACTGAGGATCTGAGCCAGGCGCTTTCGGAGGACTGGAGAGGGTGGGATGGCAGGTAGTGCGGTTAGTCTTTGGGACCACTGGAGCTGGCCTCCTATGAACCTGCCACCGGGACTGTACCAGGTTCTGTACTCACCATGTTCCACGTAGGTGATAAATGCCAGGGACAGCAGTACCGCAGCCAGGTGGAAACTGAAGCCCTGGAGAGTCGGGGAAGGAGACAATGAGAGTGATGAGGAGACTCTGCTTCCCCCGCCCAGCTTCCCTCCATACAGGTCTGTCTGGCTCACATGCAGGAGGGCACTGGATGCGTAGGTGACCAGCACGGCTGAGAAGGTCCCCAGGCGGAGAGCATTCTTGAAAACATCTGCAGGCGAGAGAGATACAGGTTCAGATTGTCCGGAACATCTACCAGCCCTTGCAGGGAGTGACAGGTAGGAAGATAACCACAATCTGTTGGGGCCCTCAGGATAAAGTCTATGATGTCCTCAACTGTTACAAGCCTGAAAACGAACTCTTAGTCTTCCTTCCATCCTGCTTCAGCCAGACTTCACAAGGCTAGCTAGTCAGTGGCAACTCTCCATCCTTCTAGGTCCTCAGGGCAAAATGCAACCTTCCCAACACACCTACACTCTTAGCAAATCTTATCAGTTCTTCCTTCAGAATCCACCAGAATCCTACATTTCCCTGTGCCCTGTTGCCACCTCTCTTGCTGCTCTGGGCAGCTCCAGCGGCCCCCTCGCTGCTGTCACCCCTCTCTCCACTTGCCTTCATCTAGCCGAAGGGATCCAGTTCCAACCCAAATGACTCTCCTCTGATCCTAGCCCTTCCCGGAGACACTATCTCTCAATGGTCCAGGAGTCTCTTAAGGATCTCTGATCTCATGTCCTGCTACTACCCCACCGTGCTCACTTTGTTCTTCCAATTCTGGTGATATAACTGAACGGCTTGCACGCGCCCTACCCTGGAGTCACGTTTCCATTCCCCTACGACCTTCTTGCCTCCGACACACCGGGCAAACTCGCACCTCAGGGCCTTAGCACCTGCTGTCTCGCCACCTGTCACATTCCTCCCCCACATATCTGCATTCCTTGCTTCTTCAGTGTCCTTAGATCTTTGCTCAAGTGTCAGGAAAACTTGCCCTGGATAAAGTACTTTCCAGACCACTCCCTGTTTCTTCCTGTTTCAACATCACTGTTACTACTCGTGTCGGCATTTATCACTACCTGACTTACTGCGTATTTTTTTCCCTAATTATCCACCCTCCCAATTACCTCTTTTACCAGGTTAGTAAATGTTGTGAGTTTTGTTGTTGTTGTTGTTGTTATTCCTAACATACCTTGTCTTTGAGACAGGACCTCCTGTAGTATCCAAGGCTGACCTAAAACAGCTGTGTAGCTGAGGATGACCTTGAACTTTCAATCCTCCAGCCTCCACCTCCAGAGAGCTGGGATTACAAGCAGGTACCACACACCCAGTTTTTATGTGGTGCTAGGGATCAAAATCTTGGGTTTCATGGCTACTAGACAAGCACTCTACACACTGAGCTACACTAACAGCTAGCCGCTGCTGTGTCTTCAGCTCCCACCATGCAGCAGTTGCCCACTAAATGTTTGCTGTATAAATGTATAAAAGGGTCTGGGTTACCAACTTTTTTGGAGTGGTGACTTGGGGACTCACAGTTATTTAACCAATAAGACATGGGCAGGTTCCAGCTTGTGACAACTTCCACCATGGACCGGGGCAGCTCCACATTCAATGGTCTAGAGACTGTCAGGTCCCTTGTGGGCAAAACAGACATGCCATTACAGTTGGTATCAAGCTAGCTGGATGCTATGCTTCCGTCTTGATTGGTTCCTTCTCAGGATCACCTCCCACCACCCTACACTTCCTCCAGGCAAAACCCTGTGGGAGAAGGGGCCCCAAAACCCTCCCCACCATTCCAGGTGGTCCTTCTCCTCCGTGAAGCCAGCCCCGGCCAATGTGGCTGTAGCCTCAGACAGAAAGCCCACAAAATAGTTGCTGAAGTGGAAGGAGACAGCACTCTCGTAGGCCCGCAGCCACCTGTGAAGAAAGGGCCAGGAAGGAAGGTATTACATCCAGGCCCAGACACGACACCCCCCCTCCACGTCTCAACATCGCGGCCTTGTGGACTCACCTTACCATGGTGCCCCTAGGGCCCCCAGAGGTCAGGAATGCAGCAGAGAGGAGAGAAAAGAGAGTCAGAGAGACCCTGGAAATTGGCCTGAGTTCTTCATAGATAAGACAGAAACACGGTAGCAAAAGAGGCAGACTCTGATGGTCACACACACACACACACACACGGTCAGGTGATTGATTGATTCCACATGGCTCAAATGAATGTATGAGCTGGCATATGACACAGCCCTGCACACTAAAATGGCCACACGGCCAGACAAAAATGTTCTCAGCCTCTCAGCTCTCTACCAGATTCAGTTACCTTATAAGACAATAAAATAAAACCTTAGTGAGACACAGAGACCGTTAAATGCCCACTATGCACACATACACGGTCAATTTCACAGGAAATGTCAAAAGCAAAAGAGTGCCCTGCATTCCAAAACACAAAGGTATTTCAATTAGGCCTGGGCTTTGTGCCCGACAGTTTAACTCAGGGGCACTGGTCAAGTGACTTCACTTTTTTCAGTCTCATTCTCTTTTCTTTTCCGAGACAGGGTTTCGCTGTGGTTTTGGTTCCTGTCCTGGAACTAGCTCTTATAGACCAGGCTGGCCTTGAACTCACAGAAATCCGCCTGCCCCTCCTTCCGAGTGCTGAGATTAAAGGCGTGCAACGCCTAGCCACTTTTTGGAGTCTCATTAGTATCAGACATAACCAAGAGCCAGTGAGTAAGGGTAGCGAGTCATACGATCAAACGGCTAGCAAACAGCCAGATACAGTCCTGGTCAAACAGGCACAGGCTCATAGCTTGTCATAATCCTTTAGGCAGAGAGCACCAAGCAGTTTAAGACGGCAGACAAACTGCAGAGTCAATCACAAGCAGGCACACTGCATGCTGTACAGGCAGACCGAATTACAGATAAGCCAGAATCACTGACCCAGGTTTACTCTAGCCAGTGACAGCCACACAAGCCCACCACTGACAATGCACAGCAAGCCAGTCAGGATTCTCAGCCCAACACTCAGGGAGTCAGTGGCCACAGGCAAACAATTCAACTCTGTTATCAGGAGTCATGGACAATTTTAGAGTCACCAACTAATACACACTTGCCGCTTTCCATTACAGTCACATAGCTTGTTTCTATTGGTACAACAGAAGGACATCCAGACACAGTAGTGTTGGAGTGTCAGTCATACACGGAGTCACTGAGCCAATCTTGGTCAAACAGACATCCACAGACAGACACTTGGTCTCTGTGCAGTAATGTGTAGATGGTCAGTCAGATTCAGATGTCTGGAACCATATGGTCCAAGGCTCTGGCCCAGCCCTGGTCATCCCACTTGCCCTCAGCACCTGCCCTCATTTACCTGGCTTTGCGTTTCTTGCTGTAGTAACAGAAGACAGACAGAAGCATTAAGAGACAGGCTCAGAATTGGGAAGACCCCAGGCTCCTACCCAACCCCCTCACTGCTACACAGGGGCCTTGAAGGCTGTGCTCACTTGCGAAGGAGTCGATCACCGTCGAGGGGGATGAAGTAGGGGAAGAGGTAAGGGCCCACACAAGTGGACAGTACAAGGCACAGCAGGGCCAACGCCAGGCTCCGGGCCACCTTCTTCAGCCATCGGCGGCTCTGTGGGATCAAGGATCCATGAACACTGCCCCATGGCGGCTCCCACAGTCCCTGCCCACCTGGCCACCCAGGAGCTCACCAGTGGGCGGCCTTGGACAGCCTGTAGGTAGCTGTGGAAGGATATCCAGGGCCCAAAGACGATGGTGCCCACAAAGTAGAGGTAGCCCATGAACTCCACAGGTGAGGGCACTGCACCCACCTCGCCCCGGTCCAGGTCGAAGCCCAGAGACACCGCCTTCATGGCCACGATCATCTGGGCCCCTATGTGTGGGGCCCATGGTCAAGTGTATGGACAAGAAAGCATGTCACAATGAAAGATAGGGTGTACCAGGTGTGAGGTGCCAGAAAAGGGAGACACGATGATTTGCAGAAAGAGACAGAGAGACACAGATGCCAGGGGAGAGGGAGACCTGCGCTGTATGTGGTTTAGGAAGGGGGAAAGTCAGGGAGGAAAGAATCAGGGTGGGGGGCTCTTAGGAGATGAGGGGGGGAAGGGGAGCAGAGTTACCCACCTCGCATCTTGTGCCATGTCACGGTGTCCACCATGTGCATCTCACTGAAGGAAAAAAGGTGACGGTCTTGGCCCTATGCTTCCTAGGGCTTTGGACACTACAGGGGGGCATCAAGGTATTGAAGGGGTTCTGCCTTTCTGATGCATACTACATACTAAGGGAAAAAATCCCCAGCGCCCCCTCCAGGGGAAGCCCACGATCAACCCATCCTGTACAGCCTCATGAAAGGAGCAAGTGTTCCAGTCTCCTTCTTCAGGGACACTAGTCACTCTCTCTCTCTGGTGTCTCTTTGGAGAACGGTGATCCCTGACTCCTCCCTTTCTCCTTAGAAGCCCATGCCATCCTATCTAGGACCACTTCATCGAGGCCTTGGGGAGCCGCCTGCCTTCAGGGTGAGGGTGAGGATGCACACCCATACCCCATGAGTAGGTAGATGAGGATGGTGATGGAGAGGAAGACGCCTCGGTGAGAGGAGTGTCGGCAGAGGAACAGCACGAGGTAGCACAGGAGGCTCAGCAGCACGACCCAAACCATGTGCAGCTGGAAGAAGTGGTAGAGGCTGAAGAAGCCTCCTGCCACGGTGCTTGCATGCTTCAGGTAAGACGGTAACCCTTAGGGGACAGGGAAAGAGAAACGGGGGGGGGACAAGAAGTGGGAGGTTGGTGGGTTGGCAGGAAAGAAAAGAGGACTTGGGCAATAGGGCCCACTTTGGGCAAAGGCCTAGAATGTGATGGGGATGAAGGGGACCCAAAGCTACTACTGATGAGCTGGCAAGTGTAGCAAGGTCTGCATTTAAAAAGGAACATCTACTAAGGACATTTCAGGGATCCTGAAAGAAAAAATTATTAATTTATGTTGGACAGTATTGCATCCAGATTAAAATTTTGCAGGGGTGGGGGATGATGGTTGAAGCTATGACTGGGGTTGTGTGTGCTTTTTTTGTTCTCAGGGACCATATACTGAAGGACTTGGGGTGAAATATCATGCTACTATTACTAAAATGGCTCAGGAAGATGGGCAGGTAGGAAGATAGAGCAAGCTGTTTTTTGTTTTTTGGTTGTTTTTTTGTTTTGTTTTGTTTTTTTGTTTTTCAAGACAGGGTTTCTCTGTGGTTTTGGAGCCTGTCCTGGAACTAGCTCTTGTAGACCAGGCTGGTCTCAAACTCACAGGTATCTGCCTGCTTCTGCCTCCCGAGTGCTGGGATTAAAGGCGTGCGCCACCATCGCCCAGCTAGAGCAAGCTGTTATAGCAAAATATGAGCTATGGAAAACCTGGTGATTGATTTATGTGTGTGGTCTTTGTATGTATTACTATTCTTTCAACTTTTCAGTAGCTTTGATATGTACCAAAATAATAAAACTGGGAAAAATTCACTTAAAATGAAAAGGAAAAGGAACAAGAACCTTTGGTTTTCAGAAATCTCTGTATCGTATAGGGATCCTGGGGATTCAGAACTTTCTCATTTGGATATTGACCTGCTATGATTGTGAAAGCTATAGAATCTAAGAACTCAGAAATTTCATCATGCCCTGATTACAGAAATTCATAATGTCAACATTTTGGAAGCCCAGCCTGTGAAAATTTCAACTTGGCAAGACTCTTTAAACCCGTAAATATGATACTTTGCAATATGATACTTGTAACACCAGCATTTCAGGATCTGATTGATAGATAACCTTAGAATATAGACAGCTGAGGATCCCACAATCCCCAAGTGCAAAGAATGCTGAAGGTCATGTCTTAGTTTAACAGGATGTGGCTTGGCATAGTGTGGCTTGAGATGGCTGTACATCAAGAAGGTGTTGTGGTGGAATGGAGCTTAGCTTAATGGATGTGGTGGGATATGCTGGACCTGTAGTGGCCTGGTTTGACATGGCAGGATGTGGCAAGTTAGGATGTGGCAGGGTAAGGTCTATCTTGATATTCATGATTGTGGCAGATTAGAGAAAATCTGATGTGGTGGAACACAATGTGGCAGGCACTTACCCAGTCTCCAAAGGAGGCGGCAGGCAAAGCAGATGGTAAGGAGCAGCCAGATCTGGTCAAGGCCCTGTTGGACAGTAGGCAGGAGACAGCCCTGCAGTAGCTGCTGGAAAAATTCCTGGCGGCTGAAGGTTGCCATTGTGGATCCACACAAATGGATGGACAGATGGGTCTGCCAAAGGGAGGACACAGAGACAGTAATATGTCCACGGGGCTACCCACAATCAAGGTTTGGACTTGAGCACTCAGGACTTCTGTTTGGGGCTGCCAAATCCCCAGCGTGGTATTGGAAGGCTGGGGGGGGGGGGGAGGATGTGAATCAGGTACTTCAAGCTGAGCCACCAACTGTGCTATCAGCGGGTGTTCTAGATGCACCGTGACTCGCAGGGAATGAAGGACCTGTGTATCTTGAATGCTGTGAACAGTCCAGTCCAATGATGATAGAATGATATGTATTCTAGACCTATATATCAAATGGGGCGGAAGAAGTGGGCTCCTTGGTTTCCAAGGTAGTCACTCAGTGTGGAGAGCAGAAAGGGGGAGCCTGTGACACTTAGGGGCCGTGTGCATCTCTCCTTGTATGGATGTATCCTCCGCGAGCTTCATCTTACCCCACTCAGCAAAAAGCGGCCAACAAAGCCCTGCCCTGGTCGAGGGACTGCAGGAAAGTGGAAGTGTTGGCAGGGGACATAGCAGGGAGGGAAGTCCTATAGGTGATGCGGACGAGGTCCCAGGACAGGAGGTACAGATCCGTGCCCAGGAGGCCAGCTTAAGGATGGGAACGTGGGAGCCGCGCGCACACTACTGGAGACCTACCTGACGGAAAGGAAGCCGTGGTCCTGGGGGCCGGGGACGTGCACTGCTGACACCGTCGCCACCTCCTCCGGGCAGCCTCCCCCGCAGGCCGCAAGGCCGGGACCAGCAGTGGCTCCCAGGGCGGCGCGGCGGAGCGGGCCCTTTAAATCCCGGGGCGGGCCAGCGGCTGAGTTTCTCCAATCGGAGAGCGGGAGCGGGGCGGGGACCGGGAGGAGTGAGCCAGAGCATCGCGAGGAGGAGCAGCAAGGTTGAGGGGCACGGGGCGCTGGAGCACGTCGGCGCACGGAGGGTTCGCGGGTGCCCTTTTCAGGCCAGTTGCTATTCCAGCCCTGAAACGTTCGAGACATTCGAGGCACAAGAATTTCCCAACTTCCAAGAAAACGTTTCCTAATGATTATTTTGTAATCCTTAAGAACCAAGATGAAAAAGATAAGGGAAGGGTTGAGGCTAGCCCCTTTTCTGCCAAAAAGCTCGCCCCTGCGGTCCCTCTAGTTCAGATTTTAGCATGACCCTAGTAACAGTTGGAAAAATAGCCGAGGTTCCTCTTTTCCTATCTCTTGAGGGATCGGAAGGAAGGAATTTTCAGTTTTCCTTAGCCTCAGGGACCAGCCAGGACCTTTTGTAGGTAATGACTCTGTCACCTAGGAGCATTCACTAGGTGTCTTATCGACCCCCTAAGGGCAAGCTGTGGGCATTTGGTTTATCATTAACTGATTAGCTTAATCCGCCACCAGACTGGACCCTGCAAAGAAGGTGACTTCAACTGATAACTAAGTGTTCCTGTAAACTAGAAAGAGGCTGAGAAGGAACGCTTAAAAGATTGACCCTGACAAAGATCTGTACCGCTCTCTGTACCAACACAAAGGGTTTGTGCAGCACGGTTCTCTCCCGAAAGTACGCTGCCGCTGCCGTTGTGGGCGTTCAATTCTATTCCTAGGCTAATGAAACCTCAAACTCCCCAAGAAGAGCCCATTTTTTTTTCCTAAGGCGCACTTATAGGGCATTAAGGGGCTTAGCTCCAAATGTGAATGTGAACAGAGAAGCATGCCCAGGTCAATCTTGACCTCATCCTGACCCCAGGACCTAAGGAAAACAGGTTCTAATAAGATTAATGCCTGGCTGTATGGAGTTAAGGAAGTTGTGCCCATTCACTCTGGGCGGTGTCCCTTTCTGTTAAACAAAAGGGCAGGATTAGCAGTTCTTGGCTTGGAGAAACTCTTTGCCTGTCTCTGTCCCTGCAGTCTGGGGATGCAACGCAGGGGCCGTGCTTTCTAGGTAAATGCTCAGCCGATAAACTTTTTAACATTGATTTAAATGGACTAAATTATTAGTCATGTTTACAAGCGAAAAATATTTAACACTGTGGGTATGTGTATCTATACATACAAATGAATGCTTACACAAGTCAGATGCACAAATATTAAAGTCCTTTCCTCAAAGGTAGAATTCAGGGCTGGATTCTCAGTGGTTAGGAGCACTTGCTGCTCTTCCAGAGGACCTAGATTTGATTCCCAGCATCCACACGGGTAGCCAACAACCATCTGTAACTCCCAAGTACTCTTGTGGTGTATATTCATATATAAATCTAAAAACAGTAGAATACAGCTGGTGTGGTGGCGCACGTCTTTAATCTCAATACCAGGAAGGTAGAGGCAGGTGGATCTCTGTGAGTTTGAGACCAGCCTGTTCTACATACTGAGTTCCAGGATTTTCAGGACTACATAGTGAGACCCTGTGTCAAAAAAGAAAGTACTAATATCCATATTTTTGGGCCATATAACAAACATGTACAAATCAATAAGAAAAGGAGTCAGGTGGTGGTGGCACACACCCTTAATCCTAGCACTTGGAAGGCAGAGACAGGCAGACCGCTGTGAATTCGAGGCCAGCCTGGTGGTCTATAGAGCATTTTCTAGGACAGCTAGGGCTGTTACACAGAGGAACCCTGTCTCAAAAAATAAAAAGAAAAGAAGAAAAGAAAGAAAGAAAAGATAAAAAGGATGAAAAGGAGAAAACATACCAGACAATGGACAGAGTGCAAACAGTGAGCTGCTTCACATCTAGACTCTGTGGTGCTTGCTTCCTTCGGTGCTAGGGATGGAGCACAGCAGCCTGTTCCAGGAAGTCTGTACATTTGAACTGGATTTGCTAGATGATGAACTAGATGAACTGGATGCCTTTTTGGGGGGGTTAAGGAGTGGAGAGTCTCACTAGCTCTGGCAAGTTTGGAACTCTGTAGACCTGGCTGGCTTTGGATTCACAGGGATTCGCCTGTTTCTGTCTCCAGAATTCGGGGTTAGAGGTGAGTGCTACTACACCGGATCCCTTTTATTCACTTCTTTATTTGTTTTGTGGCGGGGCCTCACTGTGTAACCCTGGCTGTCCTAGCTGTGCAGAACAGGGTGTCCCTGAAGTTGCAGAGATCTGCCGACCTCTGCCTGGTATTAAAGGTGTGCACCGCTGTAATCAGCTCCATTTTATTTTATTTATTTACTTTTTTATGGGTATGGCTGTTTTGCCACCATGCATGTCTGTGTATCACATCTGTGCCTGGTGCCCAAGTAGGCCAGGCAGAAGAGTGTATGGATCCTCTGGAACTGGAGTTATAGTCAGCTGTGAGCTGTCATGTGGGTGCTGGGAACTGAACCCAGGTCCTCTGCAAGAGCAGCCAGTACTTTTTTTTTTTTTTTTTTTTTTTTTTTTTTTTTTTGAGACAGGGTTTCTCTGTGGTTTTGGAGCCTGTCCTGGAACTAGCTCTTATAGACCAGGCTGGTCTCGAACTCACAGAGATCTGCCTGCCTCTGCCTCCCGAGTGCTGGGATTAAAGGCGTGCACCACCACCGCCCGGCTAGTACTCTTAACTACTGACTTATTGCTCCCCTTTCCCTTGTCATTCAATTTATTAAAAATTTGCACTAAGCAGTAGTGGTGCATGTTAAATTGGAAGCATAACCCCAGCCCCTGGCCTGAGAGTTGCTTTGCTCTGGACTCCAAATCCCAGCATGCCAGGTCCTGACCCCTCCCTGAAGGGGGTCAGGACCACTCCCACAAGGTATTTAAGTGGTCTCCTAGAGGAGAAACCCGTGGTTTTGGGTCTGCATGGGCTCCCTGCTGTACTGTCTTCCCACCCTGTGCCCGCCACCCAGAGAGTCATTCTTATTTTTTTTTAATTGGTATTTATTGAGCTCTACATTTTTCTCTGCTTCTCTCCCTGCCTCTTCCCTCCCCCCCCCAATCCCCCCCGCAGGGTCCCCATGCTACCAATTTACTCAGGAAATCTTGTCTTTTTCTACTTTCTACTTCCCATGTAGATTAGATCTATGTAAGTCATTCTTAATAAAATGATAGGTATTTTGATTTGGTTTGATTCGACCTAATTGGATTTCTTGCGCTGGCGGAGCTGCTTTTTTCCTCATCAGTGCATGCCTTCAATCCCAGCATTTGGGAGGCAGAGGCAGGCAGAGTTTGAGGCCAGCCTAGTCTACAGTGTGAGTGCGAGGAAAGGCTCCAAAGCTACACAGAGAAGCCCTGTCTTGGGAAAAAAAATATTACATTTTATTGATGGGGAGAATGTTATGACAAATGTATGGAGGGCAAAGGCCAACTTGTAGGATCTGGTTCTCTGCTTCTACCACGTGGTCCTGGAGATTGAACTCAGATAATCAGACTTGGCAACTAGTTAGTGCCTTTATCCTCTGAGCCATCTTGCCAGCAGCCCCCACCTGCCTCCTTTTGATTTTTATTTGTTTGTTGTCTGAGACAAGGTTACTCTGTGTAGCCCTGGCTGTCCTGGAACTCTCTCTGTAGATCAGGCTGGCCTCGAACTCACAGAGATCTGCCTGCCTCTGTCTCCCGAACCCTGGGCTTAAAGGACTGCTGCCCCCAACCCCCTTTTTAAAAACAGGATCTCATATATCCCAGCCTGAATGCAATATGTAACTGAAGATAAACTTGAATTTACGATCCTCTTGCCCGTAGCACCCACGTGCTTGAATAAGAAACAGGAGAGTCTACGTTGTGACCTGTGTTATACTATTAGTTTTATTCTGGTTTTGGTCTCCTTTTTAAAGAAAACGTGCTTTGCCGGGCGGTGGTGGCGCACGCCTTTAATCCCAGCACTTGGGAGGCAGAGGCAGGCAGATCTCTGTGAGTTTGAGACCAGCCTGGTCTACAAGAGCTAGTTCCAGGGCAGGCTCCAAAACCACAGAGAAACCCTGTCTCGAAAAACAAAACAAAACGAAAAAAGAAAACAAAAAAAGAAAACGTGCTTCGATCTTAACTTTCATGATCCATAATCTTGATGGGTTTTCCCATTTGTTTTGTTTTTGTTTGCTTTGTTTATGAAGAATGCAGGCCAATTCGTGGGAAGAAAGTCCTTCATGATGAATTTATGTGATATGATTAGATTTAGATTATGAGTTTGGGGCAAGATTCCACAGAGGTGATTCTGTGTGCTCAGCTAGCAGGAGGCACAAAATCCTCAGTATGTGCTTTGATTAGTTGATTAAGGTGATGTTGTCCAGGTTTCTTTATGGTATATGTGCTTTTCCATGTACCTAGTATTTCACTGGGAAGGTTTTTTTTTTTTTTTTTTTTTTTTTCCCACAGCAGGTTTCCTTATCTTGCCTTGGTGTTATCCAACCATCAGGAGATACTGGAGATTGTGTAATTGTTTCTCAATCCCAGAGTAGACACTTAAGTTTTGTATCCATTGGTGGTTTTAGCCTGAGGGAATTACTAATCTGATGGTGGCCCTGTGACGGCTTTCTTTTTTTTTTCCCAAGACAGGGTTTCTCCAGGGAGCTCTGGCTACCCTGGAATTCGCTCTGCAGACCAGACCAGCACTCACAGCTCCGCCTGCCTTTGCCTCCACTACTGCCTGACTGCTGGAATTTTTAAGGTCTTTCTGTATAGCACTCATAAATCTTATTTTAATTGACAGGTCAAAACTAGTATTTATTTCTTTTTAGAGATAAGATCTTGTTCGGTTGGCCCCAAATTCCTAGGTTCAGGCTATCTTTTTTGTTGGCTTCACAAGTATCTGTGACCACAAAGATGTGTCACCGTTGTGAAACTTGATTTTGGTTTGTTTGTTTGTTTGTTTGTTTTAAATTAACAGAAAAAAAGTCGCCCTTTGTAGTGGCACATGCTTTCAATCCTAGCACTGCCTGGACAGAGACAGGCAGATCTCTGAGTTTGAGGCCAGTGTGGTCTACAGAGTGAGTTCCTATACATGTCTACCCGTATGTGAGCCAAATTTGTATGAGTTCCCTTGAGCCAAGAGAAGGTGTTAGATCCCCCGGAGCTGCAGCTAGAGGATGTGAGTCTCCAAGTCAGATCCTCAGTCTCTCTAGACCATTTGTTCTTTTTTTTTTTCCTGTTTTAAATCCCCCCTTTAAAAATATCTGAATTTTTGGGGCGCTTGAGAGATGGTTCAGCAGTTAAGAGCTAAGCCATCTTGCTTTTACAGAAGATCCAGGTTCAATTCCCAGCACCCAAATGGCAGCTCACCACTGTCTGAAACTCCAGTTCCTGGGGATCCAACACCCCTCTTCTAGCCTTCCTGGACCCTGCATGCATGTGGTGTACATACATAAATGTAGGCAAAACAGTTCTATCTAGAAAACAAGAACAAACCATAAAGCCGGGTGGTGGTGGCGCACGCCTTTAATCCCAGCACTCGGGAGGCAGAGGCAGGTGAATCTCTGTGAGTTCGAGACCAGCCTGGTCTACAAGAGCTAGTTCCAGGACAGGCTCCAAAACCACAGAGAAACCCTGTCTCGAAAAACCGAAAAAAAAAAAAAAAAGAACAAACCATATTTTCAAAAGTTTTATATGATAATGAATTTCTTTAAACTTAATTTCTTTAAACTTCTTTAATCCCAGCACCAGCACTTGATCAGTGCTATCGTACATGCTTTAGTATGTATGAGACCCTGCCCAGCACCTGAAGTCGACTTGCCGTGTCAGTATCATTTCCATGCCATGAAATTCACCTATATTAGGGTAAGCTATACTCCCAGAAATGATAGTCTTTCTACAAACTTATATAAGAGTTTCCAAATCGGGTCAGTGAGATGGTGCAGTGGGTAAAAGCACTTGCCACCAATCCTAATGACCTGAGTTCAGTCCCCAGGTCTCAGTGGTGGAAGCAGAGAACCAGCTCATACAAGTTCTTCTCTGACCTCCAATGGGTGCCATGACTGTCACAGGGGCTATTCACACACACACACACACACACACACACACACCAGTTGTACAATTTAAAACGAAACGTTTAAGAAGAGTTGGGACAGGGCTGGAGATGTAGCTCAGGAGTAGAGCATTTGCCTAGTATGCCCAGAGCCCTAATTTTACCCCAAAGTATAAGCCAGGAAAAAAAACCAAAAAACAAATTAACCACAATCTAATTTCAAAAGAAACTTTATGTCCATTAGTAGTCAATTCCCAGCTACTATTAGTCACTAGCTATCTATAATTTTTTTTCGAGACAGGGTTTCTCTGTAGCTTTGGATCCTGTCCTGGAACTAGCTCTGTAGACCAGGCTGGCCTCAAACTCACAGAGATCTGCCTGCCTCTGCCTCCTGAGTGCTAGGATTAAAGGTGTGCGCCACCACTGCCCAACTGCTATCTATAAATCTGTTTATTCCTTTTTTTTTTTCATTTGAGACAGAGTCTCACTATATAGCCTTGACTGTCCTGGAACTCAACAGGTAGACCAAGTTAGCTTCAAATTCAGAGATCAGCCTGCCTTCACCTCTTAAATTCTGGGATTAAAGGTATGTGTCACCACGCCAGGCAATGAATTTGTTTATTCTCAATACTTTATATAAGGGAATTGTGATAATTAATCTTATTTTTGACTTGACTGATCTTGGATCAAATAAGAGGTAATCCTCTGGGTATGTTGTGAGGGTGTCTTAGAGTTTCTGTTGCTGTGAAGAAGACACCATGAGCACTGAAACCCCTCATAAAGGGAAGCATTTCATTTGGCTGGCTGGCTTACAGTTTTAGAGGTTCAGTCCATTATCAAGCATGGTGGCATGTAGGCAGATGTGGTGCTGGAGAAGGAGCTGAGAGTTCTGTGTCTTGATCTGCAGGCAACAGGAAGTGAACTGAGACACACTTCCTCTAACAAGGCCATACCACTCCAACAAAGCCACACCTCCTAATAGTGCCACTGCCTGTGATCTTAAGGTGGGGGGCAATTACATTCAAACTACCACAGACAGCATTTTCTGGAAATTTGGGGGACATTTTCTGGAAGTGTGTGTGTGGAAGTCTCTCTCCCACACCGGGTCCTACTAGGGCAGACCAGACAAAAAGAGGTCTGAGAAAGAAATAGTACTTTGGGGCTGGAGAGATGGCTCAGAGGTTAAGAGCATTGGCTGCTCTTCTGGAGGACCTGGGTTCAATTCCCAGGACCCACATGGCAGCTCATAACTGTCTGTAACTCCAGCTCCAGGGGATCCGACACCTCCACACAGACATGCGTGTGATCAAAACACCAATACATGTAAAATAAAAATTAATTAATAAAAGTAGTGCTGCTTTTCTGCTCCGTGACTGTGTCTGTCCTGCAGCTGCTGCTGTCCTTCAATGCCATGGAAACCCAGCTTCAGCCTTGCAAAGCAGACTGAAGACTAGTGGCTCTTCAGAAATCTCCAGGCTATCAGTGCTACATTGGGACTGCTAAGGCACCCAAACTCACGGATGGAGCAAATACTAGATTCTCGCCTCTCCAGGATATAGGTCACCACCTGCCCACATCATAGAAGCCAATGTAATTAGTCCACTTATGAAATAGCTATCATTCATTCTATCATTTTCTTTTCAAGAACCCAGACTAAGATGGACTCACACAATTTAGGATCCTTTATATGTATTTCTCTTTCACTGAGCACAGTGTATTCTTTTTCACTGCTGGAGATGGTACCTAACTGAGCTTCCACCCCAGCCTCAGAAAACATACTGGTTTTAAGATAGGCACTTGATCGCTCCAGCCTTGAGTTCATGATCCTACTGCCTCGGCTACCCTGGAGCTTGGAGACCAGGTATGCAGTGCAGGCACAGTTATTGTGTAAGCCACAGCACCGCCCACCTTCAGAACTCTTATCTTCACACACCGACTCTAAGGCATTACACACCTCCTCACACCCTCTCTAGCCTCTGCCCCTGCTAATTCCCACTGTATGTTATAAAAAAGAATAACTAGCCAGGCCACGTGTCACACGCCTTTAATACCAGAGCTCAGACCAGTCTGGTCTAGAAAGCTAGTCCCAGGTTGACCAGGGATACACAGAGAAACCCCACCCTGGAAAAACAACAACAAAACAACAAAAAAAATCTTTATTTTTATTTTATGCATTTGGGGGTTCATGTAGTATCCTAAGGGGTCAGCGAAGGGTATCAGATCTTTTGGAGCTGGAGTTACAGATGGTTGTTAGCCATCATGTGGGTGCTGGGAACTGAACCCAGGTCCTCTGCAGCCACACCTGCTCCCCTACATTGTACTTTCTGTTCAAGATTTTGACCCATGCTAAGCATCTCAGGGAATCATGATATTTGTACTTTGGGGACTGTTGTATTTCACTTAGTGTAATGTCCTCTAAAGTTATCTTTCCTTTTCTTTTTCTTTTTTTTTTATTTTTTTTTTTTTTTTGGTTTTTTGAGACAGGGTTTCTCTGTGGTTTTGGAGCCTGTCCTGGAACTAGCTCTTGTAGACCAGGCTGGTCTCGAACTCACAGAGATCCGCCTGCCTCTGCCTCCCAAGTGCTAGGATTAAAGGCATGCGCCACCACTATCTTTCCTTTTCAAAGCTGGGCTGTATGCCAACATAGACCCACACGGCACCTGGTCTATCCATTCATGCCTCAAGAGGCATTTGGGTTGTTTCTACTTTATGGACATTGTGAAAACTGTTGCTATGAAGATGACTTTGAAAGTATTTCTTTAAGTCTCTGTTTCCAATACCATTACAAATGTGTGCTAGTGGGATTGCTAGATCATATAGCAGCTCTATTTTTTAAAATTTATTTATTTATTTATTTATTTATTTATTTATTTATTTATTTATTATGTATACAGTGTTCTGTCTGAATGTGTGCCTGCAGGCCAGAAGAGGGCATCAGATCTTACTACAGATGGTTGTAAGACCACCATATGGTTGCTGGGAATTGAACTCAGGACCTCTGGAATAGCAGGCAGTGCTCCTAACCACTGAGCCATCTCTCCAGCCCCAGCAGCTCTATTTTTAATTTTTTGAGGAAGCTCCATAATGTTTTCCATAGTTCTTATACCATTTTATATTTCTACTACTAATAACTTCCCTTCACCCCTCAACTTTGGCTATTTTATTTATTTTTAAAGTATATGAAACATTCAAATGATTTCAAAAGGCAAAATTAGGCCAAAAAGCAAGTATCCTCTGTCCTCTGTCTTCCCCTTCTTGGATTTTTTTTTTTTTTTTTTTTTGGTTTTTCGAGACAGGGTTTCTCTGTGGTTTTGGAGCCTGTCCTGGAACTAGCTCTTGTAGACCAGGCTGGTCTCGAACTCACAGAGATCTGCCTGCCTCTGCCTCCCAAGTGCTGGGATTAAAGGCGTGCGCCACCACCGCCCGGCTTCCCTTCTTGGATTTTTTGAGACAATTTCTCTAAGTTTCTATGTACCCAGAGATGATCTTGCACGCCTGATCCTCCTGTCTTCCACCTCAAGTACTGACATTACTGGACCTAGCTCCTACACACAATCATTTTCTTCCTTTTTTATTTTTATTTTATTTATTTGTTTATTTGATTTTTGAGACAGGGTTTCTCCGTAGCTTTTTGGTTCCTGTCATGGAACTAGCCTTTCTAGACCAGGCTGGTCTCGAACTCACAGAGATCCGCCTGCCTCTGTCTCCCGAGTGCTGGGATTAAAGGAATGCGCGACCACTGCCTGGCTTCTTCCTTTTTTAAAAAGATAGTGTATTTCTGTTTAGCTGTGACTGGCCTAGAAGTTGTAGTGATCCTCCTGCCTCTGCCTCCCCAGAAATCCTGTCCCCTTTCTCTTTCTCTTTATTTGCTTTTCTTTCTTTCTTTCTTTCTTTCTTTCTTTCTTTCTTTCTTTCTTTCTTTTTTAATTTTTGAGATAGTCTCACTATATAGTCTTGGCTGGCCTGAAACTTGTTATGTAGCTATGTAGATTCAGCTAACCTTAATGTTACCATGATCCACCTGCCTATGCCTCTCTAGTGCTGGGATTAGCTGCTTTTGCCACCGCGCCCAGCAAATCACTTTTGTTTGTTTGCCTATTTATTTATTAATTTGTGTTTTGAGGAGTAATAACTGTGGCTATCAGAGAACAACTTAGACTATTGTTTTGAGGCAGGGTTTCACTGTGTAGCTCTGACTAGCCTGAAACTCACTTTGTAGACCAGGCCAGCCTTGAACTCACAGAGATTCACTTGTCTCTGCATCCCAAGGGCTGGGATTAAAGGTGTGTGCCACCATCACCCGGTTTGAGCTCCTGATCTTTTTGCCTTTACCTGACAAGTGCTGTAATTACAGGGATTATTTGTTTCCTCTTCTTTCATCTTATTCCTCCCTACTATCTTGAGGAACTGACCTCAATAGTTTGGAAAGAATACGTGTATATATGTATTTTAATTTTATTAGAACTATTTATTATAAATATATGAGTTGTAGTGATGAGGCGAGCAGGCCTGCTTTTTGTCCTGCCCGGCTCCCACATGGCTAGCTTTACCTGAAATAACACACAAATTGTATTCATTTAAACACTGCTTGGCCCATTATATCTAGCCTCTTCTTGGCTAACTCTCGTATCTTGATTAACCCATTTCTAATAATCTGAGTAGCAACACAAGGTGGTGACTTATCGGGAAAGATTCAGCATGTCTGACCTGGTGGCTGGCTGCATGACATCTGCTTGACTCATTTTTCTTTCTCCCAGCATTCTGTTCTGTCTGCTCCACCCACCTATGTTCTGACCGATCAGTCCAAACAGTTTCTTTATTAACCAATGAAAGTATGACCCTCCTCCAATGAGTCTTTTTCCTGCATTTGTGTAAGTGTACTACATGTGTGCTTGATGCCAGAGGAAGTCAGAGGAGGGTGTTGGATCCCCTGGAACTGGAGTTAAAAGTGGTTGTCAGCCTCCATGTGAATGATGGTGCTCTTAACCACGGAGTTATCTTTCCAGCCCCCATATTTTCTTCAAAGATTTATTTATTTATTGTGTACACAGTGTTCCTCCTGCATGTAAATCACAAACAACCCCACACCAGTTTGGAATTATGATTAATAGGATGGTATTTATTTAAAGGGGAAAAAACTTACAGATCACCATCCCAGACAACAGTCCTCTGCGTAATCAGGAAGGAGTCTAGTCGCCGGAAACGGAGCGGGAAGCAAAGAGAGAGCGAGGAGGGAAGTGGCTGCTCTTTTAAAGAGAGAGACCATGCCCCAATGGGCTGGTATCTCAGCGGCTATTGGCTGGAGGAGCGAAAGAATATGCCTGCAGGCCTGAAGAGGCGCCAGATAGCATTACAGATGGTTGTGAGTAACCATGTGGTTGTTGGGAACTGAACTCAGTATTCCTGGAAGAGCAGCCAGTGCTCTTAACTGCTGAGCCACCTCTCAAGCCCCTATATTTTACTTTTTAAAAAAGTTTCATACCGGGCGATGGTGGCGCACGCCTTTAATCCCAGCACTTGGGAGGCAGAGGCAGGCGGATCTCTGTGAGTTCGAGACCAGCCTGGTCTACAAGAGCTAGTTCCAGGACAGGCTCCAAAGCCACAGAGAAACCCTGTCTCGGAAAACCAAAAAAAAAAAAAAAAAAAAAGTTTCAAGCCGGGCGGTGGTGGTGCACGCCTTTAATCCCAGCACTCGGGAGGCAGAGGCAGGCGGATCTCTGTGAGTTCAAGACCAGCCTGGTCTACAAGAGCTAGTTCCAGGACAGGCTCCAAAACCACAGAGAAACCCTGTCTCGAAAAATCAAAAAAAAAAAAAAAAAAAAAAAAGTTTCAAGCCGGGCGATGGTGGTGCACGCCTTTAATCCCAGCACTCGGGAGGCAGAGGCAGGCGGATCTCTGTGAGTTCAAGACCAGCCTGGTCTACAGAGCTAGTTCCAGGACAGGAACCAAAGCTACAGAGAAACCCTGTCTCGAAAAACAAAACAAAACAAAAAAACAAAAAACCATTTTTAAAAAGTTTCATTTCTTTGTTTTTTCCCTATTTTTTTCTGCTCCCCTCCCTGCATCTCCCCTCCCCCCTTCAGTCCTTCCCCAAGTTCCCCATGCTCCCAGTTTACTCAGGAGATTTTGTCTTTTTCTACTTTCTACTTCCCATGTAGATTAGATCTATTTAAGTCTCTCTTAGGGTCCTCATTGCTGTCTAAGTTTTCTGGGATTGTGGTTTGTAGGATGGTTTTCTTTGCTTTATGTTTAAAAACCACATATGAACTGGAGAGATAGCTCAGCGGTTAAGAGCACTGACTGCTCTTCCAGAGGACCTGGGTTCAGTTCCCAGCACTCACATGGCAGCACATAACTGTCTGAAGATCCAGTTCCAGGGGATCTGACACCTTCACACCAGTGCACATAAAATAAAGTAAATGAACAATAAAAAACCACCTATGAGTGAATACATGTGATAATTGTCTTTCTGTGTCTGGGTTACCTCACTCAATATGATGTTTTCTAGCTCCATCCATTTGCCTGCAAAATTCAAGATGTCGTTATTTTTTCTGCTGTATAGTACTCCATTGTGTAAATGTACCACATTTTCCTTATCCATTCTTCGATCAGGGGGGCATTTAGGTTGTTTCCAGGTTCTGGCTATGACAAACAAAGCTGCTATGAACGCAGTTGAGCACATGTCCTTGTGGCACAATTGAGCATCCTTTGGATATATGCCCAAAAGTGGTATTACTGGGTCTTGAGGAAGGTGGTTTCCTAATTTTCTGAGAAATCACCACACTGACATCCAAAGGGGTTGTACCAGCTTGCACTCCCACCAGCAATGCAGAAGTGTTCCCTTTTCCCCACAACCTCTCCAGTATAAGTTGTCATCAGTGTTTTTGATTTTGACCATTCTTACAGATGTCAGATTTGCATTTCTCTGATGACTAAGGATGTTGAACATTTCCTTAAGTGTCTTTCAGCCATTTTAGAATCCTCTGTTGAGAGTTCTCTGTTTAGGTCTGTACTCCAATTTTTTTAAATATTTTATTTATTTATTATGTATACAATATTCTGTCTGTGTGTATGCCTGCTGGCCAGAAGAGGGCACCAGACCTCATTACAGATGGTTGAGAGCCACCATGTGGTTGCTGGGAATTGAACTCAGGACCTTTGGAAGAGCAGCCAGTGCTCTTAACCTCTGAGCCATCTCTCCAGCCCAGTACTCCAATTTTTATTAATCTTTTGTGATCTTTTGGTGTCCAATTTCTTGAGTTCTTTGTATGTTTTGGAGATCAGACCTCTGTCTGATGTGGGGTTAGTGAAGATCTTTTCCCATTCTGTAGACTGTCGTTTTTGTCTTGTTGACCGTGTCCTTTGCTTTACAGAAGCTTTTCAGTTTCAGGGAGTTCCATTTAGTAATTGTTTCTCTCAGTGTCTGTGCTGCTGGGGTTATATTTAGGAAGTGTAGGGCCCGGGTCTGTCCCTGCTCCTGGGGTTCATCTTGAGAACAGTTTCTGGTCAGTCAACTAAAACATTCTGTTTGTTCCTGTGCTCCCTCTGCCCTGCCTGGTGATTAGCTATAGGGCATTGTTTACTTCATCTTTGGTGTGGTAATTTCCCACCTGCCTGGGGGGAAATCTTTGTACAGCATCTAGGTATATAAGGATTTCCCCAAGGTTGAATAAATGGCATTTGGCTGATCTCCTTTTGATTGACCCAGGTCTCTTGTGTGTGTTTTTTCCCTTGCCTGACTCACGTATGGTACAGTGGCGCACGAACTGTACCAAGAGGGTAACACAGAATCGGGTGTTACAAGGAAGTGGTCTCCTGTGCCAATGCGTTCAAGTGTACTTCCCACTTTCTCTTCTATAAGGTTCAGTGTGGTTGGCTTTATGTTGAGGTCTTTGATCCATTTGGACTTGAGTTTTGTGCATGGTGATAGGTATGGGTCTATTTTCATTTTTCTACATGTTGATATCCAGTTCTGCCAGCACCACTTGTTAAATATGCTTTCTTTTTTTCCATTTGATATTTTTTGCTTCCTTGTCAAAATTCAGTTGTTCGAAGATGTGTGGATTGATATCCAGGTCTTCTATTTGGTTCCATTGGTCCTCTTGTCTGTTCTTAGGCCAATACCAGGCTGTTTTCAGTACTGTAGCTCTGTAGTAGAGTTTGAAGTCAGGGATTGTGATGCCTCCAGAAGTTTTTTTATTGTACAGCATTTTTTTTGTTGTTGTTGTTGTTTGTTTTTCGAGACAGGGTTTCTCTGTGGCTTTGGAGCCTGTCCTGTAACTAGCTCTGTAGACCAGGCTGGTCTCGAACTCACAGAGATCCACCTGCCTCTGCCTCCCGAGTACTGGGATTAAAGGCATGTGCCACCATCGCCCGGCTATTGTACAGCATTTTTAATTTATTTTTTATTTTTATATTCATTGGTATTTTGCCTGCATGTATGTCTGTGTTAGAATGTTAGATCCTTTGGAATTGGAAATACAAACAGGTGTGAGGTGCCATGTGGATGCTGGGAATTGAACCCAGGTCCTCTGGAGGAGCTGGGTCATCTCTCTAGCCCTTAAAGGTTTCTTTCTTTGTTTTGGTTTTTTCGAGACAGGATTTCGCTGTAGTTTTAGAGCCTGTCCTGGAAATAGCTCTTGTAGACCAGGCTGGCCTTGAACTCACAGAGATCTGTCTACCTCTGCCTCCAGAGTGCTGGGATTAAAGGCGAAAGGCTTCATTTTTTTTTTTTTTTTTTTTTTTTTGGTTTTTCGAGACAGGGTTTCTCTGTGGTTTTGGAGCCTGTCCTGGAACTAGCTCTTGTATACCAGGCTGGTCTCGAACTCACAGAGATGAAAGGCTTCATTTTTATTTATGTGTATATGTCTGTATGAATGCCACATGTGTTCAGGTGCCCATGAAGGCTAGAAGAGCTGAGTTACAGGTGGTTATGAGCAGCCTGACTTGGATGTGAGGAACTGAACTCGGGTCCTAGAAAAGAGTACTAAGTGCTCTTAACAGATAAGCCAGCTCTTGGCCTCATGTTTATTTTCTTATATCATCTTGTTTTTTAAACAAAGGCTTGCATATTACACACACTTTTTTAAAATGCCTTTACTTACTTACTGAGAAAGTATCTTTGCCATTCAAGCTTGCTCTGAACCCTTGAGATGTAGAGACTCTCCTGCTTTAGTCTCCCAAGTAGATGAGCACAGGTGCATACTACTGCACCTGACTTCTAGTGCGCATGTGTTTTGCACTTTGTTTTTGGGAGGATTAAACTCAGAGCCTTGCACATGCCTGGGAAGCATTCTAACCTCAAGCCACATCCCTTGTCCTGGTTTCTTAACAGTGTCTTTCTATGGAGTCTATGGAGGTTGAGCTCCTCCTGCTCAATGATGTTGATGGTACAGGTGTTTGCCCCCATGCCCTGTAGAAACAAGTTGATTATTATTATTATTATTATTACTACTATTATTATTTTATTGTGTGTGTGCATGATGGGTAGGCACATATGCCATGACACATGTCTGGAGGTCAGGACAGCCTTGTGGAGTCAGCTCCCTCCTTCCATCTTTATGTGGGTTTCAGGGATCAAACTTGAGTTGCCAGGCATTGCATGGAAAGTACATTTACCTGCTGAGCCATCTCATACGCTCAAAACCAGTCTTTCTTGCTGTCATCTAATAGTCCTTGTTGGTTTTAAGATTGAAGGATTTAATTTCACAAAGACTTGTTTTTACAGTGATTATCATGCTGTTGAAGCCTTGGCTAGGGCTCCACCCTCCCACACAGGCCCTCCTGCTGCTGTAGAAGCCACCCACAGAGGCAGCACCCTAAATTCTGATGTGGTGAACAGCCCAAGCGGCCGTCTGTGCATAGACATATATGACTTGAAGCCTGTTTAGGGGTTGAGGATTTAACTAGATGACCACTTGCCCGGCATGTATAAAGCCTTGTGCGCCAATGAAAGCGTCTCGACTCCAGTCAGCTTTAGAGATTAAGCATTTGTTTCTCTGCGGGATCCCAGATTTCCTAAGGCTTGGACTCTGACAAATTGTGATAAAAACAAGATTCGTCTGTAATCTTGTCTGAGAACCGATAAATGAACGATGTCCAAATAGAATAAATGACCCAGTATCCTCTAATCCTGCTTATGAATTTTGTTTCATTTTGCCTGCAGTGCTGGGGATGAAACACAGGGCCTTGCCTATGCTTGACGAATGCTCTGCCACTAAACTGTCTGCCCAGTCCCCGACCCTGCCTAACCAGCACTCTCACTATCAGTTATAGCTTTAACCTCCCCTGTACTCCATCTCTGTGACATGTGATGTGACTCCCACTGCATCCTCTTCAGAGCAAATCTTTAAACATGCTCCCCTGCACTGCTCATGGTGCTGGGTACTCAGGAGTTTCTGTCTCTCTATCTCTGTCTCTGTCTGTCTGTCTGTCTGTCTGTCTGTCTGTCTCTCTCTCTCTCTCTCTCACACACACACACACACACACACACACACACACACACACACGATCTTGTTATATAGCCCAGGCTGATAGCAAAATCAACAGTGGTCAACCTGTCTCAACCTCCCAAGTGCGAAGATGGCAGACGTGTATCATCACGCCCAGATAAGGGGGATCTCTTGAGCTCAGGACTTCAGGAACCAGAACCAGAGCCTGGGAAACACAAGAAGACCTTATCTCAAGAATTAGTCAGGTAATCCCAGCACTCAGGAAAAAACCTACCAAACAACTAAACCAAGAAAATAAACAAACAGCCCTTTCCCAGAGAGCTGGGCACGTACCTGAGTGGTCGAGTACTTGCTTGGTATGTGTTAGGCCCTGGGTTCCAATTCTGTTCCCAACAACACACAAACACACCGACACATGCAGAGGAGGCATGAGGGCTAAGGGGAAATAAATAATATAATAAAAATTTTAAAGAAAGAATACCATGAATCAAGCCGGGCGGTGGTATGCCTTTAATCCCAGCACTCAGGAGGCAGAGGCAGGTGGATTTTTGTGAGTTCAAGGCCAGCCTGGTCTACATAGAGCTAGTTCTAGGACAGGCTCCAAACTGCAGACAAACCCTGTCTCGAAAAACCAAAAAAAAAAAAAAAAACCCAAAAGAAGAAGAGGAAGAGGAAGAAGAAGGAGAAGGAGAAGAAGAAAGAAGAAGAAGAAGAAGAAGAAGAAGAAGAAGAAGAAGAAGAAGAAGAAGAAGAAGAAGAAGACCCTGAACCAGGTGGAAAATGTGAGGTCTAGATAGCTTGTATCCCAGGTGTTTTGTTTGTTTGTTTGTTTGTTTTGTTTTGTGTGTTCCCACCACCCGGCTGCCATGCCCAGTTCTTATGACTTATTCAAGTCCCACAGTGAAGTAGTAGCTATATGGGCCCTAGAAACTACAGATACTGACCCAAGGGGGAGGTATGTCAGTAGACACAGCTGTACATGACCAAGAATGGGTCATAGACCTCCCTGGCTTCATCCCCAGCCCTGCTAGTTTCTCTGTTTAATGTGGCCATGAGACCCCTAAGTGGAAGTGAGGGGTAAGGAAACAGGGAGCCTCAAGGGGACCCAGCAGTGAAGTATTGGATCAAAGGATCCTTATCTTCTGTACCCTTCTGTTCTGACATTGTCAAATGTCAGCAGGAGTGGAGCAGACCTCATTCCCTTGCCTTGATTTGCTTCTGGCCCCTCCCAGTCTTTGGCCATGCAGGGCCCTTTCTTCCCTTCTCATCTGGAACTCACACCTCTTCTGCTATGAGCCAGTTCCATCTTACCTCTGAGGCAGAGAAGGCTTTCCCCACTTCCTGTTTCTGGACACCCTCACCATGGACATATCCCCTTCTATTACATCATCATCATCATTATTATTATATATTATATTATATTATAGGCTTTCTTCCCCTTCCGCCCGATCATCTCCCCACGTAGTACCCCATCTGTGCTCCAGCTGTCCCAGTGCGTCCACTGGGCTTTTTTTCCCAGGCCAGTGTAGACTGCAGGACTCCCTCCCTCTTTCTGCCTGGTGAGCACTTGTGGGGATGAACTGCAGCAGGACCTGGTGGCTTTGGGGTAGCACCCAGGCCTCTTTTCTCCCTGTCATCCCATTGCCCCTGGCTTTCTCTTTCACCTCATCTGCATGTGGCCACCCTGTTTCTGAGCCAGTGGGATCTCTGTAATGAGCCTTGTCTCCTGCCAGGAGGTAATTTCTAGAAGACATGGCCATTCCAGTTCTCACTTTCTGTGGAAGAATACTTCTGGTGGAGCCAGGTGTGCCCAGTGCCCCCCATCCAGGTCTAAGGTGATGATTTTTGTTGTTGTTGGAAACAAAGTTTCTTGTAATCTAGATTGGACCCCAACAGACTGTTTCGCAGATGACTGTAAACTGGCCATCGTTGTGTGTAGCAGATGACCTTAAACTGCCGACCCTTCGGATATTCTGCTTCCAACTGTCAGGTCCAAAGAAAACTCCACTCCCTACTACCAAAGGAGCTATTTCCTTATCACTGGAAGAAGGGACAAATGGCTGTCTGTGGTGCCTATTAGCATATCAAAGTGCTTCCTGCCTCCAGGCTCCCTCAGTACCTAGCTCTTCTGTCGTGTCGTCGTCCCCCCCCCCCAAACTTCTCCAGCTCAGGAAGCTGTCCTGGCCCCAGCTTCTCCTTTCTCATTCTTCCTATAAATCTGTTATTTCAGCCTCTCTCTCTCTCTCTCTCTCTCTCTCTCTCTCTCTCTCTCTCTCTCTCTCTCTCTCTCCCTTTCTCTTGGTCTCCTTTACCCACAAGCTCTTTGTCTTCCCATCTTGCCCTCCCGCAGCCCTCATGGCCTGTTCTAGTCTGCTGACCGTGTTCAGTCTGCTGCTTTCTTTCCCAGTTCTTCCTCTTATCTACAATAAAACTATCCCCTCAACTTACCTCGGCCTTCATGTTGCCAGTTTATACACCAGTCACCCAAAAGATGAGATCAGAGACACCACCACACCTGATTTGGGGTTAAATTATTTAATTTACACTGTGTGTGTGTGTGTGTGTGTATACACGAGTGTGCCGCAGAACACATGTGGACGTTAGAGAACAGCTCGCAGGAGTCAGATTTCCCCCAGCTTGTAGGGTCTGGGGATCAAACTCAGCTTCTTACTCCCTGAGCCATCTTTGCTAGTCTAGGACATTTCTGTGTGAGATGCCTGATGTGGGTGCTAGGGACTAAACCTGTGTCCTTGGCAAAAGAAGAATGAGCTCTGAACCACTCAGCCTTTTTTCCAGTCCTGATTTTCTTTTCTTTTCTTTTTTTTTTCTTTTTTCTTTTTCTTTTTAGCTTTAGAGCCTGTCCTGGAACTAGCTCTTGAAGACCAGGCTGGCCTCGAACTCACAGAGATGCACCTGCCTCTGGCCCCCGCTCCCTGAACTCAGAGAAATCTTGCCCTCCAAAGTGCTAGGATTAAAGATGTATGCCCCCATACCCAGCCCTATTAAATTGAGCCCTAGCTGGAAGAAGTGCCCTAGATGCTGTCTCTTGGGCTGTTTAGTTTTTTTTATCAACTTGACACAGACAGGGTTATCTGGGAAGGGGGAACTGCAGTTAAAAAAAAAATCCCTCCACCAGGTGGTGGTGGTGCAAGCCTTTAAGCCCAGCACTCGGAAGGCAGAGACAGGCGGGTCTTTTATGAGTTTGAGGCCAGTTTGGTCTACAGAGCAAGTTCCAGGACAGCTACAGCTAGGGCTATTAGACAGAGAAACTCTGTCTCGAAAAAAAAAAAAAAAAGAAGTTTGTGGGATATTTTTTCCTCCTCCTCCTTTTCTTTTGAGACTGTTTCCCTGACTGTCTGGGAACTCACTTTGTAATCCAGACTGGCCTCTGCCTCTGGAGTGCTTGGATTAAAGATATGGGCCACCACACCTGGCTCATTTTTTTCCTTCCTTCCTTCCTTCCTTCCTTCCTTCCTTCCTTCCTTCCTTCCTTCCTTCCTTCCTTCCTTCCTTTCTTTCTTTCTTTGTCTCTCTCTCTCTTTCTTTTTTTTGACACTGAGTTTCTCTGTGTAGCCCTGAAAGTCCTAGAACTCACTCTGTAGACAAGGCTGGTCTCAACCTCAGAGATTTGCCTGTCTCTGCCTCCTGAGTGCTGGTACTAAAGGTGTGCACCACTACACCTGGCTGTGTGGGGCATATTCTTGGTGGATGATTGAGGTGGAAGGGCCCAGCCCACTACGGTGGTGCCATTTCTGGGCAGGTGGTGCTGGGTTTTATATAAAAGCAAACTGAGCAAGCCAGGAAGCATTGTTCCTCCCTGGCCTCTGCTTCAGCTTCTGCCCGGAGTCCCTGCTCTGACTTCCTCTTGATGATGTAAACTGTAAGCTGAAATAAAACCCTTCCTCCTCAGGTTGCTTTTGGACATGATGTTTATCATAGCAATAGAAACCTATATAACACAACAACTTCAGAGCAGAATCAAGCTGCCAGGCTCACAGAGGGACAGATGGATTCCTCAGAGGAAGGGAGGGCCGTCTGCTCTGCTAAGAGACATGAACTAGTAAGGAGGCTGTTTTTCCTCTTCTGCTGCTGTTGAGACTCTAGCTAGGTCTTCTGAGTAGTTGGAAGTTCCCAAGAGATCCCCCACCCCATCCTTTTTGTATTGCCCTAAATTCTGCTGGAAGAGCAACTCCCTTCTTTTGTGGACAGTCTCTACCACAAACGGGTTTTCCGATTTTGAGAATCCTTGCTAATTTATTGCCGTCTGTCATGCGTGACAGAATTTCTCATGGCCAAGAGAGGCAAGGCAACTTGTATTCAACTGAGGACTTGTAAATGATGTGTTAGAGAGGGACCAGGAATGCCCATGGGTTTCCTGGAGGAATCATTGGTGGCATAGCATATTGTAGCAGGCTACGTTCCGCATTCCGTTTACCAGCTCAGCATTGCTTCCTTCCATTAAACACCATGGTTCTCTTTCTTCCCGTCCCCCACATTCTCATCAACACAAAGGGCAGAGACGAAACTTGGGAACAGGTCACATGACCTAAAGCTGGAACAGAGAGAGCTAAGCTTGCCCAGGGCCCGAGGCTCCTCACCTTGTGAGGGCTGGTAAGGTTCCCCTTGTGGGAGAGTCTGCTGAGGGCCGAGGAGTCACAGGCACAGCACACCCCTTTGCTGGGGCAGGTTGACTTTTGAACTAGCTGCACATATCTAGAGCTCATTTGGCTCAGGCCTCTCCCATTATCTTGTAATTCCCTTCTACCATAA
This sequence comes from Chionomys nivalis, assembly GCF_950005125.1. Taxonomy (NCBI): domain Eukaryota; kingdom Metazoa; phylum Chordata; class Mammalia; order Rodentia; family Cricetidae; genus Chionomys; species Chionomys nivalis. The sequence continues at coordinate 26,273,611 of NC_080112.1, forward strand.
GCTGGCTTTCCTTGGATTTCTGCCACTTGCCACCCACACATTCCCAGAGAGTACATCTGCCTTCCTGCCCAGTCAGGTCAGGTAAGGCTGCGGCTGTTCCACACCGATCATCTAATGTCAGGACATGTTAATGCCACAGACAGGAGTTATGACTAAGATTCCTTAAGACACGAAATCCATTCTTGGTCTCCCACAGGCCTGCAGGCAGGACTCAGGAATAGCTTCTGTTGCTCATCTGCAGGGCCACTTTCCTGCTGTGGGTGGTTTTTTTAAATTTTACTTTTATTATGTGTGGAAGTGTTTTTGCTTACATGCATGTAATGTATGTGCACAACATGTGTGCAGGGTCTGCAGAGGCCAGGAGAGGGTTCCGATCCCCTAGAACTGGAGTTACAGAGGTTGTGAACCACCAAATGGGTGCTGGGAATCAAACCCCTGTCCTCTGCAAGAGCAGGACGTGCTCTTAACCACTGAGCCATCTCTCCAGACCCTGCTGTGCATGTTTTAGGGAATGTCTTATCTAGTGGATTTTGTCTTCAGGAGCAGGGCCTGGACTGAGGCAGCTTCAGCCTCTTACTGCTGTTAGAATCTTGGGACTTGGAGACCAACTGTTCTTCCCTGAAAAGATGACTGCAAAGGTCTAAGAGCCTACTATATAAATATGGAAATCAAAGACCTAGAGGTGATGTCCCAGGCACCCTAGAGCTACCTATCCTGTGCTTCTCTGCTTTTTGTGGATTTGTGTTTTTATAAATGGCTACCATTAGCACTGCAGGGTGGACCTCCAGCTCTACTATTTCAAAGACAAAGGCACAATCCATCTGTGGAATCAGATAAGCCTTGGCTGGGGACTCAGGGGTAAAACACTTGCTTGTCTGGAGAGATGGCTCAGAGGTTAAGAGCGTTGCCTGCTCTTCCAAAGGTTCTGAGTTCAATTCCCAGCAACCACATGGTGGCTCACAACCATCTGTAATGGGGTCTGGTGCCCTCTTCTGGCCTGCAGGCATACACACAGAATATTGTATACATAATAAGTAAATAAATTTAAAAAAAAAAAAGAAACAGTTTTAAGTCCCCAGTGGTCATGCACGTGTGGGAAGATGGGACAGTACAAGGCCAGCCCAGGCCTTATAGCGACACCCAATCTCAAAAAGAATTAGATAAGCCTTAAGGGTCAGCCAGACCCTACACGGCATTCCTTTGAAAAGGCATCTGGCTTGACTTGCACGCCCAAGAGTATTTGGGCAATACAAATTGGGCTTGACGGGTTTTAAAAAAAAGAGAGAACACCAAGTTGGGATGGGGAGGGAGGTAGGAGTGGATCTGGGAGTTGGGTAAAGGAATAGGCTCAAAGCACATTGTAGAAGCCAGGCAGTGGCGGCACATGCCTTTAATCGCAGCACTTGGGAGGCAGAGGCAGGTGGATTTGAGTTTGATCTGTGAGTTTGAGGCCAGCCTGGTCTACAGAGTGAGTTCCAGGACAGGCTCCAAAACTACAGGGAAACCCTATTGGGGACCTCTGAGTGCCAGTCTCCGTGTCCCCTCAGGGTCTAGAAGAAGACTCACAGCAAGCGCGGGACTTAGAGCTGAGGGTGAAAGGAACTCTCCGCTACTTACTTTTCTGTATCACCTTCTTTATTCTTCTCCCGCTCTTCTCCTCCTGTTCTGTAAAGTCTTCAGTTTATATACACATGCAGACAAAGACAATTCTCCGAGCCCGGATGTCCCTTTATCTTTGAAGCTCCCAATGTGATCTATATGAAAGACTCCTTTCCTGACTATGTGTCCTTCCAAGTGGAAGATAGTTGAAGGGAGGTGGCTTCTAATGTATCTCAGGGAACAAAGTGGAGATTAGACTGTGGGAACCAAGGTTATTAATTGCGTGACTAAATTTCCCACTGGAGGTTCCACAGAGTTGGGGGAATGACCCAGTACACCAGTATATGGGAAAGAGTTGTGCCCACTTGTCCATACTCTGCCAAATTTGCACGGAGAGTGCTTCTGGCTTTGTAAGAGATCCACTGGCCCAGCGCCTTGTGAACTTGGTTTGCCTCTGTTAGAATGTATTCGTTCTGGTGGGTCAGCCTTCTGCTTTATCAGCTGAGATCTCACTGCTTGATGACCGCAGCAAAACCCTGTCTCAAAAACAAAAACAAACAAACAAAAAAACAAAAAAAGAGAAAAAAACAAAACAAAACAAAAAGCAAACCAACCAAGCACACACATTGCAGGAAATTCTCAACTAATAAAATATTATTTTAAAAGACCCCCCAGAAAATATTTTGTTCATCAAAAAAGTTTTCACAGTTTTTAATACTGCACTAAGACAATGGCCGCACAGTTTTCCGTTTCAGAGCTACCTCCAGGCTGAAGCCTGCCCATCCCTCAGGCTATGCCCACTCCTGCCTTATCTTCAGCCTTCATCAAAGATCTGGATGCTGGACTGTGAGATGACTCAGCAGGTAAAGGTGCTCGCTGATAACTCTGACAACCTGTTTTTGAACCCTGGAGCTCCCGTGGTACAAAAGGGACCTGACTCCTGCAAGAGGTCTCTAACTCCAGAAGCCCCTTTCCCTAAAACAAACAAACAAAAGTGAAAAAAACCTCTTAAAGACCCGGATGCTAAGCCGGGTGGTGGTGGCGCACGCCTTTAATCCCAGCACTTGGGAGGCAGAGGCAGGCGGATCTCTGTGAGTTCGAGACCAGCCTGGTCTACAAAGGGAGTTCCTGAAGGGCTTTGCTTGTTCATGTAGTGCCTTGGAAAGTTGGTAGAATACCCTTTCTTCCCAGGATGCTAGAGGAGCTCAGGCTATACTGGTTGTGAAAGACCCCCGGTGTGGGGAGACTCTCACTCAAGTTTCGGGATAACACGACCCCTCCAGTAACTCATGAGAGACCGTCCTTGCTGCAATCACACGAGGCTTTAATTGATGAGATGAGACGGGAGCCAGTGCACTGGGGCCGAGACTCATAACCCACTCAGGGGAAGAGTTCGACCTCGAGTGACCGGGAGAAGGAGTTTTTAAGGGAAGAAACCACAGCCCAGTAATCCAAAGGGGTCATAGAAAATTCCGAAAATACAGTGACGGTCACAAGGGGGCAACTCCCTGCCTCTCAGGACCACTCCCAAGGTCATAATCAGCTAGTTCCTAAAACACAGTCACTGAACTGGCTAATCCTAGATTTTTGATTCTTCTCTTCCTGCTTGGATTTTTGGCTATTTTCTTCCTGTTTGGGGGGGGGGGTCTGGATTTATCCAGGTCTTTCAGTTGCCTGCTTTTCTTCCCTGGCTAGGCATCCTTTGTTAGGGCCGATCTTTTTTTTTTTTTTTTTAATGATTTCTTTTTCTTTTTTCTTTTCTTTATTCCATGATATTTATTGAGCTCTACATTTTTCTCTGCTCTCCTCCCTGTCTCTCCCCTCCCCTCTTCAAACATCCCCCAAGGTCCCCATGCTCCCAATTTACTCAGGAGATCTTGTCTTTTTCTACTTCCCATGTAGATTAGATCTATGTAAGTCTCTCTTAGTGTCCTCTTTGTTGTCTAGGTTCTCTGGGATTGTGGTTTGTAGGCTGGCTTTCTTTGCTATATGTTTAAAAACCACCTATGAATGAAGTACATGTGATAATTGTTTTTCTGGGTCTGGGTTACCTCACTCAAAATAATGTTTTCTAGTTCCATCCATTTTCCTGCAAAATTCAAGATGTTATTTTTTTCTGCTCTGTAGTACTCCATTGTATAAATGTACCACTTTTTTTAAAATCCATTCTTCGATTGAGGGGCATTTAGGTTGTTTCCAGGTTCTGGCTATGACAAACAAATCTGCTATGAACATAGTTGAGCACATGTCCTTGTGGCATGATTGAGCATCCTTTGGATATATACCCAAAAGTGGTATTACTGGGTCTTGAGGAAGGTTGTTTCCTAATTTTCTGAGAAATCGCCACACTGACATCCAAAGGGGCTGTACCAGCCTGCATTCCCACCAGCAATGCAGAAGTGTTCCCCTTCCCCCACAACCTCTCCAGCATAAGTTGTCATCAGTATTTTTTATTTTGGTCAATGTTAAGGTATAAGATGGAATCTCAGAATTGTTTTAATTTGCATTTCTCTAATGACTAAGGATATTGAACATTTCTTTAGGGGTCTTTCAGCCATTTTAGAATCCTCTGTTGAGAGTTCTCTGTTTAGGTCTGTCCTCCATTTTTTATTGGATTATTAGTTCTTTTGGTGTCCAATTTCTTTTTTTTTTTTTTTTTTTTTTTTGGTTTTTCGAGACAGGGTTTCTCTGTAGCTTTGGTGCCTATCCTGGAACTAGCTCTTGTAGACCAGGCTGGCCTCGAACTCCCAGAGATCCGCCTGCCTCTGCCTCCCGAGTGCTGGGATTAAAGGCGTGCGCCACCACTGCCCGGCTGGTGTCCAATTTCTTGAGTTCTTTGTATATTTTGGAAATCAGACCTCTGTCTGATGTAATGTTAGTGAAGATCTTTTCCCATTCTGTAGGCTGTCGTTTTTGTCTTGTTGACCGTGTCCTTTGCTTTACAGGAGCTTTTCAGTTTCAGGAGGTCCCATTTAGTAATAGTTTCACTCAGTGTCTGTGCTGCTGGGGTTCTATTTAGGAAGTGGTCTCCTGTGCCAATGCGTTCAAGTGTACTTCCCACTTTCTCTTCTATAAGGTTTAGTGTGGCTGGCTTTATGTTGAGGTCTTTGATTCATTTGGACTTGAGTTTTGTACATGGTGATAGATATGGGGTCTATTTTCATTCTTCTACATGTTGATATCCAGTTATGTAGGGCCTATCTTGAATAAGCTATGTTGTGTGGCCCACTGCTGCCTGACATTCCATACCCAGCATTATGGATCTTTCGAGGATCTGGAGGCAAGCTGCTTAGGGTTGAGGTAGAAGCACCGGGAGGTCTTAGCAATGCATCCAAGGGCTTTTGGTAAGTGCAGATATGTGTGGTGGTAGGGGATGGGGAGGGATGAGATGTCAAGATTAGATGGGGAGATCCCTTTGACCTCTCTGAACCAGCTCTCTCTCTCTGAGCCAGACTGGGAATTTAGGGGCCGCGGTCATCCTTCCCCAGCCAGGGCTAGGAGGAAGCCTGTGTCTTCCCTACTGTGGCCAAGTGTGTCAGTGTGGTGCAGGACTAGCAATGGATGCTCCTCTTTTAACCCAGGGTTACAGACCCATCAGACTTGGATTCTCCCATTATTGGCTGGTGGGGGGGGTGGGCAAAGCTATGACTACCCCAGTCTATTTCCAAGCCATGACCTTGGGGATAGGTCATGAAATGGCAGGAAAGCAGAAGTGAGGCTGGGTTTGGGGAGCAACCACTTAGCCTGAGCACTGTCCATGGAACATTCTTTCAGGCTAAATGCTTGTCTTGGCAACAGGCAGGCTGTCTATTTGGTAATTTAGAATACTGAGGTGCAGAAAAGGCTGACAACGTTTAGTGTTGAAAAAAAAAAAAAAAGAAAAGGCTGACAACATACAGTAGGTACCAGGGGCTTGTGGAATCCTGGGTAGTTATTTTAAAAAGGGGGAGCTGCTCCAGTGACAGACAGATGCCCCCATCTACCCCCTCACAGCCTCCTTGTCTCTGGATCTCACAAGTGATTAGCAAGCCAGGCAGAGTCTCCTAGACAAAACTGCTTTCTCATAGATCTGAGCTGTGTGAGTACCTTGTGACTTAGTGTTGGTCCTCAGACCTCTATTCTGCATGCCCAATTGCTATAGGCCATTTGTTGTATCTTTTTTTTTTTTTTGGTTTTTCTTTTTTTGGTTTTTCGAGACAGGGTTTCTCTGTGGTTTTGGAGCCTGTCCTGGAACTAGCTCTTGTAGACCAGGCTGGTCTCGAACTCACAGAGATCTGCCTGCCTCTGCCTCCCAAGTGCTGGGATTAAAGGCGTGCGCCACCACCGCCCGGCTTGGAAGTTTCTTGTAGGCATCATGCACAATTGTTTTCTCTATGCTCTGAAAGGCTGGCTTCCTGGCACCTCTGTCTCACACCCTAGTGGCTTACAAGCTATCCCTCCTTTTTACATTTGTCTCAGGGTTGTCTCGGAGCTCTTAGAACTCGAAAAACAAAAAAACAAAAAAAAAAAAAAAGAAAGAAAAAGAACTGCCCAACACAAGGGGAAGGGGCTGAAGGAAGAAAGTAATGCTTTTCAGACTCTATCCTTGTTCCAAATGATAAAGTTTGAGACAAACAAAATGCTTTCAAATTTTACTCCTGTGGCTCTGCCAAAATCTAGATTCTCAGAGGAGGTGCACTCCTTGGTTTCCCTGACAATCCTCAGCTAAGTATAGTTGGAAGTAAAATTTCACATCTATCTTCCCATGTGGCCTTGGTTTACAGGGGTACATTTCCATAGACACCAAGATCCAAGATGCCCTAGGTACAGCTGAACCCATGAGCCCACCCCTCATGTGGAGATCCTATGGGTATGTGTATCTTCATGTACACCTGATACATAAACACCTGATACATATATGCATACAAGCATGGGTCCCTAGAATTACATATGTAAATATATAGGCCTAGTCTGTGGGTGTACCTGTGTATACCTCATCTGCACACACACACACACACACACACACACACACACACACACACACACACGGGTATCCAGAGATAAATGTGTACAGATACTAAGGGCTAGGTTCATGTGAGTACCTGATCACTTCCATATATGCATGCATTCACATGAGGCATAGGTGTACAAACACTTAACCACAGGCCTGTGGACAAATTCACTTGTGCATACATACACATTTATGGACACTGGAGTACACATATACTCAATCTTAGGCAATGAAAATCCCTGCAGAGACACTCTCTGTCTCTTTCTGTTTCTGTCTCTCACCCATGCCTATATACAAATTCCCAGAGACACAGATGCACAGATATCCAGGTCCAAGCTTGTGTGTATACCTGTTCACTCATACTTGCACACACATAGGCACACAAAGGTATGCATACACATATACTAGAAACCACCAGCCTTGGTCAATGGACTCCTCTAAATGCACACATAGCAATAGAAGATGATTAAAACAGTATGCATTTTTTTTCTTCTTCTTTTTTTTTTGTTTTTTTTTTTTTTTTTCGAGACAGGGTTTCTCTGTGGCTTTGGAGCCTGTCCTGTAACT